>NW_004524614.1:16716836-16746912 GCF_000260255.1 Octodon degus
TGCCTATGTTTATAGCAGCACAATTTGTGATAGCCAAATCTTGGAAACAACCAAGATGCCCATCACCTGAGGAATGGTTGAGAAAGATGCGGCATTTTTACACAATGGAGTAATACTCAGCTATAAAGAATGATAAACTCAAAGCCTTTATATTGTAGTGGATGACACTTGAACATATACTCATAAGTGAAATAAACCAGACACACATGTGCAAATATTGTATAGTCTCCCTAGTATGAGAATTCAAAAGAAGAAATACAAATAGAAAGTTATATTAAAAGTAAAAGAAAGGCAGGATCTCAAGGACCAACTAATCAAGAGAGGGAAAGGAGAAGAGCTAGGAAACATGAATATGTCAAGCCATACAGTTATATGTAGAAGATGGGCAAGACAATGATCCTGAGAATCTTCAGAAGGTTTTTGAATCTAGCAGTTAATTGGAAAGATTCTCACCCTAAGTATATATACTGATACCTGTGAACTAAGCTTCTGCACTTCAGATGGTAATTTGTAATAGTAGTTTCATGCTTGGAGTGCCTGTCATTCTGGACTTCTGAATACAGCCTGCTTCTCATGACATGCCAGTTGCTGCTATGATGTCTCTCAGGTAGATGGTTGTTCAAGAAGAAGAGGGTAGTGAATGAAAGCGAGACATTAAAAGGAATATTGTGGGACTGACCTGCTTCAAGGATGTATAAGGTGAGATTTTTGGACTTATGTACAAACATGACAAGTATATAATTCTTTCTGCCTATTTTTAAAATATATGCTAATTTTTAAATGTTTTTTTATCATATTCTGTAGGGACTTAAAGTTCAACATATCAATATTTGATGAAAAATACCTGTTCCATATTATGCCTAAGATGTTTGATATGCAGACAGATAGTGAGGTTAAGCTTAACAGCCTAAGTTGCATGGTAATAACAATAAGCTTATCTTCTGGATGATTAATAATCTAAGTTTGCAGACCAAAATTAGAGAAAAAGGAGGGCTGCAAGGAAAGCCAACATTTTGGCCCTAGCCTTCCAAGGCCAATTAAGACTCAGGATATATGTGAACTTGTAATGTAACATTATGTAACTCAGTAGTGTCCCAAATTTTCTGATCAAGGAGATTATGGGGCCAAAGAGGAAAGTGATCAATGATGTAGAGTATGCCTAAGGAGAGTCACATGGAGAGAAAACATTCTCTCTGGATTTCACAGAGAGCAAATTGGCCAAGTAATGGCCGTGACTCATCCACATGGCTGACACTCATCCGTATGGCTGACACTTACAAAGGTTCTACAATCTGAGGTACAGGATCTCAGCATAAATCCTGAGGGAATTTCACTGACCTTATCAGACCCAAAAGCTACAACTCTTGTTGCATAGGTCCTGCTTTACTTTGGTCTTAACCATCCAGCAGAAAAGTATAAAAACAAAATATAAGAAGTAAAGCCATGCTGTTATGTTGAGCTGTAGGGGACTCAGGTCAACAATTTCTGACATTGCCAGTCAAGTAGAAGACCGAATACTATTGTGGGCTACTGGACTCTTTTAGAATATTTTTCTGAGTTTATACACCTATAACATTCAAATAATGGAACTTAACAAAAAAAGGGTATACTGATGTATGTCCATTTTGTATCTGTGTATTCAAAGTGGTTAGGATAGATATATAGTTACATTCTCTTAATGAATAGAGTGATTTGTTCTAATAGTGTTTTTAAATAGGATATCATGTTTGCATCTTGTACAGCAATTAATTCCTCGGAAGAATGTATGCAATGTGTTATTATTGAAACTGTCCTATCAATTTGAAAAAAAGTAAGATATATTACAAAAAAAATTGCTACTGCCTTGTATTGATGCTTTTTCTTTTTCTTCAGTGAACAGTATGCCCATTTGGTGAAAAAGAACTATTAATTAGCATTTTATAATTATGCCAGATTAATATGCTTGCATTTAGAATTTCTCATTTTATACAAAATAATGGTGAAACTGTTGCTTAGCTCCTGATATCAAAGACTTGATAATTCTTAAGAAAACATAATTTTGTGTCAATAAAAAAATCACAGGTTGATGACTCTAAAATTCTTGTTATCATATTCATGTCCCTATGATTTCAATTAGTGCTTCTATACTTTACCAGATACATATACTTTTTTAAAAAAACTTTAATTAAATATTTCAACACTTAAGTTAAAACATTAAAGAAGGGTTTAATCTTCTATGATAAAATGGCATGTAGTAGGTTAATGTCGTTCCTGAAAAATATTATAAAAGTGAAGTAAATACATAGTAAACAAACAAAAATAAGCAAATATCTGTGTAAAGATCTGCTTAGAGTTAAGTAGGACTTGGGAGGCCAATCTCCTAGCTAGGGGAAAACACATAAAATCAAACAACTTTAATTAAGCCATATTTCCTCATAAGAGTTTTGTCAAAATAAACCTACAATTCCTGCATCCTGGACAGAAGTAAAAATGAGGAAGTTGAGGCCAAACTCAGTCAATCTTTTCTTAAGGCATTTGTTAAAACTGCAAACTTTGTGAGTCAAGAGCTAAGATATTTGGGCCGGGGAGATGGCTCAATAGAATAAGCACTTGCCTGACAAAAAAAAAAAAAAAAAAAAAAAAAAAAAAGAGCTAAGGTACTTACCAAAAAACTAGAGAAAATTACAGCAGGGTATTCTATAATCTCACCAAAAAGACAAAATTTATTTATCTATTTATTTATTTATTTTACCAGTGATTGAACTCAGGACCTTGCGCTTGCCAGGCAAGCACTTATTCCACTGAGCTATCTCCCTGGTCCATGGACAAAATTTATTATTATAGAATTTTATTACACCATGGATCTGGATATTTACCCAATGTCCAGGTTTTAAAGGCTCAGTCCGCAGGCTGTGGAGGGGTTGGGAATGGTGGAAACAAAGCTGTAAGGCCTAGAGGGCATCTTCATGTCACTAGGTGTGTGCTTTGGAGGGACCTTGGAGGACCCTGGTCTCTTACTATTTTTGACTCTTTGGTTTCCAAAGCATGAGACAGCAGCTTTGTCTTCCACACATTCCACCATGATGTACTGCCCCAGGTCCAAAGCACCAGGGCCAACTGATAAAGGACCAAAACCACTAAAACTGTGATATAAAAGAATCATTTTCTCTTTGTATTTATTGTGGTAGGTATTTGATACAATAATGAAAATCTATTAACACAAACATAAGGAAATAAATGGTTTTATGAAACCTAAAGCTCTCAAGTCCCCTAAATCCTACAGCAAGAAACAAGGTCATGCCAGGTGTATGAGCCTTGCAAGATCCAAGACCACACCGTAGCCCCTGAGTTGCCACAGCCTGTGAATGGACTGAGATAATTTAATCTGACTCTACTCTCCTTCAAAAGAATAAGGTATATCCTCTTGAAGGGAGAATCAGAAACTTTACCATTTTAAATATATGCTTCTATTTTAAACTAAAAGAAAAGAAGTATTCCAACGACAACAAAAAGAAAGCAGCTTGATACAAAGCTGTTACTTTGAACTAATTTTCATAAACTTTAAAAGTGATATTCAAGAACATTCAGATATTATATGAGAAAACTGAAAATTTTATGGATTTAAACAACCTGGGAAAGAAATGAAAAATCACAAGTGAAAAATTCAATAATTGAAATTAGTAACCCAAGAAATTGGTTTAACAATTGATAGGATAAAGTAGAAAAATGACTCATAAATGATAAGCTAGGGCTATAAAAATATCCAGATTATAGCAGAGGGAGCAAAAAAAAAAAAAAAAAAAAAACAGATAAAACACATTAAAAGAAGAATTAAAGGTAGTAACAATAGAGCAAATAGTACAAACGCCTACACAGGTCTTAAGGGGAGGAGAAGGTATCCGTAGTATCTAAAGGCATATCAACCCAGAAATTCTTGAAGCTGAAGAAGCATCATCCAGCACTAACCATGCACCAGATGTTACCCTGGAGAAAATATAAAGAAGCAATGTAAGTGATTTAGACACTTTAGCATAAAATTTCTGAAAAAAATGTGAAAAACATGAACAACTAGAAATAAAGAAAAAAACATATTGCCTTCAAATAGCAAAAGCAAGACTGATAGCAGACTTCTCCACTGAAATGACGGGGTCAGAAGTCAGGTGACTGGCACACTGAAGTGCGGAAAGAAAATGAATTTCCAACCTGTGATATTCTAACCAGTGAAAGGGCCTTTTGTATTTGTTTTTATTTATTTATTTATTTATTTGAGTGTGTGTGTGTGTGTGTGTGCGTGTTACCAGGAATCAAACTCAGGGCCTTGTGCTTGCCAGGCAGGTACTATGCGGCTGAGCTATATCCCCAGCTCACTATCTTCTAAAAGGAGGTAAATACTTTTTAAAATGAAAATATTTCAAACAAAACCTAAGGAAACTAAGGCACACTAAAGGGAAGTCTCACCCTTCTGAGAGGTCCTTTGATACTAAAAGGAATACAGGGTACCTTAAAGAGGAATGTGCTGTATCTCTAATTATGAAACTGAAAACAAAAACAAGTGAAAAAGTAAAATATAATAGCAATTGCTTTTGAAAATCTAAAAACATTAAATATGACCAGCTCAGATTTTCTTCCAATCAACTAAATGTATGTTTTTGGTGCACTTAAAATTTACTTCTTAAAAAAATTTACTTCTTAATTTTATATATAAAATTATATATATATATATATATATATATATATATATAATTTTTCCCAATTTATTCTAAGTTACCAGTTGGTAAGAAACGAAGACAAAAAGTTTATTAATCATACAGATAATTTGAAAGGATACATGAATATTTAAAATATTTCTATGATTAGGAAAATAATCAGGAATTACTCATTTTGTGAATTAAAATTAAAACTTTGAACTGTTTTTAAAGCAAACTATTGACAGATCTTCACAATGTCAGTATCATATATATCAAGTATTTTGCTCTAAGTATCAGATAACACCTTAAAAAGCACTCATGTAGTTATTTTTAGTATTTATTTTAAAAGTACTAATTTTAATGTAAAATAAAAACTGGGCAGAGATTGTAGGATCAACCATGAAATGATTTTCCCTTCATAATGAAGCAAAGGGAGCAATCTTTCCTAAGCACAAGAGCTAACTGCTCTTCCCAGTGCCCCAAGGAAAATTTTAACGGTATGAAATTTCCTTCCTTACAATTATTTAAACTCTTCCTCATAGAAAATTTTCTTAAGCAGATCAGAAAGAAATATTTATTTCCAGTCTAAATTTTAGGAAAAAGATAGCGCTTGTTACGGTTTATGTCTAGATGCCCCCCAAAGGCTCATGCAGGTTTAGACGGACTTTTTTTTCAGAGGTGGCTGAAACTAGACTGTGTGATTGATTGGTGGTACAATGCTGGCATTACTGTTTCCGAGATTAATTGTGGCTGACTGCTGGATCAGTCCACAATTGGATTGACACTGCCCTAATCCCAGCAGCCTGGATATAGGCCGAAAGGGACAGAAAGACAGTATTAAAGGTTGTTTGTTGATTTTGTTGTCTTCCATCACTATGAACTGTTGCTGCTCTGCCATAGGCTAACTTGCATTGGACCAGCCAATTATGGAGTGAAACCTCTAAAAACTGTGAGCTAAATAAGCTTTCCTTCCCTAACTTTGGGCATGGGGTATCTTGTATCAGCAAAGATAAAAGTAACTAAGACAGAATTCAGTACCAAAGAAGCAGGGTTATTGGTGTGACTATACCGGACCACGTAGTTCAAGAGTCTTTAAGAATGGCTTGTGAAAAGAAACTGGAATGGTTCAGAGATGCCAGGTGAAAAGACAGAGCTGTCACTACTTAGATTGTTCCATATGGGAGATTCTAGTCATAGCTCAAAAGATCAGAAGAATTATAGAAATCAGGCAGGTAAAAACCATGCTCAGGAAGTTTCTTCTGGGAAAAAAGATGCACTAGCTGTTGGACTCCAGATGATACCTGTTATAGGTTTGCAGAAAGTTTGTCTGCATGTCACTCATGTCCAGAGGATTTGTCTGAGATTGAGATTAAGGGTGATGAGCTAATTAATCTGGAAGAAGAAATTTCAAGGCAGTCTAATGCTGAGGCTGTGGCATAGCCGCTATTGGGGTTTTTAGTTAGATCTATATTGAGAAGCAAGAGCAAAGAGGTGGAATGATTTAAAATGTCTTAGTATAGCCAGATGGGGTGCTCCACTAAAGCTGTGGACTGCAGAGACAGAACTGGGATGATCTTAAGTGCTGAGAAATAACAGAATATTAGAAAAGGTGGACTGAGGGAGAAACAAGAAGCAACAGGACTCCAGTCTTTGCAGCATCAAAACTACAAAAGTGAAAGACTATGCCTTGAGAAGGAAGTCCCAAAGCACCACACTCCAGAATAGTGGCATCATAGAGAACCTGTTCCTCAGAATTGAATTCAAAGTTGTCAGTAATCTAACTCTATAACCCAAAGAGAAGAAAGCCTGGTTGCTGCTCCAGCAGGCCGCAGTTCTTGGCACCACCCACCTGGCGGTGGTTTAGGTGCATATAGAATGCAAGAGTCATGGGGATAGCAAGGCTTCTGCTTAGATTTCTGAAGACTTGAAAAGCCAGACATTGTGCCCTGGGGAAGGCAGTGTGCAAAGCTGTGAGTGTAAAGTTAAAGGTATAGTGGAAATCCCAAAAGTTTGACTATCTGAGGAAAACTTCAAGGAGGAGGAAGAACAGGCTCAAGAGAGAAGCTAGAGGAGGTATAACCACCAGCAGTGCCACAGGGGCTGAGCCACGCAAGCCCTTTGGAGTTCATAATTTGCCACAGCTCATCTCAGATGTTGCACATGAAAATACAGGATTTCTTATTTGCTCTGCTAGATTTTGGACTTCCTGTGTTTCTATTGCTATGCAGCTTCCTGTTTGTAACTTTTGGAATGGAAGTGTCTATCCTGTCCCTTTGAATGTGTGTTAAACTTTATTTCATTTGTACAGGGGTTTACGGTTAACAGCTACCTTAAATCTCAAAGGAGAGCTTGGTGATGCTGAAACTGTTAGGACTCTGACAACTGTTAGAGATGGGATAAGTCCCTCTTGTGTAAAGGAATGTATGTGAGTCTTTGGGGGGCCAGGGTTGGAATGCTATAGTTTGTGTCTAGATGTCCCACCAAAACCTCATGTAATTTTAGGTAGTGCTTTTTCAGAGGTATCTCAATCCAGATTTTGTGATTGGTTCACAGTGCATGCTTAGATTAAGGGTGCTGGGATTATAGGTGGGTAATTGCTGCATCAGTCCAGCGATTGGACTGGCACCATCCTAATCCAGAAATCTGAATAAAATAAAATGGGCAGAAAGAGACTTGCCTCTCACTTTCTCTTCCTTGCTTTTGCTATCTTCTGATGCCATGAACTGTCTCTCCTCTAGGATACCTCTCTGCCAAGCCACCCTCCTGGGATCCAGACAGTTATGAAGTAAAACCTCTACCGACTGTGACCTAAATAAACCAATCTACCTTTAACTTTGGCTCTTGGGTATTTTGTCTCAATAGCAAGAGGAAAGTAACTAAAAGACCACTAATGGGATTTCACTGAAGTCATGATTCAACAGAAGTTTTAATTACATTGCACCATGAAAAAATGATTTTTTCCACAAGGATCTAAATGTCCATTACACTCCCTACATATGTTGGTACCTAGGTATAATTAAGATGGCAGGAGATGTGGATTACATTTGCCAACGTCTGTGATATAAGCTCCCAATCAATGAGGGAGCTGCTTCACTCCAGGACCAATAAGAATAGTGAAAACCATCAACTGATAGGAAGAGAAGAGATGGAGTACAAGCCATAGATATTATCAATGGATGGCAGGTATGAGCTAAATGGTTTATGAAACACTTTGAGAAACCACTGTCTGATTTACTCATATGATTCAAATAATCAAAATAAAATTGAGAAAATCCTGGAGAAAAATTTCTAAAATCAACTGAATTCTTATGCATGTTACAAGTAGAGAATTTAAATCACTTTAAATATATAATGTGATCTTTTAATATATTAAAGATGGAAATCCTATTCTGCCTCCCATAACGAGGAGCCTTACAAAGAGTTAATTTATTTTTAAAAATCTTTCTTTGAATATAGTGAAATGAATTGTTTTCTTCTTTAAATATATGGGGATTATTCAATAATGGACCATTTTAAATAATCACTTTATTTACTTTTTATCAATTGGATTATATATTTACTTCATAGATACTTTTTCTTAAATTGAGGCTAAAATGCTATAATTTATGATATATCTTACATATTTTGTGTTACCAATAAATACTTCCATTAACTGTGAAGGTAAAGAGAGGCAATTTTCAATATGCAATTGTACCCAATGTTTCAATTACAGCAATGTAAAAACTAACAAGAAAATATGAGAGTATTTTATCTATTTATACTCTTAAGTTCTGGTTTCAGTGTTTCATCGCTAAGTACAGCAGAATCCAAAGCAATTCTTATTCTCCAAAATTGTTGATACTTTTTCATTATGGAAACATATTTATCATAACAATTATTATATTTGCATCATTTTTCCACTAAGACTTCTTTTATTCGTGAAAGGGCAAAATCATTTACTGGTTCACTTTGTTCCAAGAACGTGTTGGAGTGTTAAATGAAAATGGCCAGTGCAGCTCTCCCAGTAGCCTGTACACTACAAATCAAAATGTTAAGCCGTGAGGTTAAAATGAGCCAGATAAGCAGCTCTTCCACCTCTGCCAGCATTTTCCTTTTCACATCATAAAAGTAGGGGGCTATCTTTAGATGTTCTTCCTCCTTAGGTTTAGAGGCAATCAGAGATGCAGAGCTTGGCACTCTGATTATTTTGCATGATGATTCCCAGAAAGCAAAAGTTCTGGCAAACAGTGGTTAGTCCAATGAATTCAGGTTCCACGTAAATTTTTTAAGAGATTAATATAGCTATACCAGTTCCTTTTTTTCCCTTTGCTCCCAGAATTTAAGACTAAGAGAAAACCTATTTCTAGGTTTTCAGTGTGCTTTGAGCTATAAGCAGACAAGCCCACATGAAAATACTAACAGTAAACACTGAGAACTCCTGGATGACTTTGACACGGCCAAGCCTTCCAAGAATCTCTTGAGCAAGGTTTTTAAAGAAACTAAAATGAATTATGTTTTCTGTTTCAAATATATCTAGGTTATTCAACAATGGATCATTTCAAACTATCAATTTATTTCTTATTCTTAACTGGGTTATATATATTTTGCAGAGACTTACTCTTTTTACAATGAAGGCACAGAGACAAGGGTGAAGAGCTATGTCATTATTTTCCTGCCTCTCTGGTTCTTCTTCTAAATTTGCTTCACAGGTTCCAAGGGGGATGAGGCAACGTGTTTATACAGAGCGCTGTAAATCCAAGCAGACTTTGGCAAAAAGCTTGCCTCCTAAAATGTGTAGCTTTTGAATAGGAATTTAGGAGTATCTGTGTATAAGAGGTTTTAGTACCATTTTAATTCTGTCCAATAGTGTTGCTTAAATTAAGACAGATTTATACTCAGAAAACTTGGGTCTTACACTCACAGAAAACCATGATTCATGGCTAGGAGTACACATCTGATTTTCTTTCAACATGATCTTTTTTTTTTGCTGTTGTTTAAAATCTCAGTAATAAACTCTGTTAATTTTAAGATAACTTGTGTTATTTCTTTATGATTTCTCTGTCTTCATAACAAAATTTCAGGAGAAAAGCAAAGAATAATTATTTTTAAGATAATACAGCACTAGAGTGCAATAAGAAGTTAATAACCATTCTTGCTTGAAAATTAATTAAAAAGGAAAAATTGTGCCCTGTTCATCTCTGTAGCTTTAGCATCTAACAGAGTAATAGTTACGTATTAGATAAGTCTTCAGGGGCCTGGGGAGATAGTTCAGTAGAATAAGCACTTGCCTGGCAAGCGCAGGGTCCTGAGTTCAATCCCCGGTACTGAAAAAACAAAACAACAAACAAAGAAAAAAACAGGCACATTTTATTTTTTATTTTGGACAGGGTACTACTTTGTCAGCAAATTGCACACACTGGTCTTGAACTTGTGATCCCCTTGTCTCAGACTCTCAGAGTACTTGGATTACAGCTCTCACCACCAGGCCATGCCTTTGAGTTTTGACAAATTGTTCTTATAATCCCTGCTAGTAATTTATATCTCACACTCAAGAGTAGTAAACCTTTTTATTTACTATGATTATACACATATAAATGAACAAAATACATACAAATACACATGCATAAGTGTATGTATATTGCTTATTCTATACTGCATAAATACTCCTATGTATGTTGGGTTGTACATGAAATTAAGTGTTCCTTAACTATGCTTGTTCAACCTTAATTATTAAAGTAAACCTATAAATGAACAAAATACATACAAATACACATGCCTAAGTGTATGTATATTGCTTATTCTATACTGCATAAATACTCCTATGTATGTTGGGCTGTACATGAAATTAAGTGTTACTTAACTATGCTTGTTCAACTTTTTTTTTTATAAATTTTTTTTTATTTTATTTATTTGAGAGACAGAGAGAGAGAGAGACAGAGAGAGAGAGAGAGAGAGAGAGAGAGAGAGAGAGAGAGAGAGAGAGTGTGGTGTGTGTGTGTGGCCAGCTCAGCCCACCAGGGGGCGGGACTGGCTGGCATGTGGTGCTGGGGGATTGAACCGCGGTCCCTGATGCTTTGCCAAGCTTGTTCTAAGTAGGTGCTTTAGACCACTGAGCCATCTCTCCAGCCCTCAACTTTAATTATTAAAGTAAACTGCGGTCTCCAACGTGATCTGCTAGGTATAGAACTCTAGCGTACTGTAGCATGGAAGATCACTTTACATAAGCAGATATTTATAAAGATGACTGTTGGTGAAGCATGACACATTTTTCATTCTTCAGTTCATGTTAACACTGTCTATCTGCTCATCCCTACATGAATTTCTTGGGGACACATCTTGATTTGTGACAAGCTACTCAAAATATCAACATATTGAAATAGAAAGGCTGAGACAGCAGCTGATAGCAGGCCAATTAAATCATCCTTACAGTGCAAAAAAAACTATGTATTGAGTAATGGTTGCACTGATTCTGTGAAATGAAAGTTACAATCCAATGTCCCATGAGCCAAGCTGCTGGCATGCACAGGTACAACTCTGTTATTGTGTTATTTTCCAACAACCACTTAGAGGTGAAATGCATTAAAAATGTAATAGATTATAAGAATAACAGGCATACATTTGGAATGGTAAAAATTTCTCTCTCAATGGTATAAGATAACAACAATAAAATACAAAACAATGCAAAATACATAACAACTGAATGTTATTTCCTGTCAAGAAGGTAACATTTGCTCATTGTAATTTGTCAGATGTTCCCATTCTAAAGTGACTTCCTCTAGTTCAGTAGGCATCCTGGATAAATACTTGTATTTGTCTTCTTGTGATTCTAACTTTTCCTCTCATAATATAGTAGCACAAGAACTAGCCTTTAAGAACTAACAAAATGTTACTTAAGCTAATGGACATTAATAATCATTTCTATATGTCCTATGAAAAGGAGCATTACAGAACAGTTGGTTGGAGTTTTATTTAAAGAATAATAGTAGGGATTATTTTCATAATGTAAGAAATAGTACGGTATTTATTATACCACCTAAGTGTGATGCGATCATTATTATTATTGTGTCTGGCGTCATCATATAAGTACCCTAAAATCAGTCAAGTATGGCTTTGTAAAAGCATGAAGTAAATTAATTAGGCTTGATTAAGGAAGTAAAAGATTTATAACAATCTAGTTGAGTTACAAACTCATGCACTTTTCAATGTTCTCTTGGTTCCTAAAGATGTATCTAGTTCAGAAGACAGACCTCTGCCCACCTGCAAGGCAAGACATACAAAAGCTTTGCTCATCCTTATAGTTGGCAAAAACGTTCAAAAGTACAGTAACACTGGCTGTAGGCACCAACTGTGCTTCAGTGCATGGAGAACTTTTAAAGGGAGCAATAAGGAAAAAGTTACTCTGGACAGAGTGAACTTCTCCAGGAAACACAATAACAATGAAAAGCTCATCCACAGCATAGTTACTGAAACATTAACATACTACTAATCCATAGCATCTACTAAGCGCATAACATTTTAGTATTAATTTTTGTAGTGATATTCACAGATATCATTTCTTCAACTTCAGTGTCAATAGGTTTGTGGTATAAGCAAATGAGTTTCAAATATATGTAAAGTCTAAAAATATGGCAATTTTACTAAAATTTGTCACCATCTGATGGATGTCTTCTGAGATACCACAATGAAAGCTCTTCTTTTTAAATACCAAAGAACATTAAAATAATTGGACAATTACAATTTCAGATAAAATTATGACAAAAACATTTGTCTAGAAGTTTCATATGACATTGACAAGATGTAATACAGACAACCATTTTCATTAGCAAGTAGACACTTCATTAAGAACAGTCAGAAATTCTAAAGGTTTGACTAAGAGTTTTTTATTTAAATAATACTATCTTAATGAGTATTCAAGAAAAATCTATAAACTTGAATGTTATTCATGAAAACATTTTTCCCACAAGTGTTATATTTATGTCCCAGGATAAGAAAAATAGGGGGCTGGAGATGGCACACAGTGGTTGTGGTAGAGTTTACATAAAGCCCTTGGTGTGCCCAGTGCATAATTAATTAATTAATTAATTAATCAATTAATTAGAGATCAGTGTACTGGAGGACTGAAGCTTCTGTTCTGCTTCAGAGTTGATGGAACTTCAGAAACAGACTTTTATCTCAAATTCTGTCCCTGTGAAGGGAACAGCTGCCTGTTTCCCAATGTTAATGTTTCAACAAATTAAAGAAACATGACAGTAAAAAGAATGCAATAGATTCATGAATACTGTAAAGTTTTTTTTTTAATTTAAGAAACTGTAAGAATTAAGGAAAAATGACTGTGGGATTTGAATCAAACAGACATAGGTTCAAATCTGTTTAACCATCAAGGACTTCCGTAATTTTCTGAAATTTAGTCTTGTCAAGTTGTTAATATGTAAATGATATGCAGTGACTTTTTACACATATTTCAAAAATATCACAAAGGGAAGAATGTAATTACTGTATTATTCATTTCATTGCATTTTCCAGTTCTCCAAAAGAATATAGTATGCCAGGTAAAGTTATTTAAGGCATATTTTAAATTAATGTTTGATTTCATAATTCTAAATTTGTATATAAAACTGCTGTGTGTCACTTGTAGTGCAACAAGCTATTACTCAATGACACCACTGTATTTAAGAAAAAAGGAGACCAAATCAGCTATAAAAATAAGGTGCCATCTAAAGTTTAGTTATTATAATATGTAGAGTACTTGAACTATTCTGTGTCATATTTTTTTTTTAATTTATGTATTTGGTACAAGGTCTCACTAAGCAACTCGGACTCATAGTGATCCTCCTGCCTCAGCCTCCCCAGTGCTGGGATTACAGACATGTGCCATCACGCCCAGTTTCATTGGCCGGCTCGGCACTGGCACAACATGCCCTTCCGGGGATCAAACTCAGGTTCTTATGCTTGCCAGGCAGGCACTTAGACGCTGAGCAATCTCCCAGGCCCTTCTCTTTCTGTAATAAATTTATTTTCATCAGTGTACGATTGCAGTACATGGTGGTTATAGTCTTCATGGGTATGTGTCTTTTCAGTGCCCCTCCTCTCTCCATCTCTGGGATGTCCTACTTACACTGAGCATTCAGAATCATTTAGATTTAAGTAGATCATAACACTTGCCATAAATTTGTTCATGAAACAATGTAGTTGCAAATTAATACCTTTCCAATGCATACCTTTAACGTTTAGTTTTCCAAAGGAATGATTCCTAAATGTAATTTTTGTTGTAAAGTTATTCCTTTTTGGTTGCACATATTAATATTCTTGGATAACGTGTCTATATTTGTGCTGATTTAAAAAACAGGCATGGTCAAAACATTCTCAAATCTCTTAAAATACTGAGATTGCAATGTATCTGGAAGTGTTAAAAATAGAAAGCATAAGGAGCACAAAGCTTATCCTAAAACAGTTTTTCATTATAACTAGATGGCAATAAATATCCAATTAAAATGGAGTTAATCAAAGCAACTTTAATACTTATTATGTGGGGGTAGGACATAAATTAAGGAAAAGCAAGGTATCTGTTTTGAACTATCTTCCCAACCTTATTTTTAATGAGAACCAAAAGCTCATGGTGAGTTTTCTATGAATATCAAAGAACTCAATAATACCACTTCAATTTGGCCCTGACAATGCAATTTAGGAAACCACAATGCACCTTTGAGTACGATCTCATAAAACATTTGGCACTAATCATTTTGGAAGGAAGAAATGTAATTTGTCATATTTTCCCGTTGCCTAGTTTATTTCAAAAGTAATAAACAATCACATTTATATAAGAAAATATGCAGTCCATAGTTTAAAATCTTATGTACTGCTTAAGGTTTAAAAAATATAAGAAATATTCCTAAAAATATATTTCATAATTGTTTTTCTTAAATTGATCAGGTTTAAATTCCAGGAATTATTCTTCAAAAAACATTGAATCATGTTTACTACAGGGAAGATTGATTATATTTGTCTAGATGATTAGATATCTTTATTATTTTTGCTATCATAAAATAAAAAAGTAAGGTCTGTGCTATTTCTATCTTTCATACACAGTTCAGGGAAAGAAATTTTTAAGCCAATTATTTGAAAAAAATGAAGTGCTTAATACTGTACAGTTTATTCAAATAACATTGATAGACACAAATATTCAAATATTTACAGTCTAACTTCCTGATCTTTAAGAGGTTGAAATGATGTAGTAATTTATAAAATATAAGTTGTTATTAAAATCTATTTACCTTCAGTTTCTTGAAGAACAACACTGATCTTATAACATTTTAGCCTGTATTTCTTCATGTAGTATAAAAAGTTTGAAATGCATGACCCAAACAAGATTTGCAATTTTCTTCTAATTCTAAAGCACACATTTGCTTCTGCTATACCTCATTTATGTAAGTTATGAATTGACTAATATGGTAAATTGTCTGAAACGTTATCCAGCTTCTTACAAAATTCACAACTCAAATGGCCGTAAAATTCATTGTTTTAATGCGTCTTTCCTAGTCTTCTTGATGCATCCTGACCTTGACCTTCTGAAATTAAGTATAACAAGAAAATAACATGAAAGTAGAAATTTTTAAACCTTGTAAGTCATGGAAATATATTCCATCTCATATCTATGAGAGCTTCATGCAAGTAAATTGAAATCTCATGTTTAAGATGAAATTTTCAGAAATATTGTCAGCATTTAACAGGCTTTCTTAAAGGGTCATTTTTGTTAGGTTTATCTAGATGAGATACTTTACACTTCGATAAACACTTACAGTGAGGACAAAAACCTTTCTAAATTTGTAATTATAAATCCATTTGTCGTGATTCATCCACTTATACATCTACTCAGTCTATACTGAGCAATGCTCATGTATCAACCTCATCCTCCTGTTAGTACTACTTTTTGTGCTTCCTGGTACAAATCCATCTGCTTTTGATGACCTCCAGTATGCCAGAGCACTCGACTTCTGATCAAAGCTCTCCAGAAAGGCAGGAATCTGGTGCTATGCTCTCTTATTTGTAAACAATGCCGGGTTCGCTTTCTTTCCATCTGCAGTAACAGGTATTAATCCAAGATATTGATGAAAAATACTTAGATAAAACTTCTCTGACTTATACTGATGGGCTGACTTGTATGAATAACTGTATTAGTTCATATACATTTAAAAGCTCCTCTTTAATGATGTCATAATGAATTTTGACTCAAATTTTCAACTACTTAGATAGCAGCCCCTGTATTCTATTACCTTTTCTTTTTGGTCTTAAATACTTAACCAGGAGGATTTTCCTGGCTTACTGTCCAGGTGAATGCAAGTACGAATTTTAATTTTCAAGAACAAATCCTAACACAGTGAGGACAATTTCAGTGGTTTAACATATCCACCCACTCCTACTCTGTCTCTCAGAGTTCTACTTTTAGAAACTCCTCTAGTAAACCTTTTCTCTTAAAGAATTTTTAAAAATTCTCTATGTTGTGGTTACTGCAATAATGAAGGCAGAAATTATATGAGTTCTGGGAAGTTTTTGTTTGTTTTCTTTTTAGTTTTACAAGTCTGCACTAAATTTCTTTTTAATAAAACAGCTAAAGCTTGCTTCTATCTCCTCCCACTCCTTTGGCTTGGTGCTTACTCTTCAAGTACCCCGTGTATTTTATAGCAGTGGAATTTAACTGGGAAGAGCCTCCCTAAGAAACCTTGTGAACACAGACACAGCATCAGCGCGGTCCGTGGGGTGACTGCAAGCAGACAGGCTCAGCGCTCCCCTGCTCTGCTCTTGCCAGCCCTTCCGGCCTCCCAGTATTCTCTGGTATTCACAAAGGCAGCTACTCCGAGTTCACAGCTGGAACAACAAGTTGTGCTGTGAATCTCTGCGATTTCCCCAAGCAGCAAGCAGGATTAGTGGCTTAATTGGAATCAAGGTTACCAGGCGAACTAGACATTACTAGTCAGCGTCCAGCAACACGAAAAAAAGGTGCTTCTGTTTTTTGACAGAAAATGAAAATGACGCAGAGTGTCATCAATGGACTTTGGATACTGACCATATTCCTTCCTTCAGCCCCCACAGTTTGGATGCCAGAAGGTCAGACTCACTTTGTATGTGCCAGGGTGGCCACTAAGATCCATCTCCCCCAAATGCATAAAAGGCTAAAAACAACCACATTCCCCAGCACCGCGGCGTGGCTGCAGCGCCTTTGTTTACCATATAAGTCACATCAGGGGTTTGTTCCTCGCCCTCTCCCCTACTTTCACCCGGGGTGCGGCCAGAGCCTGAGCAGCACCCCCAAACTCCGGCTCAGGCGGGATCCACTACAGAAAGCTTCTCAAATCTTTCCTGATGCTGGAAAAGAAATTAAGCAGTGCCAGCCTTTGCACTTGAACTCAACCCACAAGGAGGTCCGCCTCCCTGGAGGGAGCCGGCTTTCCGGGCAGCCCCATAAAACTTAGCGGAGATCCTGTGGAGGAGTCGGGATGGCCGGGTGCCCTCGAGCTCCGACGCGGCGCCCTCCTTACCTGCAAAGTTGCGATCCTGGGATGAAGGGCTCCGACCGGAGCGGGGACTGGCGTCGCGGGTGCTGCGCGCGGGGCCGGCGCGCTCGCTCACGCTTCGCTGGGGCTCCTCGGTCTCCGCGGACTTTTGGACCATGCCACGGAGAGCGCACGACGCCGGAGCCCACGCAGCTGGCACCGAACTGGGCGGAGTGAGGATGCTCGGAGGGCGGGCTGGCGGGCGTTGGGGGAGGGACGGCGAGGGCGGGTGTCGGGGGACGGAGGGCGTCCGGGGGCGTGGGGGTGGTCGGGGACGTCGGGGGACGTGGGGGGCGGTCAGAGGGTGGTCCGGGGATGGGGGCGTCGGGGGCGTCGGGGTTCGTGGGGGGCGCCGAGGGGCGCCGGGGGACGTGGGGGGCGGTCGAGGGGTGTCGAGGGGCGGTCGGGCAGTGGGAGGGCGTCGGGGGGACTCCCGGCCGCCTGCCTCCAGCAGCGGGTGAAGTTGAGGTCGGCGCTGGCGCGCGGCCGCAGAAGGCTCCTCAGCTCCGCCTGTCCCCGGAGGCTCCCACCGCGGTCGGAGGAGCAGCCCGGGAGTCGTGGGCCACGCGGCGGCGGAGGGACCTCGCGGGTCGGGCTGGCGCCCCCGGCTGCCCTTGCCGCCCCCACCCGGCCGCCGCCAGCAGCCAGCAGCGGGAGCCCGCGCCGGCGCAGCCGGGCGGTGGAAATCCGCCCGCGAGGTCCGGGACGCGCCAGGCGCACCTCCGGCTAGCGCCAGCACGTAGCTCCCAAAGCCCCGCTCCTGCCGGAGCAGACAGCACCCCGGCCGGGCGCCCGGCGGGAGGAGCGCGCCCCGCAACTCCGAGCGGCTCCGCCCGCGCAGCCCGCGCCGGCCTCCAGGTGTCAGCCTTGCCCTGCGGAACGGGGGCGCGCCGGCCGACCGCGAGCGTCGCAGGCAGCGAGCCGGATCGCGGGTCCCACCCAGCCCGCGCAGCCCGCTTTCTCCCAGAGGCAAAAGCCAGCAGCGAGCCCCCAAAGGTTACAGCCCGAGGACCGCCGCGCTGCGGCGGCGCTCGGCGGCTCAGGTGCGGGCGGGGGCGCGCCCTGCGTGCGTGCGCTGCGGGCATCGGCCGTGCGGCTGTCGAGACTCCCCAACAGACGCTTCCCCTTGGTATTCACACACAGAAAAGACCGAAATGCGGAGAAGAAAACAACGTACGCCGGCAAAGTTGGCCATAACTTACTTGCTGTGAATGCGACGCGGCGATTCCCAGCTTTTCACTCGGGGGCTTGATTGGGCAGGAGCTCTCGACCCAGAGAAAAGCTCGAGTCAGTTTGTGACACCAACAGTAGGCTTCAGGTCGAAGCTTGTGGAGGGACCAGGAGCGATCACTTCCTCCGGGCTGCTTCTTTCTGCTTGATTTCCTTTATCTTCAAAGCTCTGCAGGCAGCTGCTGACGGCCGCGCAGACGTGGGCTCCGCTGTGGGCAGGTGCAGCGCATCCGCGGCGCGCTCTTTCCCAGCCACTCGGCTTTGTACCTTTGACACCTTCTGGGAAACAGCGCTGCGGAGATCTGAGAGGACCTGATTCTTCCGATGGAATATTTCCCAACGAGTGCAACAGGCAAACCAGCACCCACACGTGGATTCCAGAGCACAAAATCAAAGAATTTCTTTCGTGTGTATGTGCCCCAGTTCAGATGAATTTAGTTTGTTTCTGTCTGGAATGTGTACAGGAGTGAAGAAGACGTGGGTAAACAGCGCTCACTGGAGTTGCGGGAGTGAAACTTTAAAAAACGTCAGTTTTCTTATTATTTACTCTTTTGTCGTAATTGCTCTTCTCCTGGGTACATCTGCAAGTCAACTTGATTCATGTTCTGAATTTCTAAGAGCAGGAGCCCCTAGGCTATTTCCCTAAAATACTTAGGTATCTACACTGAGGCAAACTTGATTGGGTCCTACAATGCTTCTTCTCCAATAAAATGTTTCTTTCCTTCTCTGATTTTCCTTTTGCTTTACTACAGAAGTACATCAACATCTTTAAACAACCATTTTTTAGCATTAAACTATGGCTTTCATAAAATATGCAAAACCAAAAGTAGCTGTGGACATGATAATGTAGTTTATATTAAATTTAACTCCACTTTCTACCTAGAAGGGAAAACAATATAAATGGAAATCTATTTTATGGACCACATGCATCCTATTAAGACACTGAATTTACTTGGCTATTTTAGCATCTATACCAAATGAAATGCCCTTCCTGTCTCTTTTTAATATACTGTCTTCAACATTATGTCAATGAGAGTCCTTTTACCACCTTCTGATGATTTCCTATTTTTCCCACATGGAAGGTGCCTGAGAATGTCCGATACATACAGGTAAGGAGGAGCACTGGTTCAGCTGGAGCACGTCAGCCATCTGAGCAGACTATCAGTGCATGCAAGAAAAGAGTTGATCCCTGAGCTTCCTGTTGTACTGCTCCACGTGACAGCTGATTACTAAGCTCATGTCACTCACGAGCTGCTTTAATACTCACATGAAAACTAGCTGAAGCCTTCTTACACAATCTAGCAAACTGTCTATATTAGAGTGATTAGCAATCCAAAGGGGTTTATTTAGTTTTAACAATTTAAAATTAGTTGGCACCACTTCACAAACTCTCAGAGCACTTTAAATGCAACTCATTAAAACCAATACATTTACAGCACAATGATCTATGCTTACCTGGACTTTGGCTTCAATATCTGATTCAAGAAATGAAGAGAAAGCTCTTGTTTTTTAATTAGCAGAGACATGTGACCTCAAAAAAGTTAGCAGTAAAACCATTTCTTTGTAGTGCTTAACTGTAGTGCAAGTGTATCATGGGACTAGGATCACAATTGCTTCAAGAACTCAATGTTAATTTACTCCTGAAAACTGTTCTTCCATTTAGAAGCTGATCGGTAACACTCATGAAGTGCTTTTTTTCTAAAATTAGAAAATTTAGAGAGTTTCTGTTTGGCAGAGTCTCAGACAAAAATATTTGGAAAATCTAATTGTGCATATGTGTCATTTCCGATATTCTATATAATAATTATCTTCGGTGCATGGTATCTTCAGACAGATGATAATGGCTTTTTGGATCCCAGGCAAATTTGGGGTTAGGTGAACATTTTCATTAGAGCCAGGCTGTCCTGCCTCCTATGGGGCCAAAACTCTCTCATTCTCAGCCATGGCTCTAGAAGTGTGCACTCAGGGACTCAGGGTTCTGCTTTAGGGTCAGAGAGTTGCTGCTGCTTCAAGTCTTTCAGCTTCCGCTGTGGTATTGATTAGAATAAGGCTTTGATCCAGTCTGCTTGAGCCAGGTTATCAACAGAGCTCTTCACCTGCCTATTTAAAAAATTAATATAATCAAGTTTTTTCCCCCAAAATGTGAATTTTAGAGAACCACTAAAATATTTCTATGTTGTATTTTCACTATTTTTTAAATCTTGAAAAAATGGGTTGTTTTTATAGTTTTATTCTCTATTAGAAGACTTTGTTGAAAGCCTTTGCTAACACATTTTTGACTGCACATCTGATTATATCCTCAGAATAGATTCCTACAAATAGAGACATGTATCAAGATGCAGGAATATTTTAAAGCTCACTATGTATGCTACAAGGGAACTTGTTTTAGAAGGCAAATTTCATCTTCACTTCCCTCTTTTTTTTCTTTACATTTGCTGATTTCCTATTTGAGAAAAAAATCATATTGTAATACTAGAAAAGGTGACTTATACTTTTAGTCTTTCTAATATTACATGTAAGCTTACATACTTTCTAAATACTTAATAAGAATTTCAGTGCTTCTTTCCCTAACGATTTGTACTAGCTCTTGAGACATTAACATAAATGCTTTCTTATATTCATACATTTTCCCATTCTTATTGATTATAAAAATTGTAACAATGTATTCTTAAAAGTTATGGTTCTTATAAGTATTAAAATACCATATTTTCCAACATGACTTATTTTAGTACTTTAGTGTTCTTAAAGTATTTTTCCACCCATATGTATTCTTTTCAAGCTGTTTTAGACATTAATTCATGGACCCTGGAATCATGTTGGGTGTTTGAAATTTCAGTATTAGGCTTCACTTGACAAAAATGTGTAGAGTCAATACTTAAGTGCTAAGTGTGCTAAGTATTTAATACCATCTGTAAACAAAACAGGTAAGTCGCTGCCCTTGCAGGATTTATATTGTAGGGAAGACAAAAACATAATGGCAAATATACTAATGTATATTCTGTGCAATATTAGAGGATGATTAAGGAAAGAGGACACAGATATTAGAAATTTTGGTAGCAGCATAGGATGACAATAAGTTGAAATTTTTACAGATTTCCAGGGCAGTTTTCATGAATCTGGACACACTTGAGCAGACCTAAAAGTTGAGGAGTTGGCCATGGGATTATCTAGGAGAGTACAGTGTAGGTCAAGGAGTAACCTTGGGTCACTTACGGCTCAAAGAATTGCTCTGGGTGTTACAGTGAAGACAGATGAAGGAAGTAAACAAGAAAGCAGTAGGAGCAGACATGGACTATTTAACGAGGAAATGTGGTATCAGTAAATTCAGTGAAAGCAGATGAAGGATCCAATCTTTATGTATATCCACCAGAATTTTCTAAGCTCTGCACATAAGAGTGTGAGGAAGATTAGCTGGGGTGGCCATGAGGGCTGCAGGGTTTGGGATGGTTTTAGAGGGAAGATTTGGAATGCGTTTGTGCCCATATCAAGTATGTGACATCTATCAGAACACATAAAAGTCGCATGACATTAGGCAATGTTACTGAAGTCTGTGTAGCTTAGGTTTTCTATCTCAAAATGAGTGAAGTCATTGCTCCTATTACCTAGGACTAAATCAGTCTTATTTGGTGACAGTTTATTCTATCTTTTGGGAAATAGGAAACCAATACTGTTTAACAATTATGGTAAATAGTGAATTAATTCTTCCTTTCCACATCAGTGGAGGTTGCTGTATCTTTATTATAAACCAAATTGTTTCTCCAAGCTTGTTTCTTAACTATCCATTCTGTTCTACTGATACTTCCATTTCTATGATTTCCCTTCAAATTGCTGTTTTATTCTCTGACATTTTAGATGTTGGGAAGCTCTTCCATCAGTTTCTGATGTCTAAATGGGTGCAGCCATTAATCAACAAATAAATATAAAGTGCTTGTAAAGTACATGAGCACATATTCGTGCTTAACATAATCTGCTCTCAGCATTGCTAGCAATCATTATTGAATGAGGCTGTTTTGGCCCTAAAGCAGAAGGATTGCTTACCCTCCCACCCTGGTCTTATGAGACACCCATATAGTACACAAAACGCTTCTACTTCAAGTACACAATCTTATCTCAGCACTTTCCTCCATTTCAACCCAGGGATACTTCATACTTATTTGCTTTCATTCTTATTAATTGATCATTTTCACAAACTCCTGCTTATTCGCATCTTAGAAAGTGAAGTATCTCCCTAAATCTAGAATGGAAGAACGTACCATTGGAAGACCAAAGGGAGGTATTTGACTGCTTCAAACACCAGAAATAATAGGTGTGCAAATATGCCTAATGGATATTAAATACATACTAGTGCAGGTAAGGCATGCAGTTTTTAAAGGCAGCAGATAATGGACACACCTAAAGGACATTTTCCTATTGAATACAGGAGGACAAGAATGAACAAGTCCTAAAGCAAACCACTGGTGTTATCCTAGCTTGTTTTCAAATCCATCTATCATGGAAATGCATCCACCTTCCAGTGATACATTGACAGTTTGATCTGCATTATTTCATTGTAATAAAATCTGTTTTACTGTCATGAATTTTGTGAATACTCATCTGATGTAATTTTAGATTGAACATTTTATTGATCTGTATTATCAGGTAATTTTTGAAGAAAGAAAATCATGTTATTGTTTAGAGAAAGTTCTACTTCTTATTAATGGTATGTCCCAATTTATATGACTGTGAATTTTTTCATTTTCAAATGTTGAGTTGAACTTGATGTTTCACACATATTAGGCAAGTGCTCTACCACTGAGCTGCTTTCCCGCAAGTGAGTCTGTACTTCAATAACTTAAATAAGGGTGATAAGCTTCTGGAGAAATAAAAGTTAAATGAAATGTTTGCTAGTTACCTCATAGGATTACATCAAATAATATATCAAGAAATGAAATAATACGTAACACATAACAGAATCTTACTCAGTTCTCCATAACTAGCTTTTAGTTTCCAGTTTTTCAAGTAAAAATATATGAACTTATGAAATGACTTTTAGTGTACTTGAAATGGGCAGGATAATTCAATGCTAAGCAGACAAATCTACAAGTAGGCTTGATTTGAACTCAAGGTCTGCTATTGCTTTCAGCCTCTTAGGCTGAAGTTATTCAACGAACAATGGCAGACCTTGAACTGTGGTACTGCAATAGATTATTAAATTTTCAATAGGCAATAGTAATACCTCTGAATGCAAATGTTTCTAATTATAAGCTGGACATTTTAATTAATTATTTTGTAAGTATGAGGTTCTTAAATTATAAAAGAGTAACATGTAGTAGTAGGCATGATTCTCAGTCTACAAACTCAATGGAGGAAGAAGTGATAAAGAAAAATATTTTATAAGGGGCTGGGGAGATAACTCAGTAGAATAAGTGCTTGCCTGGCAAGCTCAAGTTCCTAAGTTCAAACCCCAGTACCGAAAAAAAAATTATAGCCAAAGTAATAAAAGGATCCAAATGTATTGATATAAGGGAATGAAACTCCCAACCTGAAAGATGCCTGGTATGAGTTCATGTTCTCTCACATCAAAGAATGAATTTTAGTAATAATGTAAGTAATGAGTAGAATGTATGTATTGAGGGAAACAGTATTCTCAAGCTTTTCTTTTCAAATCCAGAGAGGGACAGAAGGGGACCCAACAGAGTGCCAAGGAACCTGCCTTTTCTAGCAATTTTTGTAGAGCAAATCCATGAGGTGAGGCAGGTCTAAGGTGAAAACATGGGAAGTCAGTCATGGTGGGCAAGAGGTAGGGCAAAACTGTGGCCCACTAATAAGATTACAATTGCAGTTGCTCAGATAAAATTGATACAATCAGGATCAAATGGGGAAGTGAGTCCTGGAGCTAGCAGGCATGAATATAGAACAGGGCTGTTCAGGTAGGGGTTGGGTTAGTGACTCCCTGACTTTTTCAAGATGATTGATACCTATTTAGAATATCAATCCCTGATGTCTAAACTAGGGAGGTGAGTTGTTCATTTGTTTAATCTTTTGTCCTGAGGTCTGACTCACAGAGTAGGTGCCTGTTTCTCCTGAAGTTGCAAGATACCTTCCCTTCCATATTGGGTCCTTGGAAGGCCTAGCCCTGTCTGATCGCCTAAAATATTTCTATCTCACTCAGCTGCCTACAACATGAAAATCCTACTAATAATCTGAAATCCATTTCTTTTTGTATTAACTTAGAAAAACAGTTTTTGGTCATCTAGAATCTGAAACATGTAAATAAAATTGAAACTTTTAAAAAATATAATTTGTAATTTTTCTACCAATACTTTTGCAAACCAAATGAACTAAAATATTTAGAAATATTGATTTTTCTCTGTTCTTGTATTTTATGAAATGATTTAAATTCAAGCTGTTCTCCAGCAATTTCAAAATAAATTTCTTAGTCATCATTAGAACTATTATTTGAGTGAGCTAAAGAGTTTTACAAAGGTTTATTTTCATTTTCATTTAGAGTCAGAGCTGTGCTGTCTTCTCGAATGCTTGATGCAGTCTATGCCTTGTGCTCTCCCTCTTCATCTCCTCTCACAAAAATTCATCACATGGTGCCACAATTTTGGTTTTCCTTTATCATTTGTGTGTATACTGTTGATCTCCAAAAAAAAAAAAAAGACAAAGAAAAACATTTATTTTAATAATATAAGGCAAAGGGCTGGAGAGATAGCTCATAAGTGCCTGCCTCCCAAGCGCAAGGCCCCAAGTTTGATCCCCAGGACCACAAAAAAAATGAGTAAATAAAAATTAAAGCTAATAATAATAATATAAGGCTAATCTAAAATATTACTGAACACTTAGAATACTATTTGGAAATAAATATTACATTTGTATTGTATTTTTATTTGTTACTTGTTTATTTACTTATTATTATTGATGAATCTTTAAATGATGAGTTCTGCAGTGTCGCTGACGTGAATTGATTATTTAAGACTGATTTGTATTCTCTAGATTCATATTCTCTAAGTTTTCTTTTCAAAATACAAAGGAGGTCATTAAGATAACTCCAAAGCCTACCTGTTTTAATTACGATACAAAGTATACAGACAAAATAAAAAATGAAGGCAGAATATTTGGCACTGGTTAGATTATAAAGAACAGAACTCAAATTCTCATAGTGCTAGGGCTACAAAGTTTAAGTTTAAGGGGCCTACAGATTAGAGCCTCATCTCTGTGCTTCTAAATTGGTGCCCTGAATCTATTCTGTTAAGTCTTTTGTATTAGTATTACTTCATCCATGAGGGCAGCAATTTCCTTGCCCAAACACCTTAAGACCCACCTCCCAACATTTCTTTTGAATTACATTTATATTACAGTTCATGAATTTTAGAGGACATATTCAAACTATAGCACCATCCCTGCCTGAGACAAAAAGCTATATAAGGCCTATGACTGAGATAGAAAGAGAGTTGATATATATTTATGAGTTATAATTTAAGAATAAAAATTAAAACAAGACAAAGATTTAACTGGGTTATATGATATTTGCAGTCATGCTGAAAGCAACACTAAATGTCATGGTAGCTGCTTCCCAAAAGTAATTTTAAGTTATCCTGATTTTTATAAATCTTCATATTCATTTGGGAGAAAATATAGTATTTATTAATTATTTCTCAGGAAAAAAAAGAAAGAATGGGGAGAAAGAGAAAGATGAAGGGAGAGGGAGGACAGGACAGAATGACAGAAGAAGGAACACAAGTGGGGAGGAAACTATCTTGGAATTAGTTTGCTTATACCTGGCAACTACATTTCTTAAAATTCTTTAAGGAACATATGAAACACATTCTTATTTTTCATTAAATTGATACATCTTATTATTCTTAGATCGTGTCATTGTGAATCCAAATCAGAGTTGTCAGTTTCCAGGAGTGATCCCTTGGGTTAAGTTTCAGTTGACTGCTATAACATGGTCTTTGCCACCTCTTGTCATAGTCTGGTGCCAGCTACAAAGGACTGGTGCCACGATGTAGATTTCTGATATGGTGGCATATCATGAAGTGCCTTGGCGTCCTAAGAGCGATGACTGTTAAGCTGGCATTTTTGTTTCTTTCTTTTGGAGCACTGACCCATTTAATGAACAAATATCAAATTGGTTTTGTTTTGCTGGTTGTCTTTGCAAGAGGGTGGAGTAATGTGTGTCGATACCCACAGTAATTATGCCTTTAAGTGGTGTCCTTAAGGGGAGTTCAATGCTATGCACAAATTCTACCTCAGGATTCTATGATTACTTGTTGCAGTGTTTTGAATTTGAAGGAAACAGTTAATTTTAAAAAGAATGTCAGAGTGTCTTAGATAATTGGAAAACATATTTGTAAAGTTATCAAAGCCTTGTTTTTGAGTTAGGTGGCATAGACAGTATGGTTTATGCCATTCATGCTAAATTTGTGTGACGTAAGTCTATTTGCTAAACTTAAAAAAGAACTCTCATTTCTCATGTGCCCCTTACGCACAGTGATGATGCAATCTCACAAACTGTTGATCATGCAACTGAGTCATGCTTACTAGCCATACAGAATACAACCGATGGATCTGCCTACCCATTATCTATCTACCTTACACAGAAATAATGTCATATCTCACTTGAGCACACAAAATTTTACCGTATCAAATTTAATTTTAAGACTATTTATTATTGCATTCAGAAGGACCTTCTTGAAAATGTCTACACATAGGGAAAGGCTTATCTTTTAGATGGGATAGCTCTTATAGTGTTATCATTTACTTCTTCCTCATGGAAGGTAAAGGGAGCATAAAATTTGCATGCCAAGATTTGTACAGTAATAAAGATTTGACAACATCTTTTTAGAGAAGTTCATGTGGGAAGGTGTGTGTTTTAAACATAATAATGTCTTACATACATATCAGGGATATAAAGCTTGAAGTTGAGGGAGAATGTACGTCTACTAAACAGAACAATCTACTGTGGAGAGTGCACGTGCTTCATTGGGTTGCAGACTACAGTTTAAAACAATGAAGCTAAACTGCTAGCCAGGAGGGCTAAAGACAATACATCTCAGCAGCTCTAACTAGCACAAATGTGTTTTCACGTGACACTGATATTTAGCATGCCAGCTGTGCAGCGCAATAAGTGATTTTGCATGAGACGTGCAACTTGTGCCCTGCACCATGCTGCATAATTCCTTTAGTTGGTTTCTCTCCAATGTGGCTTAAAATTTCCTTTCTTGGTTTTGAGTTGTTTGTAGGTAAAACAAAAATATGGGAACAAGCACTATGAAAATGCATTTAATGTTTGCGTTTGTTCAAATGTCCCATGTAACCATTTCAATTGTCTTTCTCCCACCAGAACTGCAATGTTTGGAAGAGCGCTTGGAAATGCTGCTCGTATGCATGGGCTGGCCCAGGAGAATAATTTCTAAGGGAAAGTTACTGAGTCTATTGAGCAATATAGACATGAGAATCTACTGAATTCCATAGTGTTCAAATGTTTCTGCAAATGAGAATTGGTAAAGAATAATACTATAAATGGAAGGTAAAACAATGAAAAGAGAAGTCACTGTCTATTTATCTTTAGTAAGTAGAAAAATTAAAAACTCAGAGCAAATGTACCCAGCATTAAGAACTACAGCAGTTTTGATTCTATAGCTGAATGCTTCTACTTTGGAGTGTTGTGCTGTTCTTTATGAGGAACACTAATTGAGATGTATACACTTTGTATACTGGCTCTTTTTTTAGATACTTCTTGAGTTTAGGCCTTAGTTTTCTAATTTTAGACTTTCAGTTCATAACATTAATTCTGAGGACAGTTACTTATTAATTCTGAAGGCTGATAATAAGAAAATGTCTATTGCAAACAAAAATATTCTTTTTAGTCAATTAACACGACTAGAAGAGCAGAATTGCCTAACAGGACAATAGGCTTGGCAGGCCTATAGATGGTGCTGTGGAGAAAATTTATAAGTCTACAACTTTATGTCAGACAGCATATCCATATACATACATACTCAACATAATACAGGTCACTAAATTAAAATCATCTGTCACCTGGAAAGAAACCTAAACTATTCAACTCCATGTCTATGTTCTCTGCAGGGGAACTGAGAATAAATCTTTTGCCCAGGATCAAATCAGAAAATTTGATTGCTCAGAAGGCCATACTCTAAATGAAGAAAAAAACTTTGGTACATTTTGAACAGAAAAATAGATGTGAGCAAAAGTAGCAACAGGAACATTAAATTGATGAGATACTTCTGTGAAGTACTCGATCACAAAACACAAAAGAAAGCTAGAAGATGCTGAGACACAGAGAGCTGATCCACAGCAGGTGTGGAAGTCGAAGAGACTGTGAGAAAGAGTGTGCTTTAAATAAGAACAGGAAGAAAGCGCACAGTGTGCTGGCATGAGGACACTGTGCAGCGCCCAGTCCCATCAACCCACTATTAAATGAGTATCATAAGTGATTTAAGAAAATATGTTGGCATTTCACAATAATGCATTTGAAAAGCAAAAAATTCAATAATACAGATTTTCATTTAAAAATCACATTTTTCTTAGTAAATACTTTGCTAGTTTTCATTTATGCCAAACCTGATTCTATTTCTATATTAACTTGGTGCTTCATGTGAAATGTGCA
Organism: Octodon degus; assembly: GCF_000260255.1. Classification (NCBI taxonomy): domain Eukaryota; kingdom Metazoa; phylum Chordata; class Mammalia; order Rodentia; family Octodontidae; genus Octodon; species Octodon degus. The sequence goes on from NW_004524614.1 coordinate 16,745,879, forward strand.
AATTTATCCTAGAGAAGACATACCTAGGACCTTCTGTTCTATTCATTTTAAGGAATTTATTCTCTCCTGTGTTCTGACATTCACTGCTGCTCAGAATCACTTTGGTCTTGGTTTTATTCTTTTACATTAGACTTTTCAATATGAGCAACATCAAAATAATTAAATATAACAACGTTTATTTCAATTTTTCAACATACCTTTTTGTTCCTTCTCAAAATTCTAGAATTTTTGAAGATTCTTCTAATATCTTGCTTTAAATTCCAACAAAGTTTATGATTCCAACCTTAGAGGCACAAACTATCTCCTGTTTCAAATCAGAAGAAATCGTGTAAATTCTTACATCAATTCAGATATCATAGAAGCATGGAGATGGGAAATAAATAATTGAAAGACAGAAAAATATATACAAAGAAAGAGAAAAAGATGCAGGCTGTGATGAGAACACATGCAAACATATAGCAATGAGAAAGCAAAGACGATAAAGTGAGTATTAATGAAACAACTTCACACAGCACAAATCCCTTTCTCCACTTGCTCACTACCATTCTCAATAAAATTCACAAATATTTCTTCTGTGTGATAGAATGTGTCTCTGGTAAATAATTTTTACTTTCTTGATAATGACTATGCAACCTAAAAGTAAAGCTAGAGCTGAGTGCTGAAAGGTTACCCATGTAACAGTTTCAGAAGAATTTTTCATAGAGTACAGTGCTGTTCAGTATATTTCTTTTACTATAATTTCTAGACTATTCCTATATATTTGGTCATCCCAGTGGAAAACAAGAACTTTGGTGGGCCTCAGGAAATCATATCTAATAGCCTATTTTCAAAAACAAATACTAGCCTCAACTGTGTTGAATAAATGACAGTTAAAGACTGACACCAACAACTCTTTTCTGCCTTCTTGATACATCCTTTTTATTATAATGAGTGCCATTCCTTACTCTCCAAGCCCCAGAAATGCCCCTCAAATCCAGTGCAATCAACCTGGTGAAAATCATAAGACTCTTGGTTTTTTTTTTTTTTTTTTTTTT
>NW_004524614.1:16747587-16777700 GCF_000260255.1 Octodon degus
CATCATCGATCACTTTCCTCTTTGGCCCCATAATCTTCTTGATCAGAAAATTTGGGACACTACCGAGGTACATGACGTTACAGTACAAGTTCTCATATGCCCTGAGTCTTAATTGACCTTAGAAGGTTTAAGGACTAGACTACTAAGTGGTCTTGGACCTAGAATGGACGAGTTATTCCACAATATTTACGTGAAGTAAAAGGGGAAGCAATTCCTCCCTTTGGCAGCTTCTAGGCTAGGTCATGTATCTCTGGAGCTGCCAAACAAGTCTTGTTTTATGAATAAATCAATAGAGTTTTGAAATAGACTAAAGAGTCTCCATAATCACAGGAGAAGAGATTGAAGGGATGGAAATATACACAACAGAGACAGAGATAGACATTTAGAGAAGGCAACTCAGTTTCTGAAATCAAGTAAAACAGAGTGTGGCTACATCTGCCCTGCCTATCCTTTGTCCGTGAATCAGAGCATTTCTTGTCTCATGGGTGATTTATTGAGTTTTCCCTCCTGTTAAGTTAGTGTGAGTTGGATGTTTTATCACTCAAAAAATAACTCGATGAAGGACATAGGAGTGTGGGAACTCTAAAGGCCACTAGAATGTTAGTCTTATTGTAAACTGCTAACTGGTAATTTTGTGAATCTAAAAGGCACAAAGTGGCATTGTCATCTGTGAATATATTTAAAATGAACATTTCAAATAGGAAGTAAAATTGAAAAAGTAGTGTTATATCACTTCCACTGCTTTTTCCTGTAAGATGTTAGAGAAGTAAATTTTTCTGTCTCAGAGTTAGTCATCTATTAGTGAGATGAGCACGTTATGCTGGGAAATTGATTTGTAATTTAAGGGAAATGGAAAGTGTTTTCCTTGGACTGGGCATCCACCGAGATCAGTGATGGCAGGCACTCTGGTTATGAATGGAGCAGAGAGGATCGAGACTAGATTGACCGCTAGACTGCAACTGTTTAACGAGGTCACCTGAGGGAGGTGAGGTGAGCGAGGTCACCTGAGGGAGACTGCTTCCTTGTCTGATTAAGGTGGCCTTTTGAAACATGTTTATTCTTTTTAATAGACATCTTCTTGTCTACACTATTATCTCAGTAGGTTTTATTGATATTTTTTCATTTAACTTTTTGCAGTTCTTTATGTCCTTTAAGAAAATGATCCTTGGAGACTCACTTTGGAAACTCTTAAGGCAGTTTGGCTTTTTCCATAATTTTCTTTTGTATTCTGATCCACACCAATTGATGATATTTAGTGTAGAATATAAAACATTTCTTCTGTTTGTTTCAGTGATGTTTTTATAATGTTTTGGTTATGATTTCTAATAGTTTTCATTAGGCTCAATATCCAAAGTGAGTGAAGTAGATGGAATATTTGCCATATGTCCTGTATGCATAAAAGAAACCAAATATTAGCTTATTTTATGAGCCTAACGCAAATGATGGCCCTGACACTTAGGAATGGAATTTTACCTGTCACATTGATCTACTTGTTAATGTTTTAATAGAGGCAGTAAAGCAACAGGCTCCTTTTGTCTGAGCAGCTTTTTCCTCAGCCTTCCTGGCAATGTGCTCTGCCCTAGAGAGAAAGGGTCATTGTTTCTCTTTTTAATCTGACTGTTTAGGAAAGGCAAAGACCTGTGTGTGGGGAGGTCGGATGGGCCGGACTCCTCACAGATGCCCCTCCATCAGATTATCTGCTCTGGATGTCTCCTCCAGCACACTCTGACTCCAACATCAAATAGTATAATGTAAAATAAGACGTGATTAAGTAAGGGAGCCTGCTAACGTGATCCTGTCCTCAAATGAATCATTCTTGATGAGAACTCCGATGAGTTGCCTTGCAGTATGTCACATTTTTAAGTGTTTTTTTTTTTTTTGTGTGTGTGTGTGTGAATTATTTTATGTTAATCAGAAAAAGTCTCCAAGCTAAACAGGTTCAATTTTGTTTTTTAATTTTAATGTTTATTGGTACATCTGAAATACATAAAGACTGTATTCATTGTGAGAAGTTGGTGCATGAATATAAAATATTTGAATTTTTTCCCATTCCCTTGTCCTCTCCTCCCTTCCCCTCCCTCCATCTCCTTAGTCTCTTCCCTCTTGCAAAAAGCCCCCCTCCCTGTTTTCTACTAAGTACCTTTGATTTTGGTCATTTATCTATTTGTACTTTGTATTTCTAGTGTAAGAGAAACCATGCCACATTTAAGCTTGTCTATTTGATTTAGCTCACGTAATATCATGGCCTCAAGGTGGATCATTTTCCTACAAATCACTGCAGTTTAACTGTTCTGCTGCAGAGCAGTACTCCACTGTGTGCAGGTACCACATACTTTTTATTATCTGTTGAACACATTGGCTGCTCTCAAGACTGTCCTATGAACTATAAGCCTCCAAATATAAGTGTCACGGAAATATGATGTCTTCTCATTTTCAGGAATGAATCTAGAAGGAGAATAGCTGATTTAAGTGTAATTTGTATTCTTCATTTTTGGAGGGCTTAATATTGGTAAAAGAGAAAATATTCACTTTGGGTGACAGCAATGAACTGTCTATAATTTAATTTGAATTACTTGTTTATTACTCTGTCACCTAAGAATACTGTATCTTGTTTTACCTCTCCTAAAACATAGAAAGTGGGAATATGGTTCCAGGAGGAAAACATGGCTCTCACAAAATTTGGTGATGAAAGTAAGAAACAAAGAAGTGTTAAGTGTCTCAAAGGTACAATGGTAGTAGTGTAACTTGGATCTCTTAACATCTAATCATGTGAACATGCTCAGTAGTTGGCTAAGAATTAATGCTAATCCTATTGGTCTTTATACCTAATTAAAAGTTAAAATTCTTCTCTTTTGTCGTCTTGGAAATCTAAGAATCAGACTTAACACAAGCTGAATTTTCAGTCCTAAAACACCAAGGAATGCTGTTTTAGGAAACAGGTACAAGGTAGATTCAGGATGCATGAGTCACACTATTAGTGCTTTTTCTCACCTCTGCCGCTTAGCACACATTCACCGCTGGTTTGGTGCACTGGGATTTACTGATGCTTCTTTTTCTTTCTTACCTACTTGCATGAATTATCCTTTTCAACCTACAAATGATCCCTCAGGATAGATCTTCCCTCCTGTGCCATTCTACAAAAAATTCAGACAACTGAGTTCAGTGAGGTCACAAACAGCCTGCAATCACAGAACCTAACGGTCAAACTCTTGGTACTCAGTGCATGTTTCCTAACACCAAGGCTCCTGATTGTCCCTTCCTCCACACTTTAGGTTAGAATCTCACGAGTTCTATAAATGGAAAGAGTGATATGGGTGGGGGTGGATGGAAAGGAGCTGAAGGGGGAGGGGAAAGGCCAGAAGAGTAACCACGACAAAACCCTACCTACAACCGGTTGAATTGGAATACAAGTTGCTGGAGACTGAGCTCAGGTGCTCCACAGTGAAGCCAGTGTGCACATCGGCCTGGTTTTGGACTCTTTCTTTAGGAGATAATCTAGGTAGGAGATTGCTGGCAAAAGGAAGCACCGCAACAGCCTGTCCTCCTTGACATAGAAACCTTAAGGCGGCCACTTGATTTATCACCCACACCAGGGCACACAGAGTGAATGCCAAGTGATCTTAATAAAATGCAGGGCCAACAAACATTATCCAGGTTAATTGGAAGCTACCCGGTTTTCATGCTCTGCATGGCCCCAAATCACTTTCCACTTCGGATTCGGGTAGACCGGCAAGCATGACTGTGCCTGCCTCTGCCCTGCGCCTGCTGTGGAGTGCTGAACACAGCACGCCCTTGTATTTCCAGGATGAATGAATTCAGTGATGGTTCTCTTTTCCTATTTTAAAGAACAACAATTATTTTCTCAGTTAAAATAATGTTAAAAGTCTATGAGCTGTATAAAAAAGAAAAGCTATTAGTTTCATATACAGAAAGTAAGAACTTTAACAGATTTAATCCTGTGAAGCTAATTCCTGGACAAGGGCTAGTCACATGCCTTCTTTGACTATTCAGTAGAAGATGTCATCTACCCTGCAAATGTCCAGAATGATGTCCCCTGTATTTCACAGATGTGGACAGTTAACTGAAATAGTAGGCCCGTGAAGGCATTTTATATATATTTTAAAATCAACTAAATCATATTTACATTCAAAAAAGAAGGGATACTTGGGTATTTTCCCCAATACAATTATAAAAAATGCATAGCTTAAAAAAAAAAAAGAAATCCTAGGTGAAAGTAAGAAATAGAAAAAAATTTTATTTGATGAAGGCCTACACAAGCAATGGACCTTGTCTGATCTATAGTCTCTCTGAAAGGCTACTCAATAGTAGTATGCACAGCAGTACTATGATGAATATCATTGTCTTGAGATCAACTAAATCACAAGCTTTTCAGTTTAAGCAATACAACAAACAATTTACTTTGAATAAAACATCAGGACCTTTAAATAGCAAGGATTTATTATGCACTAATGTACACTTCACAGAAGCCCTGCTGTACGTACTCACTTGAACCTTTTTTAATCTTCTGGCTTGGAGTTTATGGTGCTAAATTAGCATAAAAGCAAATGAGCTTTTCCTATATAGCATGCAGAGTAATAGATCACAGAGGCCATCTAGAGTATATATTCTATGAAAAGCTCTGAAAGGCTTATTTAACTCTAGTCTCTTTTCAATCATAAAAGCTAGTTAACTCAATTGAAAGCATAATTCTCTGCAAAGTGATGTTAAGTAAATTGTATTTTTTTTCAGTGCATCCACGAGAATTTCTACCCAGGCTTTTTAAACAACATGCTTACTGTTTTTTCAAAGAAATTATTTTATACAATTGTTTCACTAGACAAGACACTAACTGTGGGAACATATTAGAGAAAACACTCATTAAAAAGACAAAAATGGAGAAAGAAAAATTATATATGCACTTTTCTAAATTGAGAAAAGAACCACCACTGATGAAAATAGATACTTCTTGTACTTTATTAATATCTCCTTTTGTTTATCTTTGTCTTGCTTTCCTGTTGGCCCCTGCAGTTTCTGAAGATTCAGTTCTCAAATCTCTTTACTCTTGAGACAACCACATGCCTTGTCTATTACCACAAGCAGATGGCTCCCAAATCTGTGCTTCAACTCTTTTTGCCTTCTACAGTTTCTACAATTTCCTATTCCCAAACAAAGCCTTCACTGGATTTTCCTTCTCTAATGTCTGACAATGAACTCTCAAGTGAATCCATCATTAAAGTTAGAGAGACACAGAGAGGCCTTTCTTGATTCTAACAATATTTTAAGTGGTGTGCAATTCCCTTTAGTAGTGACATGATTGGTCCTTTAGCTGTGCTTCTTCTTTATTATTTGCACAGAATTCTTCCCAGCACAGCCTGTATTTTTGGCCTCCATGTTTTCTTTCCTACAAATACAATCTGGAAATGAAAATAAAAGAGCTTTATAAGGTTTTTGGATTTGAATGTTTTGTAGATAGCCTAGTGGGGCCGTTGTCCAGGTACAGAAAGGAGTCCATCAAGATGACCTGAAAATCGCACTAAGTACTACAAGTGTCAATACTGTCAATAATGGCAGTCACCACGTGGGCATCAGATGGATAAATAAGGAAAACCCAACCTGCCACCTCAAGGTGTAGCATACAATTTGACAATTATTGCAGAGGTGTAAAGATATGACTTGACCTGAAAATTGCATCCCTTGTCCAAAACAAAAAGCAGTGTGTATAGACCTCTCCCACTTCTCCAAAACTAAGGATGGTGTATGTAATCATCTGCCATTGCTCAAGAATGATAGCAATTTGTAACAGCCAGGGTTTACACAAAAAAGAGATTGAAATATTAAGTTTTTAGAAATATATTAATTTGTCTAGTATCTAACTGAACAAATAGATTGCTAAAGCTATGTACATACGTGATAAAGATCATAATAAAGATAATTATCTGAAATGTTTGCACACCTGTTCTTATCCTTTGCCAGGCAGACCATTAAGGCCACTCCTGTTCTCCAAATCACGTGTTCCAAAAGTTCAGCAACTGATACATATCAGGCATTAAACACATAATTGTGAGGAAATATTGAGACTTTTTTTACAAGTAAATTTCTTGATAAAAATGATGGTCAACTCTTAGCATAGCACGTATATAAGATGACTCTAGACAGAATATGCTTGTGACAGAGAAAAAATAATGATAGTAAACTCACATATCACTTGCTATATGAAATTGTATTTGTGACTTTATTTAATTGTCTCAATAACTTTCTGTGATAAAGCATTATTATAACACATTAGTTGTTTCAGGCATAGAAATACTAAGGGATTCATCTGAGATCACTGAAATTTCAGTGCTAAAATCTGACTTCAGGAAGTCTAGCTGTAGGAAATTCTCACTATTCACAAAGGGAACGTCTACCCACAAACACAATATTCATTAACTGTTTACTATTCAGAATCTACTCACAAACAGAATAATCTCAAAAGACAAGAAGTACATATTTTTCTAACAAGGTAAGGTAATTGTGTTTGATATTTCATTTTAAAAATACTTTATTGGTACTTGTTTGCAATAAATAATGGATAGATTCACTGTGGGGAACTGGTACCTACGCACACTGCACCTTCGTTATTTGTTACTGTACCTTCCTCACCGTGCCCTTCCTTCCTCCTCTGTCCCTAGATCTGCTTCTTATCTGCATGAGGCTATCCTCCTATTTACAAACAACTATCTTTTATTTTGCTCTTAAGAATACTCAGACTTCAGGCCTCTCATATAACAGAAATCATATGATATTTAATCTTTGGTGTCTGATTTATCTCACTTGCCATTGTGAGTATCAAAGAGTAATTATTTCCCTAAGAGTGGCTCCAATTTATCCTTCTTTATGGCCCAGTAGTACTTCACTGTGGATATGTACCATATTTTATATATCCATTAATCCGCTAATGGCCATATGTAGAGGCTGTTTTCCAGAGTGAGCTATTACGAGCTTTAGTGTTATAAAACATAGATTATGGTGATATGGTGTCTTTGTGGAAGATACCCAGGAGGGGTATGACTCAGCCAAATGGCATTTCTGTTTTTCAATTTTTATGAAAAGGTCATACTGATTCCCATAGTGGTAACACTAGTTACATAGCAGCTGTGCTAGTCACCTGCAACTTTTCTTCACTATTTCAACATCTTTTGTGTGTGTGTGTGTGTGTGTGTGTGTGTGTGTGTGTCTGTGTGTCTGTGTGTGTGTGTGTTTGTGTGTGTTTTACCTTAAAGGTAGTTATTCTTTCTAGAATAAAATCGAATCTCAGTATTTTTTTGTTTATATTTCTCCAAAGGCAAAAGATGCTGAATATTCTTTTCATATACTTATTGGCCATTTATATTTCATCTGAGAAATATCCATTGATTTCAATTGCCCAGTGTTTGATTATGCCACTTATGACAAACCCACTGTGAACATCATACTACATGGAGAAAAATAAAAAGTTTTTCCTCTGAAATCAAGCACAAGAGAAGGGAGTCAACTTCACCACTCCTTTTCAATAGAATAGTTGAAACTTTATCCAGAACAATCAGGCAACAAGAAATACAAGAATAAAATGGGAAGTATTTATGGAGAAAAGGGAAAAAATTCAATAAATACAGTTTAGCAGATGATTGATCCTTTACATAAAAGCCTCCAAAAACTTTGTCAAAAGATTTTTTTTTCCTCTTTTTGGTACTGGGAATCAAACTCAGGACCTTGTGTTTGCCAGACAGGTGCTTGTGCCACTGAGCTATGTCCTTCTCTACCAAGAGATTTCCAAAGCTCATAAACAAATTCAGCCAAATAGTAGGATACAAAAGGAACATATAAAAATCAATAGTGTTCCTGTATATCAATAATTAAACTAAGAAGAAAAATTAATTCCATTCTCAATCATTTCAAAAAAACTGAATACTTTTGGAATGAAGCTAAATAAGGAAGTAAAAGTCTCTATAATAAAATTGATGCAATCTGAAAAGAAGAGATTAAAGAAGATATCAGAAATAGAAAGGCATGCTCTGATCTGAATAGGCAGAAACGATATTGTCAAAATAGCTGTATTACCAAAAACGATGCAATTTAATGAAATGTCAATCAAAGTACAATATCCTTCATAAACTAGGGAAAAATTCTCTTAAACTTTAGATATATTCAGAAGTGATTCATAATAGAAAAAGCAATCTTGGTGCAAGAGAAACAAAGCAGAGGCTTTCTTGCTAGACTTTCAAGTTATATTAAAAAACTACAATAATAGAAACTCCATGGTACTGACACAAAAACAGACATAGAAAAGGTGCAGCAATAATCTCAGGCATATTCAGCTATTTCTTTGTGTCAAATTGGTCAAAAATATATGCTGGAGGAAAGATAGCCTCTACTAACATTAACTATGGTTGGGGGAAGTGTAGGCATTAGACTCTTAATATGAAGGATAGGCAGAAGAGTTTCATCATATCTACTGGATAATTTTTGATCTTCCAATTCATGAGTAAATTGTTCGTTCTAAGTTTAAACTAAAAGTAAATTTAACCAACTGAATTTCTGTGTCTCCCTATAATTTATATATCAAATCCTAACTATTTCTGTGATGGTGTTAGAAGGTGAGGCCCTTGGGTGATGATTAGACAGTGAAGGTGGTGCATTTGTGATGTCGTTACTGTCCTTTTTAAAAAAATATATTTAATTATTACAGGATCTCACTATGCAGCTAGGACTTATAGTGATCCTCATGTTCACAGCCTCCCCAGCACTGGGATTATAGGTATATGCCACTACACCCAGATTCTGGCCTGTTCAGCCCACCCTGGGGTAGGGCCAGTGCTGTGGTGCTGGGGATTAAACCATGGTCCCTATGCTTACCTAAACTTGCCGAAGCAGGTGCTTTAGTCTGATGAACTATCTCGCTGGCCCATAATTACTGTCATTAAGAAAAGAAATTGTAACAAGTTCTTCCCTTCTATCATGTAAAAGTACAAGATGGGCTTCTATGAACAAGAAGTAGGCATTCCATATAAACAACTACCCTTGGACTTCCTATTCTCCAGAACTGTTGGAAATGAACTAGTGCTATTTACATACCAGACCCCCTTTGATATTCTGTTATAACAATTCAAACAGACCAAGAAAATATTTTTAATCAGTTCTGAGCATCGATTTCTCCTTGCTAGAACAAAATTTTATGTATGTGCATGTGATGTATATGCACATTTTTCTGTCAGTTTTTTTCATATGGATATAATATAATGAATACTTTGTGTGATATCAACAATACTTTGTAGTTATTGTAGATAAGCAAAAAGCTGCTCATAGTTAATTTTGCAGGCATGTGAACTTATAAATCAGTCTCTGGGTTGGTAAAGTGCAAATTCACTTCTCATGATGAAATAAAACAAACTAAGGACTAATGAAATCATCTAGGGGCCAGGGAGATGGCTCAGTGGAATAAGCTCTTCCCTGGCAAGTGCAAGGACCTGAGTTCAATCCCCAGTTCTGCCAAAAAAAAATTATCTAAAGATTAACTGCCAAGTTTTTGTTTTAGGAAATATCCAATGGGCACCTGTGAATATGCCCTGTAACTTTCTTGTCCTATGCTAGAAGATACTTTTGATTATACTTAATCCTTTAATTATAGAAATGCATGATCAGACAGACAAATATATTAAATACTATGACTTGGGTCTGAGTTTGCACAAGACTAAAATGTCTCCCACTGGAGACACTGAGAAAGACCAAGTTCAAGAGGTCACACAGTGTAAGTCCTGCTACCCAGGGAGAAAGGTGGGTTTCAGGGACTGCAGGTTATTCACATGTACGTTGTAATCTGGCTGTGCAGGATGAAGAGGCTGGGTGACAGAGTGACTGACAGAGCAGCGATAGGACACTGAAAGCCTGAGGGCCCATCTTTTCTTAATCAGTTCTCAAAAGGCAGACCATACTGTTGTTTCCACATGAATAAGTTTTTCATCAAATTAAGTGACGACCACATAATGAGAGTGGTTTATTATTAGGCCTCAGAAATACATTTGTTCTTTTAAAAATGTTCCTTCTAGATGAAATTAGCATGAAATGTAAAAACTCATTAGGACCAAATAAAACTAGAAATGGAGTTGATACATGTAGTTTCTCCCATTAATGGAGGTATTCTACAAATTAAAATATAATCTATTAAACACAGATACATTTTTATTACCAAGAGCGGAGGAATACAATGTCCTAAGAGTTACAAGACATATAATTTTGAAAATTCAGACTCTCACAATCATTTATAATTACATTAAAATCATTCCTCGTATTTGTTAGAAAATGGTAAAGCTGTGCAATAACACACACTAGAAGTGTTGTAGTGGCTGGAAGCAGGGGTTCTCCAATCACCCCACCTGAGTTGAAATCCTTGCTGTCGCCTCTGAACTGTGTGACCTGGAGCAAGTTGTGGAGCCTCCCTTTGCCTCATTCTTCTCATCTGCAAATGATAGTTACAATGACATTTTTATGGGGGTGTTGTTTTAAATGTCTTTTTATTATTAAGAAATTATTTGTAAATAAATTGAAAACGTAGTAACATGAACAATATGTTAGATATAACTTACCATATAAATTAGAAAGGTAGTTGAGGGCTAAACCTATTTTGGATATGTTCACATTTGATTTGGGGATTGTTTGCAAATTAGATTAATTCTCTGGGCAATTTACCTCCTGGTGACATGGTTCCCCAATATACAAAAGGTATCCATCTTTGGTAGCAACCTCAGTGTATTAATGAGACTATCAATAATATAATGATAAATGAATCCATTCTTAATAATCTGTAGTACTCAGAATCATGAAGCCTAAATCATTAATTATGATTAGTTATGATTAAATAATTATTTCTCCTTTTAAAATGATTCAATAAGTCACATGGTCTAATTTTGTACTTTTCAAATCAATGTATAATGCTGGGCAGTAGTGAAAGACAAATAAAATATAAGTGGTACGATGAAATAAAGTCATGCTCTGAACTGTGTTGCATGTGGCAAGGATGTTTACACGATGATCCGCTGGGATATGAGCAGAAACCATTAAAAATTAAAATTAGAAAAACAAAGTTCCAGCGATATTTAGTATGTTGAAAATAGTGTATGCAAATAGGGATCAGACAGTAATACAATTATGGGTAGCGGTGAATGTTCAGCATGCTTAAACTTCTTGCCAGAAGTTCTGCAAGTGAGGCTCAGCAACATCTTTCAACAAGTCTGTGATAAAGATTTTTATATTCAACATAGTTTCCATCCTGTGATCCCTGCCAACCAATTACTACCATTGAGTTCATTTTCTTTAGCTATAGAACAAAAATTTTGAACTACAGTCCTCATGGATTCTTTTAACTCTTTCATCTTTCTTTTCTTCTTTTTACCCAGCTGCTCTTTCCTTTTTCTTGCTCTTTCTTATTTCACCCTATGGGTCAAAATATTAATTTATTTTACTAACCAAAAGTTTCAATTTTCGCAAACTATTGTTTATTAGTATATGAAACCATTGCAAACTTAAAGATTAGCTTGAATAATTTGTATTTATGCATGTTCTTAAACACTTTGTGGAAAGAGTCTAAATTGATTTCTATGAGAAAATCATGTATTTTTGTCATCTAAATTTGTGTATTATTTTTAAAATCTTGTGATGTTCATACTCTTTGACTCATGATCAATTAATCTAAGTGTGATAGTTTTCTCTGAAATAATTTATAATTGCTTTATAATTATAAACAATAATTTATATTGTTTATATTAGGTCTGTGAAAAGGACAATATGAATTCACATAACTTGGCTGATTGATTTTAGGCAAATTTTATCCAAGCAATAAATAAAAGTAATCCACACAATGCATGGTTATATGGATCAAAGAAACAAGTGAAAGTGCCTGAGTAATTAAGGAAACATTTTTTGAATGCCCTGTGATCTTCAAAGGTTTGTCAATATATTACAATTATCTTGCTACTAGTTACAAATACATAGAAAGAAGATAAGCCTTACAAAGCTCATATAGCTAATACATCATAAATAGAGCTTCTAGTAACATTGAAATGTAGAATTTTTGTTTATTTGTAAAAGCTCCTCATGTAGACATACTTCTGGGAGCTCAGAGGATATGTGCCTTATTTCTCCAACTAAAAACCAATAAAACTCATGACTATTTAAGTAAACATGTAAAGACTGGAAAATTGGAGGAGCGCTCGATTGTGAGAGACTCCAGGACCCCAGGAAAGCCGTGGCGTAGGCTCGCGGGTCTGCTTCTTGCCTCACTTACACCGAATGTGGCATTGAAGAAGCCATCAACTCAGAAAAAACTAGAAGAAGAAGAAGGATATAAAAATCTTCTATCTCCAAGTAAAGATGCAAGAAAAGGAAACCTAGCAACACATACAACATGTACATAATAACTCTACTTCAAATATTTACCACTGAAAAGACCTGCAGCTTCTCTGTCACAATCTCAGCCCAAGCTGAGCAAGGAAGCTACAAGTTCACCTTCTTGAAACTGTAATAAAATAAAGGGTAGAAATAGAGCAGTCTGAATTCTGAGCCTGGCATTGGACTTCTGCCAGGTGGAAAGGAGGGTCCCATCAATCACCGTGAGGAGAGCCAACACCACACCAGATCGTGAGCAGGGACTCACGCATCCCAGCAGCGGGGAGCCCAACACACCTCACCCTCCCGTCAGGCAGTAGCAGAGTGAAGAATCAGGACTTGCCTAGAGCTCAAACACTTTGACATTTGCTGTATATGCTGTAGGATCCATGGAGGCTGCCCTGGGCCCAGTGAGGCACAACTGTGACTTTCTACCAGTAAAGGAGGTCTAATGAGGAAACAGAAGCCCTGTTCCTACTCAAAAGCAGACAGAAGTTCTTATGTCATGATGTCAGTCAGCTGGAGTGCAGCTATACACCAGTACAGTGTATACAGTGTATACACCTATACACCAGTCTGCTAGCTACAAAGATGTAACCCCTACCCTCCAACTTCTTCCACCAATGTAAGGGTAAGCAAAGCAAAACAAAATAAAATAAAACAGATTTATTTAAGATCCCGAGTCACTTAATGAAATATCCACAAAGCATAGGCTTAGTTAGAAATTACTTGGCATACTAAGGACCTGGAGAAAATCTCAACATTAGTGAAAAAAAAAATCACCAGGAAATATCAATAGTAAAGGGATACAGATGTTAGAATTATGTAAAACTGACCATGAAAAAGTCTTCATAAAGAGCTTCAATAGGCAACTATGACCATGCTTGAAACAAATTAGAAATGTTGGGCCGGAGAGATAGCTCAGTAGAATAAGTGTTTGTCTGGCAAGCACAAGGTCCTGAGTTCAATCCCTGATACCACAATGTGGAACACACAAGTAAACAATGGAAGATGAATGTAATCCTGCCATTGCCAGAAAAATGGAGAAATTACATTAAACAGAATAAGGCTAAATAACTCGAAAGTAGATAAAGGATTATTTGAGACTAAGGAGTGTGCCAGGGAGAAGAATGAAGAGGAGGAAAAAGGGTAAAATGGAAGGGCGGATGAACACACTCAAGCAAAATGTATGTGTGTAAGGGAATATCCTCATGAATTACTAATAGTTGTAATATGATTTTTTAAAAAATGAGAAAAATATAAAATCTCAGCAAAGAAATAGAAAATAAATGATATCACTAGAAATTTGGGGATTGAAAAAATTAAACAATTCACATTTAAAAAGTCAAGGTATATAATTTTTTTTAAAAAAAGCCAAGGATGCCTTGGAATACAAGAGGTAGATAAAATAATTAGCAAATTTACAAGCAAAATAATAGAAATTACCCAACCTGAAAGAGAGCAAGCCAGGAACCTGTGGGCACTAGCATCTCACATTTACACCCGTAGACTCTTGAAAGCAGAAAAGGAAGAAGGTTCATTTATAGGAAAACAAAACAACAACCAAAAAACAGACACAATTTTCTAAAATTGGTAGAGAAATAAGCACACAAATTCAAGAAACTAAGAAAGCCCATACAAGCTAAACCCAAGAAATCAAAGGAAAAACTGAGAGGAGAAAAGCAAAAGAAAGAGGGAAAACAGATACATTCATGCATATACTCAGGACAGTTTGGGTAATTTTACTGCTTTCTGATGGCCTATTGAAGGAGTATTTAATGCTTGCACTCTTATTGCTTTCTTCTTTTTAATTTCTTATAAGTTTTTTAAAACCACTTTTCCCAGTGTACACCTGGTAACCTAAACAACTGATTTGAAGATAACATTATGAAATGCAACAACCATTGTCTAATTCCTACTATTTTGTTTAATGCAATTTTGTATCACTTTTAATGTTTTGTTTCTTTTATTACCATTTTGTATTCTTTAAGAAAAAAACACAAATAAATGCTATAAATACCAATAGAGTACATATGCCAAACTCCAGAGGCTACACAGGCAGATGATTAAAGTCCTTGTCCTCTCATAGTCATTTCCATTCTTATCATTGCATAAGGATGTGTAAGCATATGATTTTAGTGCACATGAGAGCTTTTATGGCCCCTATCTTCATAGTTTTCCATGGGATACCAGAAGGAGGCAACCTGGACAAGCTGACTCTTCAATTGGATCTCAAACAATAAGTGGAAAGAAAAGAAAAGCCCTGGAGAAGATCTTATAAGGGGAACTTATCAGGAGAAGGGAAACATACCATGAAAAGGAATGAGGTACTTAAAACAATTAGATGTGAGTGTAATTTTAATTTTGCTAAATTGGAACTTGCAAAAGCAGATAGGGAGAGATAATGTGCTGGCAAGCACGCTGTATAATACACCAATATTTGAAAGATTGGAAGCTAGTCGTTGGGTCTCCTGGTTGTCCCCGAGGAACTTAGTAAAATGCTGATAACCCCACCATGTGTGCCTTGAGGAAACTCTTCTCCACAGCACTAACCCTACAGGGTGGCAGTCACCAAGGCTTTGGGTTAATAAATGTCTTTGTTGGATGGCTCTTAAGATTTTAAATGGAAATGATAATATAATTCATTATGCATCACAACATTAGGATACTACTCTCAGCTTGTTGAACTATAATTTATAAACTCCCATGGGAGCACTGAGTAAACAAACATTGTTGTAAGAAAAAAAAACCCATAATATTGAAGTAGGAGAG
Source organism: Octodon degus (assembly GCF_000260255.1). Lineage (NCBI taxonomy): Eukaryota > Metazoa > Chordata > Mammalia > Rodentia > Octodontidae > Octodon > Octodon degus. Next base: position 16,762,759 of record NW_004524614.1, read on the forward strand.
GAACACCTGAGTAGAAATAAATACCAATTTGTAAGAAGCTCTAGAGAAACAAGATTAATTACTTACATTAATTTATACGTGGGTCAAATAGTCAAAGCAAATAAACTAACACTGATAATTATTTTTGGAAGTCTTGAAAGCATTTAAAGTGATGCAACAATGAAGACTCCATTCTTTTTTCTCTTAACAATGCCATTTTATTCTAAACCAAGGGATTGGGTCTTTATTATTGATCCTAAGACATCTTTATGCATCTGTATTCTGATCTTCTCCAGACTTTTCAAGAAGAGAGTAATAATGTACCTGAAACAAAACCATCACCTAGCATTCATTTCACGGTATCTATTTTCTGTGACTGTGGATGGGATTCCATCTCTTGGTGCAATAGTCTCTAACAGTTAGATCTGCAGGTATTGGCCTCCTTAGGTCACAGCCAGAGATTCAGTGAAATAGTGTTTTGAATTTTACTTAAAAAATTTTAAGGTATCACGGGCATCTTGCATCCATCCAGTGAACTAAAACAAAGTAAGTCACAGCTGAAGCCACTAGTATTGGATCAAGAAAAGATCACATTGGGTAGGAAAAGAAATTAAACTGTCTTAAGTACTGGAGTCAGGGGCTGGGGAGATGGCTCGGTGGAATAAGCACTTCCCTGGCAAGCACAAGGGCCTGAATTCAAGCCCCAGTTCCAAAAATAAATAAATAAATAAATATTGGAGTCAAATTAAATAAGGGCAGCATGGCAGAAGGTAATTGCTCATCTCTGGGAAGTATCTGTGCTAAGTAAACCCAAATCACAAAAACATAATAGATGACCCTAGAATTATAGCAATTTTGTGGGAGATACTGGGAAGAATATTTGTAAAATTTATACTTCAAGAAGAAAATTAATGATTTTATATGAAAGATCTTCAGAATTATTCAAGCTCTCTTTGTGTACAAAAGGCTATAAATACCCTCTATAAATACTTTACTGAAAGTTAATTTTAGGGTCGGGATATAACTCAGTTCCGGGGTGCCTACCCAGCAAACTCAAGGTCATGAATTCAATTCCTGGTACAAAGAAAAGTTAAATTTTATTCCCCAAACTATTTGAGCACTAGATTCATGACACTGAACAAGTCAGAAATGAGTAACATCTTCATCGAGCCCACATTCTATGTTGGTCCTTAATTATGAAAAGCAAAACCAAAATGAGAACCCTGAGAAAGTCAACTTCATGAAGGAAGTTTGCTTTTCATCACGCATTCAGGAGCTTCACTTCCAGGTAACTTGGTCTTATTGCTCTGGCCCTGTGGCAGTGGAATAGATTGTGGAGGGAGCACATGGCAGAAGAGGCCACAAAGCACAGTTAGAAGAAGCCAGGGGCCGGTGTCCCCGTGCAGGGCATCTCCCTGTGGCCTAATTTCCCTGCAGAAGATCTCACCTTCTAACATTTCTACCATGTCACAGTACAGACAAGTTCCAGGGACCCAGCTTTCAACTTGTGGCTTTTTTGGGGACATCTGAGATGCAAATTACAGCAACTACAGTAGGTCCTTAACCACAGGTGCATGTCATGTGAGTGAGCAGGTCACACATGCATCTACATAATGTCCTGTATTTTAGGTATAGTACTTGGCATTTGTTCTTACAAACATTTGTAAAATAGATATGATATTTTTACACAATGGAGTATTATTCAGCTATAAAAAAGACAAATTTGATGCTTTTGTTGATAAATTGATGGAGCTAGAGACCATATTGGTAGGTAAAATAAGTCGGATCCACACATGCAAACATTTGTATTATCTCACTAGTATAAAAACCTGAAAAAATAATGAAAATCTAAAAGGTACAACAGATACTGTGAAAGGGAAAGAAACTGTGCAATGGGAAGGAAAAACTGCAATGAAGAAAAGGAAAAATGAAAGAAGGGGTAAAATATGTATAGAATAGGTTGGATAATTGCATTGTTGATTTCTGCTGGTCTTTTGAAAGGAGCAGTTAATGCTTAAAATTTTTGCTGTGTTTTTTTCCCTCTTGTGAATTTCTTATAACTTCTTTGTTGTTGTTTTGTCTTGTTTTGCTTATTTCTTTAAACAAATCTTACATGTTTAAATCTGGTAATCTAGGGGCTGGGGAGATGGCTCAGTAGGATAAGCGCTTGACTGGCAAACACAAGGATCTGAGTTCAATCCCCAGTTCCAAAAAAAAAAAAAAAAAAAAAAAAAAGTTAAATCTGGTAATCTGAACAACTAATTTAAACTGCATCATATACTACAGCAACTATTCTTGAATTCCTATTATTTCATTGATTGAAATCTTACATCACTTCTGAAGCTTTTTTCTTTATTTCTCTATTTTGTATTTTTTTTTTTTTAAAAATTGTAAAATCAACAAACAAAAGTAATGTTTTATTTGGAGAAAAGAGAACATGTAAAACATGTAAGATTAGGTTCTATGTTTTAGGCATAGCACTTTACATTTAGGTTTATGAATATTTATTAAAATAGGTAAATAAAAATTATGGTTTAGTTGTACTTGGAGAAAAGAAAAAAAAATTTTTTTTGGCCGGCTCAGACTGCCCTGAGGACGGGGCTGGCGAGGTATGTGTTGCAGGAGATGGAACTGCAGTCCCCTGCACCTCCCTAAGTTTGTCTAAGCTAGTGCTTAGACCACTGAGCTATCTCACCAGCCCAAGAAAAGAAAATATCTAAATAAAATAGGATGTGACATATGCATTAGCTAAGCAAACTACTATAATGTTAGGAAAACAAGGAAAGAAGATGAAAATGTGTATCTCCTTTTTTTCAACATTACTTTTAAAAGAAATGATTTTCAAGCGGTCAGTATTGGAACAAGGCAACTATTTGAAAATTGATACATTTTGGATAAATTGCCATTTAGTAAATGCGCCTTCCCATAAACATTCTACTTTTTTCCTAAGCTATTTAGAAAGCTAGAAAAGGTTGCTAAGCCCTCGAGTAATACTGGTCTGAAAATAAAGGAGGGTGGGAATGAGTATGACACTGAAAGATGTCACAAAACAGCCCAAAACTCCAGCCTGAAAAATCGTCACAATACCCCTAGTTATCCCTTACCTGGTGACATGGTGAGAAATGTACATAAAGCATACTTTCTTGGATATTAAACATTCTCAGTGCTACTTTGTTGGCTTAGAGAATGCTTTCTGGCACTTGTCATTCCTCATGTGTCCTTAAAGGAAATACACAGATTATCATCATCAGTGTACCAGGCAAAATAATGTGCCTTCAGTACAATCATGTTCTAATCCTGGAGATCTATGAATATCACCTTAGTAATAGAGTTTTATAGCTATAATCAAAAGAAGACTTTTAAGATAAGGAAATTATCCTCCATTATTCAGATGGGTCCAATAGTCACAAGGACACTTAAGAGAAAAGCACACAGAATTGAAACCAAAAGAGAAAGTTGTATGCTGGCTGAGACAAAACTAGAGGGCTGTGCTCTCAATGTGGGGAAGAGGAATTGTGAAAAGGAGGTTCTGAGATTCTTCACTCAGACCCTCTGGAAAGACCTGGGCTGTCTGAAGCCTTCAGTGCCACTGATTTAGGACCCCAGAGAACTAGAATATATATGTATTTTTTTCATTCAGCTTTCCGATGATAGAAATATTCTACTTGTTTGTTTATTGTCACATGGAGTTTTTTTCTGCACATTACTTTTTACAATTTATTTTCTATGCTCATAATTTAACAGCCATTTATATTTATATACATAGTTACTGTTAATTCATACAAGTTTCTTTTCATAATGATAGATTTCCACCACATCCCCAGGACATGTTTTACACAAAAAGGTGTTAATGGTTGATTTTCCACACACACTGAGCCTGACCTTGCCGTATGGCAGAGACTGTGCTGGAGCACGCTTCCGATGGCCACAAGCACCTTCACGATGTGTGCTGTCACTCTTGGGAAGCTTTCCTTGGTGAGCACACCGTGTCTCCATGGTCATACTCACACCCGCCTCAGCGTGGACCTTGATAGATTAGCACAGTTTTACCATCTTCTTATGCCTTATGAGAAAATTGGAAGTTGTAAGAGCCTTTCCAGAGTTTCTGGCCCCAAGGTTATTTCTTCTAGAAGCTGTTTCAGTGTCTTCTTTCCTTCCCAGACTTGGCTAACATGGCTCCACCACTGAAGTGTTTCTTTTGGCCCTGTCTCCCTTTTTGCTGCTTCAGGTGAGTGGTGCCATGAGGTGAGTGCCTTCTTCTTCCCCGAGGTTCTGCCTTGCCACAGGCCCAGGAGCAGAGCAGACAAATGAGCACAGACTATAATTTCTGAAGCAGGAGCTAAAATCCTTAAACTGTTCATCTCAGGTATGTTTGCCTTGGGAAGGGAAAGCTCTCCAGCACTCTGGCTTGCTGTGCTACTCAGTGCCTGGCTTTGCCATCTGACAGGAGCCCTAGAGCATCGAAGCAACTGGTCTACCCAGACTTGAACTGGAATCTCCAAAACTGTGAGCAAAAGTAAACATTTTTCAGCTAATTATCTCAAGTATTTTTCTTTAAGTGTAGAAATTCAACTAACAAAATGAGCTTTTCTACTGTAGATATTAGGACACTCCAAGATTAGTGTTTCATATATATAATTAGATCAATTTATTTTAAAGTATTATAAAATTGCTTATAAGTGGAAAAGCAACCTTAAAACAGTTGCAATTGCAATCTTAAGTAATTTGTTAGAGAATTTCAGAAATAAATTGTCACCTAAATACAAAATAAGGAATATTATACTCCATGACCCATGCAGCCAGCAGGTTTCTGAGAGGTGGTAATGGTAGATTAAGAAAAAACTAAACATATAATAAAAGAAAATCTGGGACAAGGTGAGATCTGACCCCTCTGATGGGAAGAAAACAACAACCCAGAATCATCTGTCATTATTTATATGCAATAAAAACCAGGGAAACACGTGACAGAGTCAAAAGGGCTGTTTTCTGAGAACATGGAAAGTGAAGCACTCTCAGAGCCATCTGTGTTGTAGCTAACAGGGAGGATCACTGAGGCCAGCCCCTGCTGGCCTGGCCTGGCTCTAGTCACAAGGAGGTTGCCCATCTCCAGCTGTGCCATGGTTCAGCTGCTCCCCACAATCATGTATCATTTGTTAGTGTACTTTTCTTCAAGGCAAGACTGTCAAATTATCTTGCTGCAATAGAATACTTTAGGTGAAGATTAAATGAAATATCTTGTTGAAACTTCTCTCTGCTACAGTCTGAAAGTGTCCTCTTGTTATGATTTGGATGAAGAATGTCCCCCAAAAGCTTCAGGTGCTCACAGGAAGGGCCCTGGGAAGGTGACTGAGTCATGGGCATGAAGAAATTGACTGTTGTTAAAAGTTGTGACTTGCTGGGGAGATAGCTCAGTAGAATAAGCGCTTGCTAGGCAGGTGCATAGTCCTGAGTTCAATCCCTGATACCGCAAAAAAAAAGAAAAAGAAAGAAAGAAAGATGTGACTTTTCAGAAAGGCAGGTCCAGGGGGGCACCTCCTGGAGGGCCATGTCTTCCTTCCCACTCCTGGGAATTGGGGATGGTGGGCTCTGGGGAGATGGCTCAGTAGAATAAGCACTTCCATGACAAGAGCCTGAGTTCAATCCCTGATACTGAAAAAAAAAAAAAAAGAAAGAAAAAGAAAAAGAAAGAAAGAAAAGAAAAGAAATTGGGGGTGAGATTCTGCACTAGGACCATCCTATTTTCTCATTTGCTCACCATCACCATTGTTTAAATGCATTTAAGAGCTAAAGAGCACAGCACACAGCAAGATCCTTCAGACACACTTTTGAAAAGCTCATCAAAAGAGAAGTCTGAAGACTGGGGTGATAGCTCAGTAGAATAAGCGCTTGCCTGGCAAGCACAAGGCCCTGAGTTCAATCCCCAGTTCTGAAAAAAAAAAAAAAAAAGGCTGATTTGGAAATACAGACCATTAATGCTGAATAATCTCCTCTCTCTAGAAGTGGCAGTGTCTGAAAAATGCCTTCAGGGGCCTGTTCTCCCTCTTTTTTAGATATTTATTCTTTGATTGTAGAAATTGGTGAACTATTGATTGCATAGCTACATAGTACATGTTTATGTCTTAAGACAAAAGGGTGTTTTTACCACCGTTCTTCCACTTGATGTCTGAACAAATAAGCTCACACAGAAATTTCAATTGCTATTTGTTTCTCAATAAAATTAATAAAAAATAAAATAGTACCATATTAATATGCTGAACTGTACAAGGCTCAAGTCAACAACTTCAGACAACTGCCGGTTCTGCTGATAACCCACTGGTATTATGGACTATTGGACTATATTGGGTCATTTTGTTGAATTCAGGTACCTACAATATTTGAACCGGCATCAAGAATGAAAAAGTCCTTTAAAGACTTCTCCAAATGCAGCTTCTCTAACAATGGAACATTTATCTCTGACAAAACAAAACACAAAACAAAACAAGGGGATATAAATGAAAGACCATATTGTAGTGAAAAAATATATATATATAGGTATATACAAAATAGGATATACAGCTACCTTCTATTAGTTCAATCAGAATAAAGCCCTGTACTAATATAGCTTACACATGAACTATAGCCTTAATGTAAAAATTTAAAGTGATGTCTACTCTCAGTGGCTTAGGTGTAACTAGGAGTTAGAGACAAGACCAGAGGATTAGTGAGGAAGCAAGGCTAGATGGAGCAGCTGTGCCTGCAGGCCCAGTTTTCCTCTCCAGTAACACTGTGACTCCTCATTCTAAGTATTTGTTAAATACGTGTTCTTGCTTAGAGCATGTATCATAAGTAAATAAAAAGGACATGGAGAAGCGCAGGCGGTGGCCAGGCCGACCTTGGTGCCAGGGCCGGGGTGAAATCCTGGGTGGCGGGCCGACTGTGGTGCCAGGGCAGGGGTGAAATCCGGGGCCAGCCATGCTCTGTAGCTGACGCTCGGTGTCTTCTCCTGACAAATGCCAGAGGCCAAAGTCCCTAACTGGCCAGGCAGGGGAGAGCCTGTGCACAGGTAAATGAACACAATGGGACTGAACTCAGACCCTTGCGCTTGCCAGGGCAGCGCTTATTCTAACTGAGCCATCTCCTCGGCCCCCACACTTTAAAATTATTGCTTGCTTTTATTTTTACGACTGATTATGTAATAATTTTTCAACTTGATTTTCAAAATGAAAAACCTATTAAGTTATAGAAAAAGACCCTGAGAAGCATACTTAATACTCAAAACTGAGTCTAGCTATAGAATCATTCTGCATAAATAATCAGTGTTTCTTTGACAATTTGGATAGTTAATTAGACTGTCAAATGGAAATACTAAATATAATCACATCCATTTTATGTCTAGTTTCACAACTTATTTCACAATTACAGTTTTTGTCACAAACATCCATTTGCAGTGTCTTAGATGACTCTAGAGAATATTAATACCCTATAACTAAAATGGACAGGAAGTAGTACCTAGAAAATGTAATGAAAGTAAAAATGCCTATGAGATCATATTTTTAAAAAAAATCAAAGAAGATATACATTTCATGTTTTTTTCACTCTATGTTAAATTACTCTGCAACACTTGAACAGGAATGAGTATGAATATAATTAAAAATTTAAAAACCTATAAAATATGTAATTTAAATACTTATTTTTAAACATGAATAAGCCAGTTCTAAATATAGCTAGTTTTCCATACTCACAGGTTCTAAATGTTCATTTCAAAAATATACAGAAAAAAGATTACGTCTTTATTGAGCATGTACTGATATTTTCTTAGACGTTATCCCCTAAACAATACAACTTATAATAGCTACTTAGAGAGTGTTTACATTGCATTAGGCACCTCAAGTAATTTGGAAATGATATAAAGTGTAAGGGGCATATGCACAGGTCCTATGTAAAGTTTACTATAGAACATTATATGAGTCTAAATGTTGTAGTCAGGGTTTACAAATGAAACATCACAGGACACATAATTTATAGGATTAGTTTATAGTAGTCACTCAAGGAGTCATAAACAGAGAGACTGCAGTAAATCTGCCCACATTCTGAAGGCTCAAAGAATCCAGCTGAGGGCTGGATCCCACGGTAACATCATGCATGAATCCAGCTGCAAACCTAGAGCCCTTCAAAATGCCCCCCACCACAAATCCAGTGGAGACCTGGGGCCCATGACAGTGCCTCACACAGGTCTGCTTCATGAATCTGCACTGGGAAGGTCCAAAGTCAGTGGTGGAAGCTGGAAAGTCTCTGCCAGCAGCCCGAAGGATCTGTGCTAGCAGGCTGAGGATCTGAACTGGAGCCAGGAAGTGATATTCAAAGTAAGAACAAGAGCTCCCCTGAAAAGTACCACAGCTATCCTCAGCAACAAGGATGTCCCAAGCTCCTGTCACAATGAGAACAGTTGAGTCTGCATCAGGAAAACTAACCTGACAAATTTCTCCAGGAGACTGAAGAGTGCTCCATCTTCCCCTTCAGAGCCAGGAAGCCATGCCCGAAATGAGGACCTGGGCTCCCTCTCAGAGCCATCTCAGTGATAAGAAAGGTCCTGAGCTCCTCTGACTAGCAGAACAGCCAGGTTCACCAGGAAAGCTAGCATGCCGAACTCCTCCAGGAGAACCAACAGCCACAGGAGAACCAGTAGCTCCCAACAATACCTCTCTTCTTCTTCTTGAGTTCTGTCTCTTACGCTGCTGGTAACAACCTTCGGGTAGGCCTCCCACACTCCGCACCATGTTGGTTCAGTTCAGCTGCATGTCACAAGTTGACCACCAATTGTCAACCCACCACACCAAGCATGCATAGATTTTGATATCCAGGAGAGGAACTGGAGCCAACTCCCACAGATACTGAGAGAGGACTCTTTAATAGTTTGTCTCAGATAGCCCACTGTGAGAAATGGTTAGTTTTAGTTGTATGAGTAGCTCATTTGGAACCAGTGTTTACTTCTTTACAGTCATTTTTTTTCCTCATAAAGTAATTCTTAGGAAACTTAATTTCTATATACTTAGAAACAAATAATAAAAACACAATTATATATCTCGTAACAGGCCTAGTCACTAGCAATATCATATCACTACTACTACTAGGGATAGTTAACAGCAGTATCATATTATTTTGACTGAATTAACTTATTGATGTTCCTGTAACTAGGGATTATTTTTATTCCCATTTTCATTGACAAGACACTGGGTCATAACATGTCATGGATAGTAATACACTTGGGAGAAATACATATTTGTTTTGCTCCACCTTTCTGATCTCTTTCATATCTTTTTTGGCAGCTCCAGAGCCCCCACCCCTATATACACAGGACAAAATAAAGAAATGAAAAATCTAGGCATTGAACTCAGACCTACATTATAACTCACATAGTGGCAGATACAGCATCAGTGGTCATCATTCTAAACTGGATAAATTATGAATACACTAGACTCTCTGTGAAAATTTAATGGAATAATACTGGTTAGACCCTTAGCACTGTGCCTGCTAAGCACCAAATTTAAAACAGATGCATGTATTATCACCAGTTCTCTCTTCTCAGTCACCAAGAATATTTAGGGTACGAAGGAACTATGCTGATTGCCCCTATTATAAACTCTTGCTAGATAATTACCACGAACCATGAGCTCATCTTCTGTGTACTATTTAAACTATTTGCCAAAGCAGTATTCCAAGTCTGATTCATGCTGAGGCCCACACAGCATCCATTCACATTTTAACACAAAGTTCTGAGATTCATTCATATAGTACAGATTCCCTCAATGATAGCCTTCTATTCTCTAGTTCATTGTTTTGTGTAGTTTTCAAGAAGTGGTTGAGGTAGAGCTTAAGACCACAGCCCCCTCATTGTAATCTTTACTGTTATTCTCTATTCTTTTGTCTCAACTTGTATTTAAGAAGAGGATACTTACAGTTCATCGTGGCTTGAATACAATGAGGTAGATAAAATGTTTTTAACAAGGCCTAACTGATGATAACAATATATATGCATACATTGGCCGGCCCTGAAATTTTTTATCATAACCCAAATGTGTGGCTTCTAAAAGCATCATTAACCAGTGAGAAAGCATAATAACAAGGTCATAGAAATATAGGATGTATTTTATAAAGCTTTTAATAAACATAAATGTAATTTTAATAAAACAAAACATAAAGAATACAAGGGTTTAAAGAGGTTTACAATAGTTATCTGGGAAATCCGTTCATGATTAAGACTTCATTTACTGGGCCAGCCAAATAGCTCAGTGGAATAAAGCACCTGCTTAGGCAGATGCAGGGGGCAGCAGTTTAATCCCCAGGCCTGTCATGCTGGCCCCACCCTGCCCCTGGTTGCACTGAGACCTTGACTGAGACTGGGCATGGTGATGCTCTCCTATAATTCCAGGCTGTGAACAGGCAGATCACTACGAATCCAATCTAGTAGTGAGACCTTGAACACCCTGTAGACCCTTCCCTAAAAAAAAAAAAAAAAAAAAAAAAAAAAAAAAAAAGACTTCATTTACCACTGGTGGCAGAGAAGTGACTCCTTGTTCATTTTTGAATGTATAATGCAGGGAGGGAAACCAATACTAATCTCATACTGAGTTATCAGCTTGTATTCTGATGTCTCTTGGTCAAGCACCAGTTGGACTGTTATCATCTTCCAGTCTTTTGAACATTATGACAGTTTCTTCAAATAGAAGGCTATTAATGCTATTCTAATTGCATCATTAGCCTCAGAAGCTATGTAGGCTAAAAACACTGTCAACAAAGGGTGTGTTCAAGGACTAGTAAAATAGTTCAAGGAATATTTTAATGTTCACTTCAACTGCTCAGTAGCTTAAGAAATATGTGGCAGTCTCTCTTTGCCAAAGGTAAGTTGTGTTCACTGAAGCACGGTAAGTGATGTGAAAGAAGGGGCTATAGACCTTTGTCCTTTCACTACTGCTGGAGCTGTGCTTTATTTAATGTTAAATATTCACAATATTCTTCTCCTCATCTGATGGAAATACTGGGCCCTTCAAATTAAATAATTTCTGTTTAACATTTAATAAGCAGTCTCTCAGAGCAGCAACTGCGCACATCATACCCACTCGTATTATTGACTATGTGATTGATCATTAATATAAGTTTCATGATGGTAATGCAGTTGGTCCTCAACTCAGCGAGAGTTCAGACTCACAGTTTTTTATTTTATGATGGAACGAAAGTGATACACACACAGTATAAACTATGTTTAAATTTTGAATGTTAATCTTGTCCCAGATGAATAATAGTGCTTAAGACATTCTCACAAATTCAGGCAAAGATAGAGCCACTTCACCCAGTCAGCTTTGTACAGTAACCAACATACTAGCATGTGTTGTGTTGCTAATCTTGGATACTTGGGACATGAAACGTATTAAATGCATTGTGTTATTTTCAGTTTAACCACAATATTGAAGCACCATATTTTGAAGAGAATCTGTATAGAATTCAGACTTTTCTATAATAGGCTTGCATTTTTGTTTACATATATATATATATATATATATATATATATATATATATATATGCAAGAGAATCACTATGAGTCCGTTCTAGTAGTGAAACACTGAACACCGTGTAGACCCTTCCTTGAAATACAGAAAATAAAATAAAATAATTTAATCTTGCATTTTATATTAAAACAATAGCTTATTTGAGACTAGGTACAGGAAAAAAAATATATATATATATATACATATATATAAAAATAAGAATCTACAGTTGTATTTATATGCAAGTACAAAACAGTCTACTTTGAATCAACTTTTTTTAAGGATTTTTTTTGCTCCGAATGCCTTCAGGGCAGGTTTGGCTGGCTGGAGCGTTGTGGGGATCGAACTCCAGCAACCTGAGGCTGACAGCTTTGTGGAAGCAGCCACTTAAAGAACTGAGCTAGAGCCAGGCCCCCCTTGAATCAACTTTAAAAAAAATAAATCATTCTCTGTATAATTAATTAGACAATTCTGTAGTATCTATTAAACTTAACACTATGGTGATATAATAAAAGATCCAATTTAAGGGCTTATTGTGAGATAAAGAATGACTTATGTTAAAGTGTCTATCAGGGTGCCTGGCTAATCCCTGGAGTTAAAATTTAGCTAAATATTTGGTCTGCATCACAAATATTAAATTTTTTGAGTGTACATAACCTATGGAGTAGGAAAGCTCTATGTTCAGCCAAAAAATAAACCCTGGGAAGTACGCCAAGGCATAATGAAATCAAGGGGTGAAAAGGAAAATCTAAAAACAAATCTAAAACAATGTAGCATGCACTGTCTCTCCTTGTTTTATCTTCGTAAAAATTCATGCCGGCCTCCACTGGAAGACACTGCACAAACCTGATGCCTTCAACTTGACACTTGGCTTCAGAGCCAGGGAATGTAGCTTTCTCCTTACTGTCCTCAGTTGGGATGGCCTTACACATCTCACCATAAAAAATGCAAAAACTATCTTCAGGATAAAAACTCATACCAAAGAAGGCTGTTTTCAATCCACCTATGTCTTTCCACTCCCATTGCTTTCTTAGTTTCAGCCAAAAGACTTTATTTAATAGTCCTGCTAAGCTTTGTTTCTCTGGTGCCAATTAATGCTAACAACAGCTGCTCTATAATATTGTACATGTCTGAAGAGTTTGGAGATTTATCAAATATACAACTTTGGGAAAATAGTTTTCAACATGTGATATCATTGCATTAACCTCCCCTTTCAAATAAAAATCAGCCAGAAATTTAGTATATAAAACACCAGTAAGGGATATTCTACAATAATCAGGAATTTTGGCTTTTGAACAACTCAGCAGAAAATACTAAGCTCCCTAAAAATGTGAGAAATACCAGATAGCAAAAGAGTGGGCACTGTACAGAGGCACTGTGAAAAGAAGGGCGAGGTCACCTGGAGATATTTTTTTTACTGCTCCCTAAAAGAAATAATGTGAATATCATCTTTATTGTGTTGTTCATAACTGGAGTGTCCTTCCTAAATTTACATGGCAACTGTTATCCTGAAAAGGTTGTTCCTCTTAGGGATTCCAGTCCTGGACTTGTGTGTATCATGTATACAAATGCAGGTGATCTTTTGTAAGGTCAGATAGGGTCAATGTGCTTCATTTTTGAATATCAATAGGAAGTTTAAAATGATCATAAAATAATTGGTTTTATGATTAGTTTCTCAGTCTACTCACCCTTAACTGTCTCTATGTATTAATTCAATTAACATCTAGGCTAATATAGATTTATATTCTCTCAAAAACAACCTCAAGCCATTTTCAATAGCCTTTCCTACTCATGGAGCCACTTGCATTCAGTTATAAATACATGACATCCAGTCATCGTCCTTTATCTACAAAGTCGCATTTCGGCTTCTCTGTACAAAGCTTGAGTGAGCCATTATAAGTCAGGCAGAACTTATGAAATAAATAATTTATGGAATGGACATAACACTACTTTTGTTCAAGTTTTGATGATGACGTATATGTTTATTTAGATATAAAATTGAAATAGCCAGGTATTGCAAGAGAGAGGAAGCTGGCAGTAAGTACCATGCAGAAATGTCATTTCTAATTCAACTGTTCCATACTGCAAGTTTCTTTTACATAGATAACAATTTAGGTTACTTGGGGGTCTTTCTCTTGCTGAGTAGATTTTTTAATTTTGACAAAAATTCAGCTTATGGTAGGGTATAATATTTCTGTCATCCGAGAGAGAAATAGGGCATTTAATGACATTTATTTCTGAAGTAAATTACAAGAATTTGCATTGAATTGGAGAAAATGACTGCAAATGGGGAGCACACTGTGCTCCTGAGAGCAGAAAGCACATTCAGTCCCCGAACATTCATTACCCACCGAGTTCAAACAGAACGCAGCTCTTTCTCCAGAGCTACCTCCATGATTGAGGCTTTAAGGAAGGATGGCACATTAAAATAAAAAAGAAATTGAGAAAATTGCTAGTTGATAGAGTGCACGTTCTAAAGATTTATTGCAGATACCGAGCTTACATAATGCCGTCATTACCTGTGATTACATCTGAGAGTGCTTATTAGAAAAGGTCATTTGATTCCTGAGCCACCTCATAAATAGCAAAACAGCAGCAGCAACTGCAATGGCAGCAACAAAAACAGCAAATTGCTGAAAGAATAATCTGCTTGGATTTTTAAAATAATACTAATAGGTATTCAAACGTTGGAATCGTATGTTTTCATTGACTTTAATAGGAGTATAGTTACCTCAGGGAAACATTACATATTTCAGTGAAAAGATACTTCATACTAGAAAACAAATAACACAAATAAAATACCTCAGAAGAGCACTAGGCTTTCAATTCTTATTTTATATAAATAAAAATGGCTGTTTTATGATCATATAAAGAATATATGTAATACATCATATATATAATATGTTATATATGTATGTACATAATATATATGTATATATGCATAGATTATATAGAAAAAGGCAAATAATTATGCAGAATGAGAACACCCATTAATCCCTGCTGCCATTTGAAGCAGATTATTTCTCTTTCCCTTTGTGTGCATGTGTGTGCACCCACATGCTGATATGCATGATGTATGTGCAGAATTGCTATTCGTACTTCTATATTCTTTTATTTTACCTAACTTATGCCATAGAATGTTCTTAAACAATTAAATGTGCAGAGGTATGCATATATTTCAAACTATTACATTTATGGACAGAGTATGACTTGTTTATTTTTTCCAATAATTACAATTGACATTTTAATTTTAAAGAGTACTATGAAAAGTAGCAGTGATTACCTTCTACATAATCTGTTTCTTTGAGGTCCTAGAACTGTCAGCACACTATCAAAGTTAATGAGCATTTAAAAGCAGCTCAATAACTTTGTTCTGCTTTCCAGATTCATTGTTCATACTGGCACTAGCAATATATGCTGCAAGCTTCATACTGTCAACTG
>NW_004524614.1:16777800-16780731 GCF_000260255.1 Octodon degus
TATGGCAAATATATAGATATATTCAAATTTGAATTATAAAGGACCAATACAGTCTCGTTTGAACTGACACTTAATTTACATTCTTTTTCTATTAATTTTGTTGAGAAACAAATAGCAATGAGACAGTTTCAAAACCAATTAGTAGGACAGTTTCAATAATTAATACATTGCATATTGTTGTCTTAGTGGTTATTCATTGTACAAGATGCAGATATGATATCCTGCCCACAAACTCTATTAGAACAAACCTTTCTATTCATTGAATTAAGAGAATGTAGCTGTACATCTATCCTAACTATTTTGAATATACAGATACAAAATGGTTGTTCATTTTAGTCCATTTTTTTGTTTAGTTTTGTCAGAGATGGGTATTCCATTGTCATTTAAATCTTATAGGTGCATAAATTCAGCAAAATATTTCAATATAGTCCAGTAGTCCATAATAGTAGTGGGTTTTCCGTAAGACTGGCAATGCCGGAAGCTGTTGGCTTGAGCCTTTTACAGCTCAGCATATTAATATGGCTTTACTTTTCATACTTCGTTTTTATACTTTTTTTGCTGGATGGTTAAGATCAAGATAAAGCAAGACCTATACAACAAGAATTGTATCTTTTGTATCTGATAAGGTCAGTCAAATTCCTTCAAAATTTATCCTGAAATCCTGTACAACACCATGACCAGGTAGGATTCATCCCAGGGATGCAAGGATGGTTCAATATTCACAAATCTATAAATGTAATACACTATATCAATAGAGCAAAAACCAAAAATCACATGATCATCTCAATCGATACAGAAAAGGCTTTAACAAAGTCCAACACTCATTCATATTCAAAGTTCTACAGAAAATTGGAATAGATGGCCTCTACTTCAATCTGATAAAAGCCATGTATGACAACCCAACAGCTGACATAATTCTAAATGGGGAAAAACTGAAATCTTTTACTCTCATATCTGGTACAAGTCAAGGGTGTCCTCTTTCACCATTCCTATTCAATATAGTTCTGGAATCTTTAGCTATAGCCATTAGACAAGAGGGAGAAATAAAAGGAATAAGAAAAGGTAAAGAAGGAGTTAAATTATCATTATTTGCAGATGACATAATACTTTACTTGGAAGATCCAAAAAACTCCACCAAGAAGCTACTAGAATTGATACACAAATTCAGTAGCATAGCAGGATACAAAGTCAATAACCAAAAGTCAATAACATTCCTCTACACAGACAACAAACACACTGAGGGAAATTATAGAAACAATACCTTTTACATTAGCACCGAGAAAAATTAAATACATTGGAATTAAACTAACTAAAGAAGTCAAAGATCTTTTCAAGGAAAACTACAATACTCTGAAAGAAGAGATCTTTTTCTGAAATTGTAGAGGATTTCAGAAAATGGAAAGATATTTGATGCTCCTGGATAGGAAGAAACAACCAAGATGTGAAGATGGCCATACTCCCAAAATTTCTATACAGATTTAATGCAATCATCATCAAACTACCACCAACATACCTCACAGACCTAGAGAAATCATTTCTAAAATTTATTTGAAACCAGAAAAGACCTAGAATAGCAAAGACAATGCTGGGCAACAAAGACAAGGCAGAAGGCATTACAATTCCTGACTTGAAATTATACTACAAGACTACTGTGATAAAATAAGCATGCTTCTGGCAACAAAATAGAGCTGAGAATCAAGGGAATAGATTAGAAGATGCAGAAGCCTCTATGACACACTCAGGCACCTTATCATCAACAAAGGAGCCAAACATGCTCACTGGAAGAAAGATATCCTCTTTAACAAGTGATGCTGGAAAAACTGTCTGTCTACATACCAAAAACTAAAACTTGACCCAGGTCTATCACCATGCACTAAGCCAAAGTCAAAATGGATTAAAGATCTATACATTAAAACAGAAACACTAAATCTCCTGGAAGAGAAAGTAGGAGGAACTCTTGAAGACATAGGGATAGGCAAAGAGTTCATGAATAAAAATCAAATCGCACAGGTAACACTTGAAAGAATTAACAACTGGGACCTCCTCTTATTGAGAATATTTTTCATGTCAAAAGAAATTACCAAAAAAGTAAAAAGACAACCCAAAAATTTTGAAAAAGTCTTGACGAATAAGCACTCAGACAAAGGTCTGCTCTCTAGAATTTATAAAGAACTCAAAAATATGAGGGCCCCAAAATTTAATTTACTTTCTGACCTCTATCTCCCAGGCTTTGGAGCCATAAACAATGGAGCAATCCTAGACAGGCCTGCTGGGGGCGACATGGAGTCTTGCTTAGTGCAAGTACCGTGTGCAGGAGCTACTTGCCACAAATGCCAAAGCAGCAGGACCAGAGGTTTCACGCTGAGGGCTGGCTTCACACTGGACAACCCAGCTGAGTCTTCCATTCACACAGGAGTTATTCTGGAAACTTGCAGTGCGATTGCACATCTTTTAATCAAGCCCCATTTCAAGTACCTCATAGTAGCACCCAGAATTTAGAAATGAATCCTTTAATGCTATCTTAGGGCATCCAAAAATTCACCCTAATGTTGCACATCAGTCATCTAAAGCAAGTCTCACCACGTTACGATTAATTTGTAGAGGGCTTAATACTTCACTGCATGGTGCAGAAGCCTGAGGGCCAGGGTAAGGCCTGAGACGAGGTGAGGAAACTGCTGCAGTTCAGGCTGCTGTAACACAATACCTTGGACTGAGTAATTTATTTTATTTTTTTAATTTTTTCCATAATTTTATTGATAAACAAATAGCAATGAGACAGTTTCACATCAAATCGGTAGGACAGTTTCAATAATTAACACACTGCATACATTCTTCTTAGTGGTTAATTGCTATACAAGATGCAGACTTGAGATCCTATTTACAAACACCATTAGAACAAATCATTCTATTCATTCAGAGAATGTAACTATA
>NW_004524614.1:16780831-16826547 GCF_000260255.1 Octodon degus
TGAGGGAGATTGGCCTGTAGTTCTCTTTGTTAGTTGCATCTTTCCCTGGTTTAGGTATTAGTACAATACTTGCCTCCATGAATGATTTTGGGAGGATTGCTTCCTTTTCAATTACATGGAGGAGTTTGAGGAGTATAGGGACTACATCTTCTGTAAATGTCTTGTAGAATTCAGCTATGAATGCATCCGGACCTGGACTTTTCTTTGCCAGTGGGTTTTTAATTACATGTCGTATTTCATTGGCTCTTATTAGGCTATTGAGAGTGGTTATGTCTTGTCGATTCAGTTGTGGTAATTTTACCTTTCTAGGAATCTTTCCATTTCTTTTGTGTCTTCTATTCTTTGAGAGTAAAGATTCTCAAAGTAGCTATTGATAATCTTCTGAATTTCCTCTGAGTCTGTGGTAATTACACCCTTTTTATTTCTTATTGCTTGTATTTGAATTTTTTTTCTTTCCTCTGCTTGATGAGGTTGGCTGGGGGCTTATCGATTTTATTTAATCTTTCAAAGAACCAGCTTTTTGCTTTTTTAATTCTTTGAAATTGTTTTCTTTGTCTCAATTGAATTAATTTCTGCTCTAATCTTTATGATTTCCTCATGTCTTTGGGCTCTGGCTTTGGTTTGCTCTTCCTTTTCTAGTTGTTGAAAGTGCAGCAATAGGGTAGTTATTTTTTCTCATTCTGTTTTCCTAATGTGTGAGTTCCCAGCTATGAATTTCCCTCTGAGGACTGCTTTCATTGTATCTCATAAATTATGATAAGTTGTGCTTGAATTTTCATTGAATTGTAGATATTGTTGAATTTCTTGTTTAATTTCATCTTTGACCAATTGGTTGCTGAGTAGGGTGTCATTCAATTTCCATGTATTTAAGGTTTTTTTCCTGGTTTCTTTTGTCATTTATTTCCAGTTTCATTGCACTGTGATCAGATAATGTGCATGGGATTATTTCTGTTTTCTTGCATATACTTAAGCATGATCTATGGGCCAGTATGCGGTCTATTTTAGAAAATGACCCATGTGCAGCTGAGAAAAATGTTTATTCAGCTGTGTTTGGGTGGAACACTCTGTATATGTCCAGCAAGTCCATTTTTTTCAAACTCTGGTTCAGTTCTGTTATTTCTTTGCTAAGTTTTTGTCTGGTTGACCTATGCTTTGGAGATAAGGGTGTGTTAATTTCTCCTGCTAAAATTGTGGTATTGTATATTAGATTTTTCATGTCCATTAATTGTTGCTTTGTACAGTTGGGTGTTCCCATGTTTGGTGCATACATATTTATGAGTGTTACCTCTTCCTCTTGAATTTTTCCCCTAACCAGTATATAGTGGCTTTCTTCATTTCGTTTGATCATTGTTGGTTTGAAGTTGGGACTGTCTGAGAATACGATTGCTACCCCTGCTTTTTTCTGAGGTGCTGGGGCATGTAGTATTGTGTTCCATCCTTTGACTTTCAGCCTTTGAATGGCTTTATGAGTTAAATGTGTTTCTTGTATACAGCATATTGTTGGATTTTGTTTCCTAATCCACTGTGCCAGTCTATTTCTCTTAATTGGTGAATTGAGTCCATTTATATTGATGGTTAGAATTGAGATGTATTGACTTACAGTTGCCATGCTATTTACTTGTTGTCATTTACTCCTTTTTGTCCTGTGTTTAATTGCTTACTCTATTTAGTTGGTTGCTTCTGATCTCATTCATGGAATTCTGATCGTTTTGTTCCCTCTCTAGAACATCTTTCAGTAGCCTGTGTAAGGTTGGCTTTGTCATCACGAATTTTTTTAGCTGTTCTTTGTCATGGAAGTATTTCACTTCTCCATCAAACTTGAAAGAGAGTTTTGCAGGGTATAGTAGTCTGGGCTGGAATTTGTTTTCATAGAGGACCTGAATTCCTCTGCTCCATGCTCTGCTTGCCTGCATGGTCTGTGAAGAGAAGTCGGTCATAATTCTGATGGGTTTTCCTTTGAATGTGATCTGCTTCTTTTCTCTAGCGGCTTTCAGTAAATTATTCTTGTGCTGAATTTCTGGGATCTTTACTATTATGTGTCTCGGTGTGTTTTTCATTGGGTTGAGGTTACTTGGTGTTCTGTATGCTTCAGTTACCTGAATGTCAGATTGTTTCCTCATATTTGGGAAGTTTTCTGCTATTACTTCTGCCCATATTTTTTTAATGTCATTTGTATTGATTCCTTCTTTCTCATTGATGCCTATTAGTCTCCCGTTGTTCACCTTTGCATCATCTTGCAGGTGATGGATTGTTCTTTTCTTCATTCTTGTTGTTTTTAAGAGATCCTTTCTTACCTTTTCACTAGCTGCACCAGCATCTTCAAGATCTGAAACTCTGTCTTCACATTCACTTAAATGTTTTTGCAAGCTTGTTATTGAGATTTTCATTTCCTCTGTATCTCTTTGACTCTGGTTCGTGTGATCTATTTCTTTCCTGTATTGTTCATTTAAGGAATCTGTCTTTTTTGTAATCTCCTGTGTTTTTTTTTTTGTCAGTATCTTCTTTAGAAGCAGTTATAAATTCTTTTACTGCAGCGTTTTTTTCAGATTGGGTTTCCTCCTTATGTTTCTGTAGTTGCTTCTTTACTTCAGATGCTATGAGTTCTGAGATTTCTTTTTTTATTTCAGAAAAGAAATGCGCTCTGATTTCCTCTATATCTTTCTGCTGTTGCTTATTTACTATGGACGCTATTAATTCATGCATTTTACCTGAGCTAATATTCTCCGCACTTGTTCTTGGTGGGCACTGGGTTTTCTCCATATGTTTCTGCATTTGATTCTTTACTGCAGATTTTATTAATTCAGGGATTTCTTTTTCTATTTCCAATCTGAGTTCCTCTATACCTTTCTGCAGCTTTTTCTTTATTTTAGAAGCCGTTGATTCATTACTTTCAGCTCTGTGATTCCCAATTTGTTCTGTGTTAATTTCCTCTGCACTTGTTATGGGTGGGCTTGGGTTCTCAGGTTACATTTTGGTCCTTTTCATCTTTTTGTGTAGCACTGTCTTCTGACTTTTGTTGTAGATCTTTGTTGTAGTTATAACCTTCGCACATACTGAAGTTCAGGTGCAGCTCTACAGTGATTGGATTTATCCAGCTTTGTCTGGCTTGGGTCTGGCTGTTGTGCTCAGCTCCTTCATGCTGCTGCCCTTGAGGGTGAACCTGTTGTGCCCCTGTGGCAAGATGTTCTGCTCTGGTACTAGCTGAGTGGTTCTATCCTCTACACTCTGTGCAGGGATTGCAGTTGCAGGGTTATACCCCAGGCATGTATGCCAGGTCTGAGCTGTGCCTGGATGGGGCATGGTGGAGTAGGGGGTAGAGGAAGCTCTCCTTCACACTCACTGGGTCTGGGCTAGGACTGGGTTTGGGGGTTCCCGGAACGTGACAGAAATTCCTACTCAGCAGGCGGGTTGGGGGAGGTGCTGCGGAGTGGTGGGGGCGTCCCAAGGGGGTGGGCAAGTGTCTTGCCCATGCTGGGCCTGGGCTCTGACCGGTATTTTGTCCCTCTGATGCAGCATAGCAGGAAACTCTCCCACATACTCACTGGACCTGGGCTAGGACTTTGTCTCGGTTTGAGTAATTTATAAACATAGAAATTTACTGTTCACTGTTCTGGGGGCTGGGAAGTCCAGGACCAATGAGTCTGCAGGTTTGATGATTGGGGATGGCTTGTTCTGTGTCTCATGGCTGGAGATTTCTAGCTGTTCAATGTAGACCTATTCTGTAAGGGTGCTAATCCTGTTCAAGAGGCCTCAGACCTTACAACCTAATTGACACCCAATGATGCTATTTCCTACTCTTATTGCTTTGAGGGACTAGATTATAACTTGTGATTTAGAGGAGACATGAATGTGCAGATCAGAGCAGAAACTTATTTTCTACAAGCAGCTTGCTGAAAGTCACACAGCTTATGGACATTGAATAATGGTCTCTCTCGCTTTCTTCTGATTCTCTAAACATGTGACGAGATAGAGATGCTTATCAAAAGTACATTTTGATATATACATATGCATATACAAAAGGTTATATATTAGTTAAAAACACGGTATATATGCAAATATAATATATCCATATATTTCAAATTAGTCTTAATGAGTCCAAATGTGTGTATGTTATTTTTAGTTTTGTTGTTATTTTGCTATACTGAGGACTGAGCCTCAGGCCCTCACACTGAGCCACATCATATGCCTTGTTTTGTTTTGTTTCTTAATTTTAAGGCAATATCTCACTGCAGTGTTAAATTTTCCAGGCTAGAATGAAATTTGTGACCCTCCTCCCTCAGCTTCCCAGAGTACTGGGCTTACCAGTGTGTGCCACATGGTTTTTGTTCTACATGTGTGCATGTGCTTATATGTGTCTTATAAAGAACAATATCTTAGAACTTCAGAAATGCTTGCCATTCTCCAAAAACTGGATGTTACAAAGGAAACTCACTGAATTTGGATTCTGCCTGCAGTTTTAATCTATGTGTGACTCATCTTTAAGATGAGCTTTCTTTCCATTCACTAACTCAGGACAAATCTATCCTAACCAGATATGATCCCATGGGGTCTCGAGGGCGGCAGCCAGGGCTCTGTGCAGCTCCCTGGCTCTGAACAGACACAGACAGACAGTTCAGTTTGTACAGATAACTCTCCCTGCAGTCTTCAAAACTTTTACCAGCAAAGATTCCTAAATGTCCTCCTAAGGATTCTTGCTGCATCCCATACCTTGGAGCTTCCAGAGGCTGTCCACTGTGAGTTGAATTGGATGCTACCTATTTGAGGCCCTTGAGAGCATGCGTGGCTCCCTGAAAGTGTTAAGTGTTACAAGTTCTGGTTATCTCCTTTGACATTTAGCAGGTAAGTGTGCAAATGTGAGTTAGAGTAAGTGATTTACCAGGCTGGTTTCATACTTGTAACCACCTCCTGCCTCAGCCTCTGGAGTGCTCAGATTACAGGCATGCACCACAGTGCCCAATTGACTAGATAGTTTTGGAAGGAAAAGTATACCAGAAATTGACCTGGAAATTACCTTGTACACTGTTATTAGAACTAAAACTAGTTAATCCCCCAAATCATTTGAGTAAGATAGACTCTGAAATGTTAGAGAAAAATAAAATCCAAATTGTAAAAATGTACATGCACACAGATAAAATACACACAGATAAAATGTACATACATGCAGATAAAATACACACGTACAGATGTACATGCATATGGATAGACTAAAAAGTCACAACTTTCCTCCCTAAAGAAATTTTTTTTTGTTTCTATTTCAGTGCTCTGGATAATAAGCCATTACTTCATGATTGTAAAGTCTCTAGTCATGTTTGCTTATGGACCCAATAAGAATTCTACTCTATTGTCTAGTTACATCAGTTATGTCTCCATTTCCAAGGACTTTAAACTCTTCCACATACTGCGAAGTGGGTTTGCTTATTATCAGTTCTGCCACTTTAGATGAACTCTCACTCTCCTCTTGATGAGGAGAAACCACACCATTTGCTTTTTGTAAACCTCTTCTTTTTCCACAGAGCATCACTCAGATTCTCTTATCTGTGCCTACTTTTATGTACTCAAAACTAAGAACATTTGTATAATTTTTAGTTTCCAAAAACTTCATGCTTTTTACATAGTCTTCTCAAATCAGAATAACGTAAGCCCCAAATCCAGAACTTGGTTGGGAAATAACCCTGACCCCCAAGGAACACTTGGCAGTGACAGCAAATGTCTGAGGTCTCTACAGATGTAGGGATTAAGAGTGCTGCAGAATATTCCACAACACACAGCAAAGATGTCCTGGATACCAACTCTGAGAAACCATGAACTCTCCCCAGATTTAGTTTGTAATTGAAACAAAGAGAGGAGATAGTTTTAAAAATAATAGATAATAGGTTTTATGTTATTTTGAGGAAAATCTTAAAAATTCCAAGCAATGCAATCTATTTTCTTAAACTGAATAAAAATCATGTCATAATGTTTCCTAACAGATCATGACTTTCTGGTACTTTTTAAAAATTTCCTGGGCTTCCTAATTAATTTTTTTATTTCTTTTTTTCAGAATGGGGATTGAACTCAGGCCCTTGCACTTGCTAGGGAAGTGCTTATTCCACTGAGCCATCTCCCCAGCCCCATATTTTTTCTTTATTTCATTGAAATAGCAGCATGTTTTCTTTATCACAACCCCAAATTATTTGACATTTTGATGAAAGATCAGTTAGGGACAGACTGCTTTTCATGAGAGCAATACAGGTGTTATTTTGGAATCTGTCTCCATCTCTCTATCTCCATCTGTTTCTCTCCATCTCTGCCACTTGGTCTCTGTTTCTTTGTTTCTATTTCTTTCTCACTCTCTTTTCTTTTCTTTTCTTTTCTTTTCTTTTCTCTTATACTCCTTTTTATTTTAGATACTTAATCTTCAATTCTTAGATGCTTTTTACTTTATTGTTAAATATCTTCATGCAAATATTTCAGTAAACACATATGAATAATGTGAAGTTTTGAAAACGTTCATACATGGTAGTTTCTAAGGCTATAGAACCCCCTATCAAGGCTATTTATCTCACAACTTCAGTGATAATATTGAATTTTTATCAAGTATCCAGTGATGCAGAGGAAGAAAAGTATTATGTATATCTCATTATAGGTCCTTTAAGGACACTCTCATTAAACCCTCTGAAGCACTTCTCATTAAGTTGATATAAAATGGTGTTTATTTTTCACATAAAACAAAACAGGGAGACACATTCTTCTGGAATTGCATTGAGGACTCAGTGCTAGCCTTTCTGAACTGTCCTGAGCTCTATAAATCGTCTAGTTGTAATGAGATTCAGCAGAATGCCTCTGAGCATGGAAGAAAAAATTGAAAGTTTTCTCCTATGCCTATTTCTTCTCTTCTTTCCTTAGTCTTCTTCCTCTCTTTCATTTTCTTTTCCTCCCTTTCTTCCTCCTCCTCTCACTTGTTTAGAAAAGAAATTATTCCCCTTGAGTTCCCTTTATCCGAACACCCTCCTCCATTTAATTGGCAAACATCTCCACCGAACAATTAGGAAGTATGTAATTTGTCACTTGTGCTTGGGAGAGTATCAAATTTCTCTTAGAATATTTTCTCCCACTACATCCATCCAGAGAAAAGGTTAGAGTATCTAATGGCTAAGCAAATGACACAATATACTGTATTTTTATATATAGTAAGTAAATGATAGTATCTGTTACTTGACATGTTGAAATTTCACCAGTAATATCTCTACCAGTTGATTTTCTTTTCTGTATATTTTCTTAGGAAAGGGTTTACAGGGTATTCAGGGTCTCACTATTAGATTGGACTCATAGGGATCTGTCAGTTTACAGCCTCCCAAGTGCTGGGATTCCAGGCGTGCACAACCATGCCCAGTCTCAATTGCAGTCTCAGCGCAACTAGGGGGAAGAGCTGGCTCAGCAGGCCCTAGACTCTAACCCCTGGCCCTTGTGCCTGCTTGCAGGTGCTTTAATCCGATGAGCTATTTGGCCAGTCCATCTACCAGTTGATTTTAAATTATTATTCTTTAGTATTCAGTGGTTTCTTTCAATTAAAAAATAAAAGTTTGCCTTTTATAAGACTTGGAGATGTTTTTCTACAATTAATATCCAATAATGTTTTCCTCTTTTTCCAAAATTATTAATAGTAAAGTATTGATTTTCCTGGACTGATTCTTATTGCTTTATTTTTCAAATTGATTTATGACTGGATTTAAGCTCTCTTCTGAGGAAATTCTTTTTTTTTCCCACAAATTGTTTTTGTTTGCTATAGAGCTTTTGTCTTAGTTGACTAACTTGGTCATAGGTTCTCACTGATGATAATTTCTGCATCACTGGTAACACTGAAATATTGATTCTATGGAGAGCTTTGCTCTCGTTTGTCTGTTTTCTTCAGTATCTACCCTTTGTCACACACAGCAAGGCACAGGTACTATGAGAGGTAGGAATTAGAGCAGGGGAGACTGTTGGTAGTAGGGTACCCTCTTCTTCCCTTAAGTAGAAGAGCACTAGACCTCACCCTGACAGCTTTATCCATTTCTTTTATAAAAAATCATCTGATCTTCACAGATCTCTTCCATTTTAGAACTGAAAGCAGAAGTGGATGTACACATGTGTCTTTGGTTTGGGGGCATGTGAAGGGTGTGATAGCTGCTGGGTTTGGGCTGTTGTTCCACTCCTCTCCCACCCTCTCTGCCTGCACATATGGTCAGGACTTCAAGGGAAGGCTCCAAGTTCCTTTTGGGACATCTCTGCTGGCCATGACTTTCTCCACTATTCTCATCCAAAAATCACACTGCAGCTGCTTCTATCTTGAAATAAGGTGCTAGAATCCTAGTTAATAGCTCAATAGTTACTAGGAAGACAGAGAAAAGGAAATCTAGTGGATTCCTTTGCAGTATTAAAAAAGAATCCAAGACAAATTTAACCTTATCTGCCATGGAATACATAGAGTATATAATTTAGCAGGGCCATTCAAGATTACATATATTACCATTTCTATATTTTGTTCATATATCAAGTTCGTCTAAATCAAGTCTTAGCTGATATTGATCCTTGTACTATGAATCCACATGTAACTTTGTCAAACTTTCCATGCCTTCGTGCAACGTATCCCTTCATTCATTTATGAATGACCCAAGAATTAAACTCCTCATATGCACCTGGTTTCCATGTTAGGAATGATGGATTTCAACATGAAAAATATAAGCCCTGATGAACTAAGGAAAATGGACATGAAGACAGGAGCTTTTGTGTAAATAAGGTCATATTAATGACTTTAATGGCACTGTATTTTTTATAATGGTGTTATATTCCTTAAAGTGTCAACTGGTAGAATTTTATCCAGAAATGAATATATTTGAATTGTTTAAAGGGAAAAAATGTGTCAGGCAGTGTGACTCAATGGAAAAATCTCTGAACAGCTGAGTCCACGAACATGCCCCATTTACTATACGGCAGGGTATTAATTATTTTAGTGCTTTGGGCCTTCAGTTGTCTCGTTTGTATAATAAAAACTTCGCCTAAATAATTTCTAATAGTCATCTCTGTGTTAACAATTTATGGTCCAGTTTTTAGCCACTTGAATAATGTCTACTCTCTAGATGTCCCAGGAGGAATATGTATTGCCTGTTCCAAACACGTGGACCAAGGGCTTTGCGTGCTCAGTGAAGGAAGCTCTGAAGGGTGCTCAGGCTGGGCTTCTCGACTCTGCGTGGGAGCTCTTCAGCCAGAAATATTTGCAGGGGCTGCAAATAACAAAGTGCATCCATCTGCAGGGCTCAGTACAAGGAGCGTCAGTCTGGAGTGTGAGGGGTAGTGCAGGCCACAGACACAGACCTCTTTCACTCCTTGTTGCCACTCCACTTGGAGAGATTACAGCCTAGAGGAAGGCCCAGCACTCCTCACTGGGAGAAATTTAAAAAGAGGGCAATCAACTGGCCTATTTATCCTGGGTTTAAGGCAAAGGTGTTAAGCTGTAGGATATGCTACACCCACCTGGACCTGACCTCTTCTTTGATTTTACTCTTGAAAGCTCTTAGACATTTTTTTAAATGTATTCCGTATTTAAAAGGTCTACAGGGTCTTATTACGTAGATCGGACTCATAGTGATCCCCCTGTTTTCAGCCTCCCAAGCACTGGGATTACAGTTTCCTAACACCACTCCCAGTCTCAGTCGTCATCTCAGCTTGTCCTGGGGATGGGGATGGGGCCAATATGGCATGCTGGGGATTGAACCCCATCCCTACATCTGCCAATGCAGACACTTTAATCCACTGAGCTATCTGTCTAGCTCTTAAAGCTCTTAGATATTTTGCATATTTCACCCATTGATAGTATCTTCCAGAGAAAACTAGAATTTTCTTGTGAATGTCTTCAGTCTGTTTTTTATGGTTAGATCGTTAGAGTGCAGGTATTTTCAGATATTTCATTAAATGTAAGTTTGACACTTCTCATCAATACATACAATAATAATGAAACAATGGTTATCACCTCCATTCTGAGGCCATGATGACAAACACTCCTTTTCTATCACCACATTTGCGGATATGCAGGCATATTCTATCTTTTTCCATTAAAAATCTGACAGTGCATTATTGAATACTTATTATGGGGAAAGGAAGAAAGCTAAATGAGAAGAGGAAATGGGTGGAAAGGAAGCCTATGTTATCTGTGTACGTTTGTGTAAATCACTCAGTAAAAGGCACTTGAGACATTAGGGCTTCTACTCCTACTCTCATGAGTCCAACAGACATTGTAAGGTCTGTAAAGGTTCTGGTACTAGTACTTGTGAGTCTCTCCACTAAAGAAATTCTCAGAAATCCCTGAAAAATTATAACCTCTAGAGGTTATGGTTTTAACACAAGCAAAACCCATATGGATCCTGTTTCAGACTGTGATAAAAAGTGGCCTGGCTGGCTTGGAAGCAACTTAGGTAAGATTTTTTCCCCACAATTATCGGAATTGCAACTGACATAAAAATAAAGAAAATGTGGAAATCCTCCCCTGGAGCCTAAGAAGGGAGAAAGACAACAAATTCAGGGATGCATGAAAAACGCACAAAAGAGGTAATTTGGAAAGATCTAGAATAGGATATTAGTAACTACAGTATGAATTGAAATAAAAGTACCACATAAATGATAGGCAGATTATACAATTAAAATGGGCAAATAAAGTCTGTTCAGGTTGAATGCTCGGTTCTGTTTCGCCCATATCTCTATTCCTTTGTTCTCTTTGTCTGTGCGATAGCGTTTAAGGGGTTAAGACAGATGTTTGCAATAAGGTGCCAAGATCCTGGGGTGAAATGTCTGGCACTAGCAGGACATTTCCTCTTATTAGAAAATAGTTTCTGAGGTCTGATGGATAGAAAGACTTGATGGAAAGCCTAGTTTTAGTAAGCATGTGCTTAGATTCAGAATGGACAAAGTGGCTGCAATGCAGGTGACAGAACAAAATCTGTAAGAAGCAGAATACGGGGTGGGAGCTGAAGCAGCTGGAAGAAGAAAAGCAGGGAGACAGCAGTTGTTGAGGTGAGACCTGACTTCAGGGAGGTAGGAGAAAGAAGATTAGAAGTGTGGACGATGCGCCAGACATGAACTATTTTCCTTGGACTTTTGTACTTCAATATATGCAAGGGATAAAGGTTTCATGGTTTTGGCAAGAGTTCCCAAAAAGTCCTGAACATGTGGTAGGATTTAATGACAAGAACAAATGGTAAATTTGCAGATAAGATTTTAAAATATTAAGAAAATCTCTCAAATGTACTTGTGTAGAAGATCTTTAATTTTAAAATGAGGAATTTACATAAAGTGCTGAGAATATAGATTTATGCAATAACTTGGTTATAAATATATTCATATATGCATATATATTAGTATTTTAAAATTAAATTTTGACAATATGCACTTTTTCCTGTTGCTTTTTATTTTTCCATATATATCTACCTTCCCTACAACACACTTTGTATGACTCTGTCTGCAAATCATAGCACCCTACCGTTGAGACTGCCCGAGGATCTTCCTGATGACCCCAGAAGCTCTGCCCTTCCTGGACACGTAGCTCTTCATGGCAGCATCTGAATTTGTCCCAGCCCACTGGGGTCTTATACTGCACTTTCCCCACTAGCACTGTGCTGGATCACAGCTTTCCAACCATCCCTTGGAATCTCCAGGTAGAGGAGAAAATGAAACCAATTCATGATTGCTCCTGTGGCATGGTGCAGGCCTGACTGGAAGAGAATGCAGCCAATCTTGAAATAAAATGAAATGAAATGGGTAGCATGAGATAGAAGCTGCAGTTGTTTTTAAGTCCTTAGGTCCTGGTGTTCTCACAAAACACAATTCATGTTCTTCGGAGTTAATGGAATACAGTATTAACCCTCTCTCCTTTTTTTTTTCCTCTCTTTCTACAACTAATATATCAGGTGTATATCTGATTATTATTTTAAATTAAAAAATTGGAAATATAGTATCATTGCCTCTGAGGAGCTTACATCTTGTTTTATAAACCAGAGAAAACTATATAACAGCTACACAACTACAGCGAATCAAAAAAAAAAAGCCCTCAATTACCATGAAGCAGTACAATATCTTTATGCCACTGATGTAATCCTCCCGGTGAAAAACTAACCTGGTGCTGTTCATACCTAGGCCTGAGCATAAAACTAGGTGCCAGAAAGCAGAAATAACAGCAAAAATAACAATAATCTGTCCTATGTATAAGATGGATTTGCTTGCCTCTGAATAAAATACTTAGCACCAGATTTCTCATGCTGTTAAATCTGTTAGTTACCTTACAATGTGCCTCCGTGATCTCTACATACTTCAGGGACAATGCAAAACTTGGGTGTGTTGTGAATGCATAATTGTGCTCAAAATAGTAGCTTCTGTTTCCATAGGTAGCGCGCATAGGGTTTCTTATATTGCCTGTGCCACATGTTCCTTTGTTGAAAGTTTCAAACAACAATTTGGCAATAGTTGTATGGTAAGTGCTATTTTTGTATTGTCACTTGATAGGCACAAAGAGAGACAGACTGGTGTGTTCAAATCTTGTAGCTCTAGTTTAAGAGATGTAATAAACAGCTATTATATATACTTTTTCCCCTAAAAGTCAAATATTTTAAATTTGACATTTTACTCATGTATAATAAAATATATACTTGTCAACTTTTAATGTGAGGGCACAAATAACTTCCACTTCTTAAGCATTTGATAAATGTTGTTTCTTCTTTGAGTACCCCATTAGGTACTCAAAAAGCAATTAATAAACTATGAACAAATTAATTGACGGTATAATTTGAAAAGATGCAAGGAACATTCAGGTGGAAAATTTCATAATACAGGGTAACTTACTGTGTAGAATAAAGAAAAGGAAGCTCAAGCTACCTGCAAAACTTGCTGAATGAGTGGAAGCAGGAGGGTCACTAAATGAGGTGCAATACATTTTGTAGGGAAAAAAGGCAGAGGGAGAGGAGAGAAATTGTTTACCTGGTACCTGCCTAATTTTTCTGTACAGAGAAGCCTAGGAAATAGGTAGAAGAGTAAGGTTGAAGAATAGGAGAGAAAATAACTAGGTAGACAAGCATTATTGTTGAGAAATTTATGGTTCATATTTTTTCATGTTATTTCTCCAGCCATAAGTATCACTCTTTCTTTACACTTTGACAAATGTTTCCACTCCTTCATGATCCAGGTTAACCTCACCATTATGTGTGCAGTTCAAGAAGCAAAAAGACACTTGGTCACTTCTCCTTGCCCCAAAAGTTGTGTTATTCTTTTCACACAGAGTTAGATGCATGCCACAGCATGACAAAAAATGAAGTATAGCTGAATGATGAAAGTAGGGAAGACAATAAAACTAGAAGCTGAAGAGAAGCTGAGCTTGAAAACTGGGAGAAAGTGACATAACATGAAGGATGTCATTTATGATTAATGTAAAAAAAAAGGCCAAGAAGATGGAAACATAGAGCAAGCAAACACAACTGTTTGCTTTTTTGAATTTTTAAATGGAGCATTTAATGATATGATAATAAAAAACTTCTTAAATATTCTTCAAAATGCATTTGTACAACTTTCACAATGTATACAGAATAACTGTATATACAAAATATTACCTAGTTTTAAAGAATGTGTTTTTTACTCCAAAATCCAAAGTCACTTCTTTACAATTTTTTGGTAAAATTCAACCTCAGCCCAGGAGACAAGTTAAAAGTTGGTGAAGAAAATAGAACCTGAAGGAAACTGACACACAGAGTCCATGACAAGCACGAGATGTGGAGGAATATTTTTAGTTTGTTAAATAAAAATGTTTTTTAGAGTAATAAAGAAAGGGTATTTCTTTTAGTATTTGCTTATGATTGCTTTTAGTATTTCAAATGTACAACTATGCATGTCAAAAAATGAATGCAAGATCAAAATAGTCTTGGATTTGCTTTATATTTGGAAAAGATAATGAAACACATAACTTATTTTAAGTAATAATTTCTCCCAAACAAGACTTCAGTATATACTTAGTGACCTATAGTACTAATATATAAGATGATGGTAGGATACAGGAAGTAAGAATCAAGACTGAGAAGAACATGGTAAATAAATAATAATAACTTAATGGCATGATAAAAGGAAACATACTGAAAATTGCAGGTGTAGCAGGGTCCTTAGAGATCTTACTTTTTCATCTTGCCTTTAATTGTAAGACAAAGAAGCACTGATATATGTGAATTGAAAAAAAATTAATAGAAAATAAGAAGCCAAAACTGCATGAAAAAGAAACATTTGATGAAATAATACCCTAGAGATAAATAAGAAGAGAACTTTATTTGTTTATAAACAAAGAGGAGAGGGTTTTTTTGGCATGTGAAGAGAAGAATGATGAAATGAGAGGGGGAAATAAAAAAGTAAAGGGAATTTTCCTTTCACAAGAAGGAAAGATCTTAGAAGTACATGAAGTATGAGTTTTTAAATCAATGTTATTAGGTACAATGGCAATACTTCTATCTGTGTCAAAAGATTGCTAGTTAGATGGGAACAGAGACATAGAAATAATCATCTTCCTATGAGGTAATTGAAATAACAGTAAAAGTTTTAATGACATTTACAAAATCTTTCAGAAACCAGGTTACCCTTTTTGAGCTTTTGATTATCATAGTATTTTAATATTATAATTACAGCATGTCAGCACTCTATTTAAAGTGTAATTATCAAATCTCTGAGGAAAGTGATTCTTATGCATCCATAATTTCATACAACATAATTTTAGAGTTTGAGCTATTTTTATGTTCTCATTTTAGTCATAGAAACATAGTCAAAAGTCTAGGGACTTGTATTTCTCCTTTTCCAATAGGCTTTTAAGATGTTTGCTTTTGAAGTGGCCTTGTTATTGGGTATACATTTATCTGAAATAAATCAAATTGCTTCTGGTAGAATAAAAGAGTTCGTGCAGTTTTGAGAACAGTATCTGAACAACAAAGCTCTATCATCCTTTGAGAAAAGGATTTTTATCTAATTCTTTAATGGAAGCTATTTCTCTAGAACTAGGAAAATAATTTAAATTATAATCACTGATAGGTGCATTACTGATTTCACTTGAGTGTCTGCTTACATGCCGTCTCAGAGACGCTTTCTTGAATCACTGTCTATAAAAAGCCTCTCAGCAAAGCACAGGTTATTGGCAACTGACCCTCTGCCTGGAAATAGGCTTTTTCATGCTGAATGGACAGCTGTTGTTGGACTGTATAATACACACTTGAGACAATAAAGATTTTGGTGGGCGTGGGAAGGAACTTAGATTTTTTTAAAGTCTCAAACTGTCTTTGAAAAAGCACTCAACCAAAAGTAGTGGCAATTTTTTAAGTGAAGAATTTCAAAGCATCTGTCTTCTTTCCCTCTTATGGTTCTTTCCTTCCTTCTTCCCCGTCTCTGTTCCTTTCTACTTTCTTCCATCTTTTCTTCATGTTTCTATCCCTCCTGTTTCTTTTTCTCTTCCTCCCTTCCTTTTTTCCTTTTCCCTTTTTTTCTGCTTTCCTTGCACTGTTGGTTCATCCAGTGATGTATATTATTAAACATACTGGCCATTGTGGATACCAAAATCAAGGAACTAATGGTCTGAACTCTTAAGATACATCCAGTAAACAATGAAAATCTTTTCACCTTTTGAAGAAGGATATGCTGTTTTTTGTTTGTTTCTTTCTTTCTTTTTGGCAGAACCAGGGATTGAATTCAGGCCCTTGTGCTTGCCAGGGAAGCACTTATTCCACTGAGCCATCTCCCCAGCCAGGATATGCTGTTTGCAGTGTGTTGGAAGTAAATAATATGATCAGAGCATGTGTCTTTGTTTTATGAAATTAAGTGTGACAGAAATACTGAGGATTATATTCTCATACGATTCATGACACATCCATAAGATAATTGAAAGACATACAATACACATATATAAGGAAACTTAATTTTTGTAATAAATAATTTTTTTTTTTTTTTTTGTGGAACCGGGGATTGAGCTCAGGCCCTTGCATTTGCCAAGGAAGTGCTTATTTCACTAGGCCATCTCCCCGGCCCTGAAATAACTATTTTTTTTTCAAGCATCTTGAATCAATGTCCTATCTAACTACTGATTTTTTGTTTAAACAGACTTCTTTCAGTCATCGTAAATTGTGGATAAAGTCATTGGCCAATGGACTTTAACTAATTCATTTGTTTCTTATAACTAATGAATCTAAACTATAAACTCTAGGACTCCAGAAACTAAACCATGTCTAATAGTATTTTGCAGGATGGCATACTGAAGACACTGAGAAAAAATGGCAGAAACCCATTCCCTTTTCAGGCAAGTCTGATCCATAAGAGAATGCATTTTTCCCTTATATCTTCCCTAATGAAAAATCGTCACCACAGTTCTCACCAGGATTTTACATGCTGGAGCAAAGTAGAGAAGTGGGGTGGCTTGTGCAGAGCTCGGGGCCCTCCCTTTTCTTTCTGTTCCCAGCATTCTGTTATGAAAGCACAAGCACCCCCTGTGCTCCATACATTCCACTCTATAGCTGGGTAGCCAGGGCAAAGCAGAGCTGCAGAGGGTGATGACTGCAATCCCACTCTTCTAGTGAGAGGAAAAGAGATGGAAGGGAGGAAGGAAGGGTTTTCAGGTAAACAAGTAGTTCAAGAACTACTCATAAGCAGCAGGACAAAGCTCATTGCTATATAGAAATTCAGGCACAGATTCATTGTGGTAACACGTAATTGTGGCATTATGGTGACTGGTTTTCCATTTAAAAAATATATGCAGGAAAGTTACTGTCAGGATACAAAAAAGGAGAAAAATTCAACTAAAGAAGGCAGCTATCTTATTTTATGTAAGGGCTGTCATTCAGTTTGAGATCAAACGTATGTATTTTAGGTTGAAATGGAATATATAAACATCACTGAAGCATTTGATTTTCAAATAATGTGCATTTAGGTGTTACAGACAAGTATTGATACCAGAGTGGAAAATAGTAATTCTTTATTGCAGTAACTCATGACATGACCCTGGGCTGGCCGGACTCTGTTGGGCCATTCGCATCTTTAGCGCTGAGTCAGCGGTTACTGGCAACACACACTAGAGTGCAACGCTCCTGATTTGTACCGTGTACTAACTAATTGCGTTGGCACAAGTACCCCAAGCATTGCTATTCCAAGTTTACAAACAGCTGGAAAATACCTCTCCAAAGTCTTGAAAATTTAACTCTTGGCTCAGGCACACAACGGGTGAAGAAGACTGGACACGTTCATCAGCTAACGCAAGGCACAGGGAGATTGTCATGCACTAAACGCGTGCTGAGTTCTGCAGAGGAATTTTAAAGCAATCCTTATGAGAATATTGGTTTTTCCAGTCCCACCATCGTCTTACCTTGGGGCCTGCTGCTCACAAAGCCATTCAGAGCCCTGTGAGAGGAGAGGGCACCAGGGAAATAATGTCCCAGTTACTTCATTATAACTTCCACAGACGTTCCCCACAGTAGTAGATTTCAAAAACTGTTGGATTACAAATGCAAGTGGGGCATTTCCTGTTAAAGGGATACTAATTACTCTTCTACTGTAATGACTTATTAGTCATCTTAACTAACATTTGGTCAGACTGAAAATTAAAGAGAAGGGCATACTTTGGTACTGATGACTACAAAGGACATTTCAAATGAGTTAAATATGCTAAGTCTTATTTAAGTGTGTATTAGCTACCACTTATTTTATAAATTAAAACACAGCTGTCAAGAGACTAAATGGAACAAGCAAGGCAACTGAGGTATAAAGCTGAAAATATTGCTTAAGCAGTAGCCAGACCTGCATTTCTATTTTAAGAAGATAAAACAGAAGTGAGATGGGTTGAAGGACAGCCTTGGTCTGCCCCCTGCCTGCAGGAGAGAATGTTGTGTTTCCTGGTCTAGTTTCCCTGCGCTTGCTTCTTGGCTTCTGAAGGAGTTAAGGTACAGAGTTTTTAAGAGGTCAATCAAGATGGCTCCAGCCATGTTTAAAAGAAAATTCATCACATAATTAATTCAAAATATCCAAACTCTGGAAATTTGGAAGAGGGTGGAAAGAACCAGGTGCTGTTTTAGGAAGAGGAGGGAGGCTGGAGTGGTGTTCTGATGACTCCACTTCAGGGGAAGAATGCTTAATGAAAGTTTTGCTGAATGTTGGCAAATGTAATTCACCCCACATCTACCTCCTCCACTGCTTATTTAAGAGACTTCAGGAAATATCTTCCCTAATTACTTTCCAAGGCCTTGGAATGAGATGGGTGTTCACATTAAGATGGATAAGCTGAGGCTTGCCTAAATGCAGCCCTCCTTTATTTTGGTTGCTACTATTTTAAAATAAAGTAAAAGGAAGTTTGCAAATTATTAGTCCACAGAAGTAGATACCAACTAGTTCTATGACTTCATACTTTTATAAAATCCTAAATATTCTTATAGATACATTATTATGTCATTTGGAACACAAAAGAAGAATTTTTCTTGAGATTTTAAAATTAAAGTATTTAGCAATTGTACTAAAATGGTACAATTAGCATATGATTTAAAAAGTAGAATACACAGTTATTTCTTAACTGATTGCCAATACTGCTTTCCAGGTTAGAGAAAAAGTTACTTCTGTATTTTTATTCTGTAAATGATATGGTTCTATTTATTATTCTTCAATGTTACCCTTAAAATACTTGGTAGTTTTTATTTATACTATATTATCAATTGGACATTCCGAAACCCAGCTAAGATAATTTAGCCATGCTTTCCCAAATATTGAAATTTATAGCCTTAAATATATCAGGTGCTTTGTTCTGATGTTGACCTTTGTAAAATTAAAATTTCATGTTGATTATTATGATCATGTACAATAATTTTTCCTGAAACTGGTGAAAAAATATTTTAAGTATAGCCAAAAAATTAAGCTTTTATTCATAGGCCTTCACAAATATAAATAGTGCTTCAGGATCATAGTTCATGCAAACACAGACTGACATAGTCAGCACTTGCATCTTTGATTCTAGAACATGCGTTCATATTGAGACATTCGGGATTAAATCAACAGTTCTTACATATTGGAACCAACAAATATCTTCTTTGAGCATTCTTTCCCCTGCCATTTCTGTCAGCATGCTGGGCTGCACTATCTAATTATCCATGCATTGAAGTTATTAAATACAAGGCAGTAGCTCCAGAGAGATCCTGTTTTTCTCTAGTTTCTCTGAATCTGTATTTGCACCGCGTGTCCACAGAGGGTCATCCATTAGCAAGGAGACCATTAGCGCCATGTTGTGCAGGTGTGAGGTCTTCATCTTTTTCCCATGTCCTTCACATCAAACTCCTCATGCAATGGTTTCTTCTTTGACAGTGGCAACCAGACATGAACATGCTGCAGTAATAACAAAAGTATATCGGAAGGAAATCACAAGACATTTGACTCCCTAACAATCAAACTCAAAATAGGAAATATTGAGCAGCAAAACAAACACAATTTGAGGGTTATCCCCAGATGTCTTTCTTAAATTTTCAGAATTTTAATATTTGGATATCTGGACTATATGATGAGAAAAGACAAAATTCAAAACTTTAGGTGTGTAGATATGTGGATTCCTCGACATTATAGTAGGTTGATATTACACCATAAAACAATTTTTTTAAAATGTGAACCTTTCATTATTCTTAACTTGAAATAAATTATGCATAAATTTGTCTTGGATAAAAGTTGTTATCCTGGAATCCCTTTTTGAGTCAGAGGTATAAATCAGTGTTCCTATGTGTCTTGGTTAGTTTCTCCATTACTGAGACAAATTCCTGATGCCAGAAATAGGAGAAGAAAGTTTTAACTTGCTCACAATTTGTAGAAGTTTCAGTCCATACTTGACTAGTTCCAAGGCAGAGTAGCAGAGGGCAATAGCTCTGGCAGCAAGAAACAGTAAAAGTGAAAAGAGGGAACAGCACAGGGCAAGACTTTTTCCCTCCCTTATATTGTATGCAGGCTGCCTGTCCCAAGGTGGATGTAGCACTCAAACCTATAATCCCAGCATGGGACCATGAATCAACCAAAAATTCTAGAAGCCTGTCCCATGACTACATGAGGCTATAAGGAGATATCTTGACATTGACCAGAACACTGTATGTAAATTTATAGTTACAAAGCTTCTGGGTTAGAATTCAATATTTATTAAAATGATATAAATTGCATGCTTACTGTACACCAACAATATGGACATGTTTATCACATAGATATCCACGTTTCCAGTATGTCCATTCTGCATTAGTCAGGGAAGAACAACATATGCACAAAAGAAGCAACTCCCCCTGACAGACAGGGGATGGAAACATTCATTTATGATACTTTGCTGACAGCCATAGGTGAAACGACCCCTGAGTTCATTACTTCTGGACAGCCCCAAGGCTGATTCCAAAGAACAATAAAGTTAGGACAAGAGTCAAGCATGGAGTTTACCTGCTGCTAGTCATGAAGAGACTTGTGGCTTTAAAAACGAGGTTTGAAGAATAAGCAAGAGTTAGATGTGAAAGACTTAGGTTTTATTTTAACGGTGACAAGATGCCACTGGAAGGTATGGAAATTTATTGTTTTGATTCATATTTTAAAAGTATTATTCTCTGTCTGCATGGATAATAAATTCCAAAAAAGCAGGAATGGAAACACAGGAGCTGCCTTGATCCTCTGGAGTGTTCTGGGTTGGGTTACCTCCGGCTAGGACTGAATGGCATCATTCCAAGGCAAGGCGAGACAGCAAAGGCAAGGCTTGGTTAAGTTCAAAATATATTTTTAAGATAAACCTAACACTGCTATTTTTTTAACCTGTTCTCTTCATGATTTAGGTACAAGTCATATTCAACAATTAAATAGATATCTCAAGTGCTTCTCCGTGCCAGGCTATAAGTACTACCTCCACTCTGGGGGTACTGCCGACCCCAGAAGGCATCACACGTGCATGCTATGTCCCCCCGCCACCTTTCCTTTTACTTTCTCTTCCCTTCCATAGATCTTCATGTCAAGCACATTCATTAGTGCATATTTTGTTCCCTAAAGTTTCTTTTTTAATTTTCTTCCAGAACCCTCAAATTACACACAGCTTTTTAAAAAATGAATGGAAATGTCAGACATCATAAAATTGAGATGCTAAATGGCTTTTACTAGAGGGTATCAAGAAGTAGAACTAATCTGCTATAAATTGCTGTGGTGGTCTTATCCTGGGGATACTGGGTCCCACAGACACTATGCCACTGAGCTACACCTCTATCCTGATGTACTGTAATCTTAAATTTGGAGTCATTTGTTCTTGATGTTTTTGTGCCTGAGTATTTCCAGTGTTTCTTACCTCTATCTGTTTTAGTTATTAAATCAAATAAAGATTAGCAAATCAAAATAAAGTACAAAATCAGAATAGATATGGGCATGGTGGCACATGCCTGTATGTCAGCATTTGGGAGGCTGAGGCAGAAAGATTGCCATGAGTTTGAGGCCAGCCTGGGCTATATAGTGAATTCAGGCTGGGATTTACTACATAGCAAGACCCTATTTCAAGAAAAAATCAGAATATAGTAGTTAAAATAAACTTTTATTCTCTCTTTTCCTAACATAATTTTCCTCAGTACAGTTGATAGAAAAGGTTAATGCTATTGTTTGATTATAAATGTTTTAGGTACATGTCTTCCTACGTAGAGTATTAACAAGCTACTAATGTTAGTTACATATTATAAATATTTTATTTCAATATTATTTTGTTACTTTATTACTACTTTCAATATATTTTTCAAGTCTAGTTGACTCTGCAGTCACATATTCACCATTCTTTTATCCTCTGTCACTTCTGAGTATCATAGACTTGCAGGACTCATGTCTTTCCTACCATGCAGAGAGACGGGGTCCCCTGCCACTTTGCTCTCCTCAAGGAACCTGGGACCATGCCCCCAGAAGTAGTTACTTCCTTTATTCTCAGAAATGGAACATTTCTAAAGTGAATTCTTCCATACGAAGTCCAATTTGCCTAGAAGTCTCTAATACACACAGAACTTGTTATGCCACCCAATATCTTTCCATTGGAAGAAACTGCTTTCTGATTGCCCTTGATGTTGCAGTTAGAAGGTTACATTTTGAAGGAACATAGTCTAACCAATCAATTCCAGAGCCATATTGTTCTGGTTTAGGATGATAAGAGGAGAAAAAAACTCTTAGAATGCATTTGCTTTATCCAGGAGTGTTTGGATTTCAATAGTCTCACCATATAGACTCTATTGTCTTTGTTCTTCTTTTATAAATTATAATCTTTGGTGATTTTTGAAGGACTCTTGCCTTCAGAGATCCTCGGGAACAAGTTAGTTTTCTCAAGCTAAATAACTGCAATGCTTGGAAAAGGGAGCAAAGATTTGACAGGGATACCACTGAACCAAACACTCAATAAACCATATAATCAAATATATACAATGTGCACTGCAGGCAGCCCATTGTAGGTAGGCTGAAGTCTTTTGTTTCAATAATCTAGTCATGAAGGAGAAAAAAATAAAAGCAGCAATACAAGAGAAAGACTATTCTGTGACCTTTTTTGGTATCCCTTGGCCCTTTGGAACCCAAAAGAATTCACGTGCTTGAGTTGCCTGAGTCCAGGCACTGTCGTGGAACATAGTTCACTTTATGTTACTAGGAGCTATGACTCGGCAGGAAAATGGACACAAACCCATAAAATATTAATTGTACTATTTTATAAAAAACATATTTGCTATTTATGGTTTGTGTATATCACTAAATCAAAGTCATCATGTTTTAAATTCTACCTGCAGAATTGATGACAATTTCCACCACACTGGTACTTAGGAAATTTTGTTCATTAGACAACATTCAACAAAGGGGCAGGGGAATACGTGAACAAGTAAAGCAGATTCCTGTCTGGGTGAAGTTCAGTTGTTAACCATTCCACCTTAAGAATAAACTATAGAGCTGACAGCGTGGTCAGTGGAAGAGCACTTGCCCATCACATAACCTGAGTGTGATCCTCAGCAGTATAATGCTTAAATAGATACCTAAAATAAATTAGGCATTATTAAGTTTACTATAGTGTTTTTTTTTACTTTTGCCACATAGAGGATGATTTTAAGATGTTGACAATAAGCTTTCTTTATCTTTTATTGTATATGTTTGCAATACATAAATGATTACATGCCTGTGGGTATAATTCATACCTACATTTTTTTCTTTTTTAAATAACCTTATTGAGAAACAAATAACAATGACATAGTTTCAAAACCAATTACTAGCATATGTTCAATAATTAATACATTGCATATTGTTGTCTTAGTGGTTATTCATTGTACAAGATGCAGACATGATATCTCGTCCATAAACACTATTAGAACAAATCTCTCTATTCATTGAATTAAGAGAATAAAGCTGTATATCTATCCTATTTTGAATATACAGATACAAAATGGTCATTTATTTATATCCCCCTTTTTTCTTTAGCTTTGTCAAAGAAGGGTATTCCATTGTCATTTAAATATTGTATGTGTGTGAATTCAGCTAAATATTCCAATATAGTCCAGAAGTCCATAATAGTAGTGGGTTTCCTGTAAGACTGGCAATGACAGAAGTTGTTGACTTGAGCCCTCTACATCTCAGCATATTAATATGGCTTTACTTTTTATACTTTGTTTTTATACTTTTCTGCTAGATGGTTAAGACCAAGATAAAGCAAGACTTATATAACAAGAAATGTAACTTTTGTATCTGATAAGATTAGTCAAATCCCCTCAGGATTTATCCAGAAACCCTGTATTACAGTTTGTAGATCCTTTGTCAGTGTCAGCTATGTGGATGAGTCATGGCCATTTCTTGACCAATTTGCTCTCTGCGCAAGCCTGAGAGAATGTTTTTTCTCTCTGTTACTCTCCTTAGGCACACTCTGCATGATCAATCATTTTCCTCTGTGGCCTCATAATCTCCTTGATCAAAAATTTGGGACACAGCTGAGTTACATGGTGTTATAGTACAGGTTCCCCTATGTCTGAATCTTCACTGACCTTGAAAGGCTAGGACCAAAATGTTGGCTGTCTTTGCGGCCCTCCTTTTTTAATCTAATTCTTGGTCTACAAACTTAGGTTGTTAACCCTCCAGTATAGAAACTTATTATTATTACCCTACAACATAGGCAGTTGAGCTTAACCTTACTATCTGTCTGAATATCAAACATTTTAGGCATAACATGGAACAGGTATTTTCCATCCAGTATTGATATGTTAAACTTTAAGTCCCTACAGAATATGAAGAAAAATAATTTAAAAAATTATCTGTGATATTCTTTTTCTTGTCTCTTCTTTTCATTTATTACCCCCCCCCGTTTTTTTTAAACA
Source organism: Octodon degus (assembly GCF_000260255.1). Taxonomy (NCBI): domain Eukaryota; kingdom Metazoa; phylum Chordata; class Mammalia; order Rodentia; family Octodontidae; genus Octodon; species Octodon degus. The sequence goes on from NW_004524614.1 coordinate 16,805,191, forward strand.
TGCACTTGAGAGACAGTACGGCAGTAATTGGTACATCATGACAAAAAGTACATGTTTACAAGACCAGAATTACAGGCATTCCAACCATGACCCCACTATTACACACTGCTATCTTCAGTGCAGTTGCTTGGTTCACAGGTATCAGCATGTATGGTTAGTTAAGGTAAGAATCCTACCAATTAACTGCCAGTTTCAAAAACATGCTGAAGATTCTCAGGGTCATGGTCTTAATCATCTTGTGCCTATAAATGTATGGCTTTTCCTCTGTCATGTTTCCTAACTTGTCTCCTTGCCCTCTTCTCATTGCCCAGTCCTCAAGTTCTCACTTTCCTTTTAATTGTATTTTACCTTTCTATTTGTGTTTCTTCTTTTGAGTTCTTACACTAGGGAGACTATCTGATATTTACACATGTGGGTCTGGTTTATTTCACTTATGAGTATATCTTCAAGTGACATCCACGTAAATATAAAAGCTTCAAATTTATCATACTTTATAGCTAAGTAATACTCCACTGTATAAAAGTACATCTTTTTTGTCCATTCTTCAGGTGACAGCATCTTGGTTATTTCTAAGATTTGGCTATTACAAATTGTGCTTCTATAAACACAAGTACACATGTGTCACTATGATAGGATGTTTTCAGTTCCTCTGGGAAAATAGGTGGATCTAATGGGATTTCCAGTCCTAGTTTTTTAAGGAATCTCCACCCTGATTTCCACAATGGTTGCACCAGTCTACATTCCCACCAGCAGTGGAGAAGGGTTCCCTTTTCCCCACAGCCTCCCCAACATTTGTTGTTGTTGGATTTGTTTATGATAGCCATTCATTCTGGGGTGAGATGGCATCTCAGTGTTGTTTTAATTTGCATTTCATGGATGGCTAGTGATGTGGAGCATTTTTTCATATATGTATTCGCTTCTTTAATTTCATCTTCTGAGAAATGTGTGTTCATCTCGGATACCCATTTCTGGACTGGATCTTTAAATTTTGGGGCCCTAATGTTTTTTAGTTCTTTACAAATACTAGAGAGCAGACCTTTGTCTGAGTGCTTATTAGTCAAGATTTTTTCCAAATTTGTGGGTTGTTTTTTCACTTTGTCGGTGATTTCTTTTGATGTGCAAATACTTCTCAATAAGAGGAGGCTCCAGTTGTTAATGCTTTCAAGTATTACCAACGTGATTCAATTTTTATTCATGAACTCTTTGCCTACCTCTGTATCATCAAGAGTTCCTCCTACTTTCTATTCCAGGAGATTTAGTGTTTCTGTTTTAATGTTTAGATTTTCAATCCATTTTGACGTTAGCTTAGTGCACGGTGATAGACCTGGGTCAAGTTTTAGTTTTCAGCATGTAGAGATCCAGTTTTTCCAGCATCATTGCTAAAGAGGCGATCTTTCTTCCAGGAAGCATGCATGTTTGGCCCCTTTGTCAAAGATAAGGTGGCTGAGTGTGTTTGTAGAGGCTTCTGCATCTTCTAATCTAGTCCATTGATCCTCAGATCTATTTTGTTGCCAGTACCATGCTGATTTTATCACAGTAGCCTTATAGTATAATTTCAAGTCAGGAACTGCAGTGCTTCCTGCCTTGTCTTTGTTGCCCAGCATTATCTTTGCTATTCTAGGTCTTTTCTGGTTTCAAATAAATTTTAGGAAGTATTTCTCTAGGTTTGTGAGGTATGTTTGTGGCAATTTGATAGGGATTGCATTAAATCTGTACAGCAATTTTGGGAGTATGGCCGTCTTTGCAATGTTGGTTCTTCCTATCCAAGACCAGGGCATATCTTTTCATTTTATTTTTTGAAATCCTCTATGATCACTTTTCTTCAGAGTACTGTTATTTCCTTGGTTTTTCTGAAGACTGTCAGAACAGAACTCATAGCAATGTAAATTATAAATAATTTCTGAGAAACATAATTATTTTTAAATTATGACTTGAAATGATGTTTATATGAGTCTTTTCACCTTCTAAGTATACGGAAAAACTTAATAGGAAAAGAAAAAATCAGTTTTTGTATATAGATATAATAAAATGTGAGATGTGACTTCGGGCCTCTCTCACATGCTCTGTGCCAGTCCTTTCTCCACAGACTTGTATTTTCCAGAGCTCTACATGCAGAAACATATTATTTTGCAGAAGCAGGTGTTTTTAAGAGGTTTTAATATAGGAAAGTCTACTTTTATAAGTGACAGAGCATTATGGGAATTGAACCAAGTCAAAGAGCTGAACAGAGCCTTGTGTGTAGCTGAGACTGGATCTTTTTGGTTTCTTTTCACATAGAAATGATTTTTATTTGGGAAAGGATAGATCCCTTTCAATACCACAATATATCACTTAGGTTTAAGACTCTGGGAGAGCCAATAAGACTCAGAGAATGATGTAGCAAGAACCTGGCATCTTGTGAGATATTAATAAAACAAAAGTTATCCAAAGGAGTTGGAATTCAAGATCAGTAAACTGCATTCTCAATTTCATTTTATGATATTCTGTTTTAAGTATGTGAATCCAGCCTGTCATTAAACCAGAAAATTATGACTGTAAAATTTACTCCATAAATTAAAAGAATTTATTGATCTTGTGTTATGCTCTAAGTCAGTTTCAATTCCACTGTGAAACTCCTTGACAGAAGAACCTCCTGAGTCCTGACTAGAGGTGCAGAATCCTGGCTTTGGGAGACCTACCATGGCCCAGGTAGAGCAGCTGTTTCCACTCTGAATGTAAGTGTTTCCCACATGCTCATCTATGTAGATATATGTAAGTATCATTGGTTTCAAAACGTTACAATATAAACACACCCATTGTTTTTAATAAAAACATACATTGTGAAATTTTTAGTTCACTTTCAGCTTATGGATTACTTTAAGATGGCCTCAAATTATGGGTCATGTCTATCTTCATTGATTTTTATTGACAGTACTATGTTAGAGTATTCATGTTTAAAGAGAGCTCATCACACTTGCAAAGGTCATGTTTGTAAAGAATGTCTGGCTTTTGTTACTATGAAGATTTCAGAGACCTATGCACTAAAAAATAAGATAATACACTAAAAATACTTCAGTAAGCCTCTCAGGATATCTTCTTTCAGAATGGAATTAACAGAAATCCAACAATGTAAAAATGATTGCAGAGACCAGGAGCATACAACTGAAAATGGTAAAGTCTTCATGTGACTGCTTATTTTTAATTTCACTTTTTCTCTCTCCATAACTTTATGGCAGTTTCATACTTTTAAACAGCTAATTTCCCTTGAGAATGGGTAATGAATCTTTAGTAACTTATAACTGTAAACTATTCAGCCTTTTTAAATTGAATCATGCTACTTCCAGTCCATTTGATAGCATCTGATATATTTTGTATTTCTACCCAGAAGCGATTTTACTATTAACGAATGGAACAAGTGTCATAGAGTGGCTTACAGTTTTGTAAGTCTTGAAACTTCCTATGCCCCATTAATCCAATTTTGTCACACTACAAGAGGCAGGTACCCTTATGGTTATGTAGGACGGGGCCCAACATTCTGTTACACGTACCTCTGAAGCTAATGATAATAGCTCTAATGTAGTGTGCCCTTGATATGTGCTAGTTATTAGACTCAGTATCTTTCTAAGTGATTTTGTAGTCTCACAAATCCTAGTCTTTTGTGTAAAGTGAGGTTCAAAGTGGTTAAGCAATCTCTTCAAGAATATGGGTACCAATGACAGGATCCAGATTTGAGCCAGTTATGTCTGACTCCAAAACAAGGGTGATCACACTCAGCATGCTGCACTGCATGTGCCTCCAGTTATTCAAATATAAGGGGACCTCAATGTGTGCTCATTGGGAGATTAGTTCTTTTCCAAAAATGAGATAGTTTGGCTTGGTAAACATTTACCTAATATCCTTCCTACTAATACCCTCTTATCTTTTAGCTATAATTTTATTCACAATGAATTTATAATATGCCAGTGTGTACTATGAGACTGAAAAATTGTGAAGGCAATTCACTACTGTGTATAGTATATTTATCTTTCCTAGTCTCTTTCTATATTCTGGAATCTGTCTCATTTTATTTCCTAAGTTTTCATGTACTCTGTCTTTTGTGTTTAGAAATCTTTGCAACATTGTGCAGCTTTAATCCACTGCTATAATGTGCACCACTCCACTAGAATGGTGTTGATATGGGTTGGGAAGAGTATACCTAAGGCCAATTCAGGTTGCTATCCAGGACTTCTCTGAGATTGTGTCACTATGTATTGTGCTTGCACAGGATCAGGATTTGAATGGAGATTTTAATCTCCTGGGTAACAGAATATTGAAGTGGTGGGATTAATCCATGATGGATGATTCATAGTGTTCTATGGATCTTATATCAAATTGAACTCATCTTTTCACCCAGTTCCTACCCTCTTGTCCACATATAAATTATTATATCATGAAAAGACTACTTTCAACCTGAATGGAATATTTTCCATAGCAGGAAATCATTCTATCTAATGGAAAATGTTGCTAATGGAAATACTTAGTAGGGAAAAGATGCAAACACTAAACTATTATGAGACTCACTGTACAAATAATCAAGTTTGAGAGACAGAATTACTGAACTGGAATATAAAAGCATACACTAGAGAAATGACACTTTGGCCAAGAATACAGATATTGTATTGGGTTGGGAAAGTCCCATCTTCTGTGAGTCTGCTTGCTTATGTAGAAAGGGGTAATCATAAATATATGAATCCCATAAAGGTATTATAAAGCTTAAATATGGTAATTAAAATAGTTTTAAATATGACACCTGGTATTAGTGAGTAGTGGTTATTACTATATGGAATGATAATAAGGAGAGACTTCATTCACCTGAACTTCACTTTAAATTTATTTTGTAAGTGTCCAATAGAATAAAATGCAAACTTATAAAATGTTTGCTTGCATATATAATATAGATGTAAAACATATGAGATTTCTCTTCTCCTGGCCCTGTTGTTCTACTGGTTGGAGTGCAGGTCAGAATGCATAAGAAGGGAGAGGTAAGGCACAGGTGATTGTATCTAACATATGTGTCATTCTCCTAGCTTTCTGAGCTCCTTGAATACATGTGTTGCATCTATTTTAGCATCTTTGTCTACTAATTATATCATTTGTATCCTTTTGTATCACTTTTGACTGTTATACTTTTCTCCTAGTTATGGCTTTTATTTTCCTGTTTATTGGAAAGCTGTTAATTCCTGATATAATTTTCTTCTTGCCACACTATACTGAATAGATCTACCTTCTCATAAGTATTCTTGAGCTTTGTCTAGGATGTACTTATAAGCTGCTTAGAAAGATTTGTGTTGGTCTTGCTTTAGTTTTTTTTTAAGTAAGACAAAAACTGTATTTAGTCTGTGTTTGTTTTTCCAATTACTAAGCAAGGCTTTTCTCTTTAGTAATCTAGCCAATGGACCTTGAGATGTGGCTGATGGTAACAGATACTGCTTTCATTCATATGAGTATCTTGGTCACTAAACCTTTTAAGTTGTGCTTGTTCTACTTTTAGGCTCAACAGCCAACAAAAGTTGGGAAGGCAGCTCAGTGGAATAAGTGCTTGCCAGGCAAGTGTAAGGTCCTGAGTTCAATCCCTGGTACAGAAAAAAAAAAAAAAAAAAAAAAAGAAAACAGCCAATAAGAATACCTGAAAAAAGGCCTTATGCTGATCTCTGGGATTTTTTTTTTTTATTGTGACTTTCTCTCTTATGTTTTTCTGCTTTGCAAGCTCGCAGTACCTCATCTGGCCTAGAGATCCCATTTTCTTCTCAGTTTAAGGAGGCTGATCATGTCCAGGCTGCTCCTGCTGAGCAGTGCAACCTGGAAGGTTTCTTTGTGCCAGGAAGCAGAAAGGCCGAAGATGTGTTCCCATGTCTTTTTCTCTGAGGGAGCTATGGCTTTCTTTCTTTTATGCAAAGTGACTTGAAGCCCATTATTTTGGGAATGTCATCTCTTCTTTTAGTGGTTTCCAGTAGTGAGTAAATCAAATCCCTGTTTTTCTGTCTTTAGTACAAATGAAACATGCTGTCATATCTCTTGAATCTCTTTTAATAGCAAATTGTTTCTTAAATTCTCTTGTCTTATTAGGCCAGTGAAGAATGTCCTCTGCCTCGGCTGTGTCTGATGAATCCTCATGCTTAGATTCAAGTTATGCGTTTCTATCAGGAATTTTGCCAGAGCAATACCATGCTCTCAGTTAATCTTAGGTTACACATGATAGAAATATTTTCCTATTGTCTGTGTATTAGAACAGTTGGACACGTTACTCTATATTTCTTAGTAATTAAAATTTTGTGGAAATATAATTTGAGTCTATAGAAATATTCTAGTTTCTATCAGATTTTTATTAACTAGGTTTAATATCATTAATGACTTTGCTTCAATCATTAATTAATATCATTTTTTACATCTTGGCTTGGTGGTGCACACTTGCAATCCTATCACTTTGGGAGACTCAGGCAATGTTCAAGGCCTTCTGGGCAACTTAGTGAGGTAATAATGTACCGTCTCAAAATTTTTTAAAAAGTAAAAAGCGTTGAGGATATGTATCAGTACAAATACAGGGTTCAATCTCCAGTACTGGAAAAAAACTATTCCTTTTGAATATTATTGTTTTTTTTTTCATTTACTGGTTATCAAGTGAGTACAAGCCAGAGATTTCTCTCTACCTTTATTTTATGTATTTATTGAATAGTAAAAATATGGGTTTATGTAATTCAATGAATTTTGAGTCAAGGATTATTTATAATGGATAATAACTTGCTATTATACTTATATATTTTTATTTTCATTTAATTTTAAAAGAGAATAAAGATAATTTAAAAACATTAGGAATGATACAGAATTTCACTAAACAAGATGATAGGAATTCAACATTGGTTATTATATTGTACATTGTTGTCTTCAAATTAGTTGCTTTGATTACCAGATAAAAGTATGCAAAATTGGTCAAAATATTAAAAAGAAGAAAAAATTTAAGCATTAACTGTTTCTTTGAAAGGATCAGTAGAAACAAGTAGTACAATTATCCAAGCTATCCTGTGTATATACATGTATATTTTTCCCTTCCTTCCTTCTTTCTTTTCTCCTTTCCCTCATCCCAGTTTTTCCTTCCCTTGGAGCAATTTCTTTTCCTTTCACTGAATTTATTGTACCTTTCAGATTTTATTTACCCTTTCAGGTTCTTACACCAGGGGGACAATAGGATGTCTGCACATGTATATTGTGATATTCAAATATCCCCACATGTGGCAATCAGAGTCCCTCCAGACTCGTGTCACTCACTTTCCATGTGCATAGTGTTCTTAGATCATGTACTTACTTTCAAGTGCAGCAAGATTTTCACATTCATTTTTAATTTATTTTCCCAGCTGCAACACTAACATAAACATTTTCCCCAAGAATTCTTGCTTCTGTTTATGGAGAACAAACACTAAAAGAATGATCTTTGTACTAGTTGTTTTCATTGTTCTTAGACCCTCTGAGTAGGCACATGTACAAATGATACATAGAGAGGACAGATAGATAGATAGATAGATAGATAGATAGATAGATAGATAGACAGATAGAAACATGTTCATATTACAGATGAACAGCCATCTGTTTCTTCCATTTCTTATTTATATAACAAATTGTGACGTGTACTTTCTCCCTTGCTTACTGAAAACTCTCTCTCATTTTTAGACAGTATTTCAAAATTTTCATCCATCCAGTGGACTAATATTATTGTTTTTAAATATGCCTTTTTAATGTTTCTCTAATCCCCAAAGTTTCCCCTAGACTGGGAACACTAAGCCTCTCATCATTTTCCAGTGTCAGTCAATAATATTAGTCTTGTTACTATTATTATCATTATCATGGTTGCTATTTGCCCTGCTGTGACACACATCTCAAGACTCCTCTTATTGATCTGAAACTGTGTAGCCTTTGACCAGTAGCTCTCTGTTTCCTTGTGCCCATCCCAAGCTGCCCTTCATATCATTTGACACTCTACAGCTGTGAGTTCAAAAGGTTTGTTTTACACACATGAGTGAGAGCATGTGTATTTGTCTTTCTGTGTCTTGGTTATTTTACAATATCCTACAGATTGACTCATTTTTAAAGCAAAATATCTTTTTAAAATGTAAGTGGCATTCCATTGTGAATTTATATCTGAAATTTTTATCCATCTACTTGTTGAGTAGTTCGTCAATAATCTAAATAAATAACACTAGCAGGCAGGTAGACAGCTTGGGGGTCTAAGTGTCTGCCTGGCAAGCACAAGGACCTGGCTTCAACCCCTGGCACTACATGTCCTACTGGACCCCACCAAGCTGACCACCGAAACCAGGTGTGGTGGTGCAGGCCTGTAATCACAGCACTGGGGCAGATGAGATGGGAGGATCACTATGAGTCTGAGCTGAGTAGTGAGAACCTGTACCAAATAAATAAATAATTAAGTAATTAATGAAAAATAAAATTTAAAAATTACACTGATGTAAACATGATTTTCCAGATATCCCCAATATATTGATTTCCGTTTCCTTGGATACACACCCAGAAGTGGGATTGCTAGGTCATGTGGTCATTTACTTTCAGGGTTCTTAGCATATGCAAAGCATTTTCCATTATGCCTATATTAGGTTCATTTAGGCTAACAATCTACACAAATTGTCTGTTTTCTACATCCTTGGCAATACTGGAGTCTTTTGACTTTTTGATGATCACCACTTAGCAGGTGTGAGGCGGTACCTTTTGTCTTGCGTTTCCATAATGATTGATGATGTGGACTATTTCTCATGAACCTATTGACTTTTGTCTTCTTTTGAGAAAACTCCGTTCAGGTTCTTTGCCCAGTTTTAGGTGTTTTCTTATTTTTCTTACTTTTAATTTGTTTGAGCTCCTCATATATTTTTTTTGGTGGAACTGGGGATTGAACTCAGGCCCTGCTCTTGCCAGGCAAGACTTCATACATTTTGAACAATAGCCCCTCATCAAATGTAGGGTTTGCCAATATATTTTCTCAGTCTGTGGGTTTTCTCTTTACTTTGTGAATTGTTTTTTTTTGCTGTGAAGAGGCATATAACTTGATACAATCTCATCTAACTCTTTTTGCTTTTGTTGCTCAGGATCTCTGATGAGGCTAGTATTAATTTCAAGTAAATGAGTCTTTGGTGCAATTTTCTTTTTTGTCATTCATAATGCTGTACTTTTCCCTTTAAAATTTTGAATCTTCTTTTAAAAACACTGTTAGATATCCCATTACTGCTACACTTTATTATTTTCCATTTCCAATTTCTGTAGCAATTATTTATCTCTGACAATGCTTTATAAAATAGTCTTAAATAATATGTAAATAAGTCAGTTTTACTATGTTCCAATGAAACTTTATTTACAAAATGAGACAATGTGCCTGAATTGGTCTCCAAATGGTGTACAATTATTGGCCCATAATTTAAGTCACTTCAAATATTTTTTCTTGACAATATTATTCTTATCTAAGCATAGTTCCTTAAATTAAATAGTAACACAGTGTTCGTTAAATTATATTTTGGGGTTTTATAACTATTAAAAAGTTCATTAAGTTTTCTTTTTCTATACAACCCATAAAGGGCAATTTATCTGTTGATTTAATTATGGTATGCTAAGCTTATATAACACAATTCTTAAAAAAAAAAGTAGTTCAAATAGTATTTAAGTTCATTAGTGTTTCTATCAGTATCCAAGATGAGTGTTTATGGAGGGTAAATGAGACGTTGTCTTCAGAAAGCTGCACTAAGATGGTATTATCCTGGATGTATAGCTTCTAAGTGGGCAGTAGTAGCCACCAATCCAACCAGGAATGAAAGCAGCAGAAGGTACGGAGGATGCTGTGCATGTTCTTACTGGTCCCAGAAATGGCACATGTTCCTCATCCTCATATGACATTAAAGTCAGAGTGGCCATTTGGCTACTGTCTCTTGCAAGGGACGCTGCATAGTGCAGTGTAGCTGCATTCTCAGCAATTGTTTTACTCCATCGCATGTGAAGAATGTGTTTTAGTGACTTACTGCATCTCTAGTGCTCTGCTGGACAGTCCCCCAAGTAGAAAGACGCCTTTACCATCCTTCCCAAATAATGAAGCACTGATTCTACTTCCCCAGCAACAAGTGCACAGCCAACATGCGAACACTGTTCTAAAGTAGTGTCAGTGTGAAATAAAGAAACCCAAAATACTTATTTATTTATTTTCATTTATTACCCTTAAGATGCAATTTCTTTTTTTGGAAGAACCAAGGATTGAACTCGGGCCCTTGCCCTTGCCAGGGAAGCACTTACTCTACTGAGCCATTTTTAAAGCTAAATGCTTCAGTTAGCTTTAGAATGGTGCCATCAAAAGTTCCTGGCATGCAAATTTGATCCACCAATATTCTGCAATCTTTTATTTGAAATGAATTAAATTGTGTTAGAGGTAATGATTAATCATCAGGGCCAGTGACTAAGAAAAACAGGGAGACATGAAGCAGAGAGAACATCAACAAGCTAGAGGCCACACACACCCAGAACCTGTCTTTCCAAGATTTGGACATTGACAGATGTGGAGAACAATTGTTGCTTCACTTGCGGTCCACACGTCTCTTTTGGCAAACCTAAATATGTGCACTTCACTGTACTTTTTTCTATATGTCTAGGTCAGTACAGTGCACCCCTACTTATGCTGATATTGCCTAAACCCCCATGGACAGGAACATATCTATAAAGATTTCAAATGAAAAAGTATACATTTAGGTTATTTATCCCTGTGCTTATTAATTTTTGCCTAAACTGGACACAATTATAAATTGGTACTACAGGATTCTGGAATGAGTTGCATATAATTATCATTCTCTCTCTAGCAGGATCATTATCCTTAGAAAGATGTTTGCTTATCTGTAATCTGATAAACTTATTTGTAAAATGAAGGCATTGAAATGGATACTATCTAGGATCCCATTTTGCTATTTCCTTCACCAGTTCACATGAAGTAGCTTTCAGTTTTGAATAAAATTATCAGAGAGAGCAATTCTAAATAATAGGAACTATGAATTTTTTTCCTAAATGTTATTCCATTTAGAAAATCTCTCCCATCATAAGCAAGATAATTCTACTTTCAAATAAAAGAAGTCATGTTCAGATAGAACTTTCATCTTTCTTCATATTAGATCTACATAATAGAGTAAGTAGGATAAAAGACAGAAATACACACATTATCAAACTTCAATTAAGTTTCAGCGCTAAAATGTACACAAGGAAATAGTCAACCACAGCTTAATGCATTTAAAATTGCAGATGCCATTAGTGTTGTACATTAACAAAGTACAAATGAACTATCCCATGACATTAGCTTTTAAAAACCACTTCAGATACATTTATATCAAAACCCAAATACATCTATTATTGTAAACAAGACCTTGCCACTGATTTATGACTTATAATACATGTATCAAAATGAAAACATCTTACTTGTGCTGTTCTCATTCTTCAGAATATGACATATTATACACAAAACTCTCAAAACATACTATATTTTTTCTTCAACCAAAGCAAAAGATCTTGTGTGTTGATAGATTTGGCTAATTCTGCTGCAGTGAAATATTAGGAGTATGACTACATAACTTACATTTCCAATTTTAACAGAAGAACTAAAATTTAAACAAATGGTACAATCTCTCTCTCTCTCTCTCTCTCTCTCTCTCTCTCTCTCTCTCTCTCTCTCTCTCTCTCTCTCTCTCTCTCCCCTCCTCTTCCTCTGAAGTCAAATTCACAAATTCATACTTGCCAGGCAGGGACTGTGCCACTGAGCTATATCCCTGACCCATAAATATACTTTATTTTACATTGTGTTCTTTTATTTATTTTTTTTAACCATTTTTTTTTGAGTTATCCAAACAAAGGCATGGTTATCAATGGGGATCTTTAAAGAATATGGTAAAGAAACATTTGCAGTATTTGCTAGTATTTTTCTTGGGTTTATCGCCATCATTCCATATGTGACGCTCTTTGACTAGAGCTTGGGATCCTGGACAGTAGACCCTTTCCCACATGGTTCTCATGTACCTCCACCTTGCAGAATGGTGGCTCTGCATTTTTCTACCATAGCTGGACTTGAGTGAGTAATAGTTAAAGAAACAGTGTAATAAGTATCTCCCAAATTTCCATTATGCGTGTCTCTATCAGTTGCCCCATCTTATATGCTTGACTGGCTTGGGCTGCCACTATCTCTCTCCAAATTATAATACATATATTCCACAGATGTCATTAAGCACTTGTCCTGTTTTTCTTGTTCTTTTCCTTTATTTCTAAGTTCATCCTTTGCATTCACAAAATTTTCCTTTCTGAAATTTAAGTCTCATCTTGTGATGTCCTGTGTAGCAGTCGGAATTGCTTTCAAAGATAATTGAAATTGATTTTTTTGTTATCCAAGAATTTCCAAAATCAGACCACACCTCAGTCTTACTAGCTTTAACTTCATACTCTACAGTTTGAACTCTCTGAATGTCTCTAGACCTATAAATATTCTCAGTGTTAATTAGATACAATATGCATTTGCCACATTGCTACCTTTCCCTAGAACTCATGTTTTCTTGTTCATTTCCCAGACATACTAATTACATTCCCTTTTTTAAAAAAATGTTTCAGATGCTTTTACATTTGTAGAAAACTTGCCAAGTCAATATGGAGTGTTTCCAGGTAGCCAATATTCGGTTCCTCTCGTTAAAATCTTGGAACATTGGTCACAAGTAACAAAAAAGTATTAACAACTTATTATCAATTACCATCCATACTTTGTTTATATTGTGTTAGTTTCTATCTAATGTCCTTTTCTATTTTAAGACTTTATCCATGGAGGATATATTATAGTCAGTTTTCATGTCACCACTGCTTCTTGAGTGCTGAGTTGTTTTTTAGCCTTTGAAAGTTTGGGATTGGTATTTAACCCAGATACTATAATAAATTGTCTAAGGACCTCAACTTAAATGGAAGGCAGATTTATTCTGACTTCGGGTTTAGAGATTTTAGTCCACAGTTACTTGGCCCTGTTGCTTTTGGGATTGTAGTGTGGCAGAATTCAGGTCAAGAATGTAGTGAGTGACATGAGCCACAGACTTCATGGCTGTTGCAAAGCAAAAGGAGAAGGAAAGAGGAGGCACTGAGTTAACATTCTCTTCAAGGACAGGGCTCCAGTGCCACAAGGACACCTATTGGAACTCACCTTAAAGTTTTCTAGCATCCACCCGTAATTCCAGCCTGGACAACGAGCCTCCACCCATAGGACTTAGGAAGATAATTAAATCCCAGTGCCAGCAATTGGTCAGGTACTTTGTAGCATATCCCAGGTGAGTATTTGTCTGATAGTTTTGTAATGATTAGACTGAGGTTATGAGTTTGGTAGTGCAAGATCACACAGGAGACATATAGTACCATGACCGAGAGCCACAACACACTGTCAAAATAGCTCATCACTGAAGATATCACCCTGGGTTCCCTGGCCGATGTGGTAGCTCACATTGTCAAGTTATCTCTTTTGTCCTCCTATTTTTTCCATACTATTCCCTCCTACTTTCCCCCCATGTTTCTCCCTACTTTCCCTTCTATTCTTTGCCTTTTTTTTTTTTTTTTTGATCTTTTTGAGACAGGTTTTCACTAAGCAATACAAGTTGGTCTTGAACTCACTTTGTAGCCCACGCTGACCTCAAACTAGCAGTGATTCTCCTGCCTCAGCCTTCTGATTGTTGGGATTATAAGTATGTGCTGCCAGACCTGGCACTAACTGTATTCTTTGGAAAATATCTTACTATACACATTCTTTATTTCAGGAGTGAGGAATCATTCTCTACTTCATTAAAAGTGAAGTTAGACATCAACTATTCTGAATCTGCTCAAGAGTTTTATTTTCTATTTTCTATTCACTTATTTTTTCAAAAAATTATTTATTCATATGGACTAATAGATAATTTGTTGACTATTTTGCATTAGATTCTTTTTGTTTGTTTATTTGTTTTTGTTTTGCGAAACCCAGGATTGAACTCAAGCCCTTGCGCTTGCCAGACAAACATTTATTCTACTGAGCTGTCTCCCCAGCCCCTGTGTTATATACTAATGTTGCATATATATTCCCTTTTGGTCCCTGGGAACTTTTTCATTTGACTCTTATGTTTCTGTGTTGTATTTCCATCCCTGTGAGGCCTTTGTATCTCATTAAAACACTTTTTAAATGTCTGATGCTGTAAAAAGCCAAAGTTAGGTATTGTGTTTTCTATTTTTTTTCCAGTTTCTATTGTTTATTTGTAAATGTTTGCCTTATGTAAAATACTTCATGGTGAACTGGAACACCTGCAACACACCTCTATTTTTTTTTTATCTTTGCCTTTTCTTCCTCCCCAGGACTCCATTAAGCATGGTCTCAGATACCGATCTCCTGTTAGCATTAAAAAAATGGTTTGGGAAACAGACCTCTGACTTGCAATGTACTCGTGGTTAATGTCTTTGTTGCCATGTAGGTTTTCAAAGTAAGGACATGTAAGTGTACTCACTTCTTATTAGTACTGAAACAAGTTACCATAAACTCCGTGACTTTATACCATATACGTTTATAAACGGATTGTTTTAGAGAACAAAGTTCCCGAGTGGTTTCTCCATGGAGCTGACCTCGTGGTGCTGCTGGCTGTGGCCCCTTCCAGAGGCTCCACAGGACGACTCATGCTGCTGCCTTTTATGCCCCCCCCCCCGTGCTGCCTTAGATCTTTGACCAGTGACGTCGCTTCCTGCCCTTCTTTCACCACTTGCTGCATTCTCTCTTGCCCTCTCTCATCTTTGAAATGATTTAAAAATTTTTTTTCACTAGGTGAATGGATGCACCTAGAGACCACACTCATAAATGGAATAAATCAGACCCACCCGAGTCAACATCGCATTGCCGCCCTAGTGTACAAAGCTGAAAGAGTAAACAAAATCTGAAAGGTACAGCAAATACTGTGAAAGGCAAAGAAGTTCCTTAAGGGGAAGGAACAACTGGGGGGAGGGAAAAGAAAAAAGAAAAGTGAGAAGGAGGGAAGAAAAGCACCTCTATATACAGGACAACTTGGATAACTGTACTGCTGATTTCTACTGGTCTATTGAAATGAAGTTAATGTTTAATTTTTTTTCTTATCTTTAACTTTTTAACTCACTTTGCATGCTTAAATCTGGTAATCTGAAAGACCAATTTGAAGACAATAATATGCAATGTAACAGCCATTGTTGAATTCCTATTATTTTTTTATTGAAATTCTTTATAGGTGCTAATGTTTTTTAATTTTTGTATTCTCTTTTAAAAAATAAAAAAACAAAGCAAGAATAGAAAAATTGCTCTTATTAAGATCTATTATTTGTACTTAATTACTATGTTTTACCAAACACCAATTTGCATGCATCTATCATTATAACACTTTAACAATTAAATTAAAATTTTATCTCTTTTCTGAAATGTTCTGAAACTTTTAGATTTTTGGGGGGTTTTTGTTGTGTTCTTTGCTAGATGAATTTTTAGGGATTTAAATACTTTTGTCTCTGCTTCTTGGGCTCCTTGACCACCAGATTATATACTCTTTAACACTAAGATACAGTGTTTCCTGTAAGTACAGAATTCGACATGTAGATTTCTGAAACTAAATGCTTATTAAATAATGAGATACTCCAAATGAAAAAGAGGGTCACAAAATTCAGTGACTGCTTTCATATAAAATGAAGGAATTTATCATGACATTGACAAGATAAACTGTTAGTATATATAAAATAAATTTAAATGAAGAAAAATTGAATAAAATTGATCTGATATAAATGCTACACTTGAATAGGTTCATTAAACAAAGTAGACTTAGAACTGGACTGAAAAGAATATGCCAGACTTCAGCACGAATAAAAGATTTACCTCTAATGAGACAAAGAACTTCTCTGAATACTGTTCTTGGGACTATAAATCCTGAATGCTATTAGCCTCAAATAATTATGAGCAAGGCCTTCAGGAGAGCAATAAGCTCTTCACACTATAACTGATAATAGATATTGTGGGTCTTTTATCAAGGAAGTAGGATCTGCTTGGATTTCTCAACACATATTCTTGGTTAATTTACATTTTAATGGCCCTAATCTTCTGTGTGGTAGACCAGGAGGTGACACATACAACTTCTGACTGAAGTCTGTAATGACATTCCTGTCTAGACTTAGCACCTGCCGGTCACATGAGCTTGATAAAATTACTTTTCCTAACAATCACTGTAAGATTTTTAATTTAGGTGGTGTCACACTATAATTGCTTCAAAGATATTGTTTGTTGTTATTAATAACATTATTTTGAGTTATATTAAAAATGATGAAAATATTAAAAAGAAGCATTTGCTGAAACAAGATAACATGAGCTATAAAATAGAGATTTTAGGAAAAAAGACACAAGTAAAGAACCCCTTTAAAGGAATTCTTGTTGGTTTTCACCCCAATGGAAAGTCTGTGGAAGATTAAATACTCAGTGCTCACTCTATCCTTTTGATTCAGAAATTAACAAACTCAAAATACCCAGACTGGTCATTTTAAGAATAATAGTATTCCCAGTACTAGCAGGTTTTCCTCTGATGTTCATGCTGCAGGGTGGCTCCTACTCGGTACAGAACCCTTTTTACTCACTGCTCTTTCTGGTTCTCCCCCACCTTCTGGCCTTCACATGCCTTGTACACTGCTATCCGGCCTGAGATGCTCCTTTGCATTTGCCCCAATCCCCTCAAGGGGCTTGGGTGATTCCTCTCAAATACATGCCACTTCTTCTCAGAAAACCATTGGGAATGATGTTCCTCTTGAGTATCCGATCACATCCAGTGTTTCTTCCACTAAAAAGTGGATGATTTGTTCTATAAACTTCATTTGCTAGCTTGACCTTTTGAGCTGGAGATTGTCACTTGAGGCCCTGCCTGTGTTGACCACCTGGGGTGGCTGGCTCTCAGCTGGGAAACCACTCTTGGCATTTTAGGATGCTGAGCATCATCCCGGGCCTTGCTGCTTACCCTCAGCCCCAACTGTGACATTCAGAAATGTCTCTAGATATTCATAGGGAGCAAAGCTGCCTCTCCTTGGAAAGCACTGCTTTAGACAAATGAATCTCCATCTTGGCTGCCCATTAGAATTTGTTGAGAGTATTAAAAAATAAGGGGCCAGGGAGATGGCTCAGTAGAACAAGTACTTGCCTAGCAAGCGCAAGGGCCTGAGTTTAATCCCCCCCGCCAAAAAAAGTAAATGTGTGTTTGTACATGAATATTCATACATGCAAGCATAGTTTTATCAGAATCTTACCCAAAAGATTATTCTTAATTGTTTAGGGGTGAAATGCAATGATTAGATTTCAAAATAAAGAAAAAAGAAAAAGAAAAACTGGAAGTCTACCTTTACCTTGTGTTATTTCCAAAAGCAAAGGCTCAAACTTATTTAGGGAATACAGCAGCATGTAACAAAATCTGACTTTGCCATAAACAACTGTTCCTGAATGATAAGATGAGTGAATCAAATAATCTGTGTGTGTTTCTATCACAGGCATAATCCCACATTTTATTGCAATGAACTATTTGGTTATGTTTGTAAATTTTGTGCCTCTGTCAAGAATTTTTCTGCACATCTTCATGCTAGTATAATTTGCAGCATATAATCAACAATTCATAAGGATTTTTCATAGGACAGAGTAAGGAATGAATAACTGTGAGAATAAGGCATCTCACACTTACCTCACTCTTATTGTGCAAGACAGCTGCTTACAGTTTGTTGTCAGTATCATTTCATCACGTTAATATTCACTCTCATTTTTCCTCAAGCGAGTAACATTGATTTATTTGAAAAGAAATACTCTTATTTCAAAAGTTAAATTTTTCCTATAGCCAGGGTTAGCCATAAGAATACACCTGGCCAATGAAGCATAAAAAACAGCCTCACATGAGAGTTTTGAATATGTCTGTGGAAAGGAAGAAAGAAAATGGCGGGTGCTGGCTATCACTTTGCTTCTCCCTCCTGAACACAGGACAGTCAACTTCAAATGTCACCTTGGACTTTTGTTAAGGCTAAGGGCCAGTGTTGCTGGATCAGCACTGTGTGTCCACTTTTGAAACTTTGGATTGAACTGAGAGATAAAGGAAATTTACTTTGATTTCTGATCTCTGTTATAAGTAGCTTAATGCACCTCTTAACTACTTTCAATAGCCATAGAATACACTATGTTGAAAGCATCAGTGTATTTTCTCCTTGTTATACTATGTAATTCTTAAGGAAATAGCATCACTTAGTATTTACATGTCAATATTATTACTTCTTTGGGGACACATGAATCATCTTATACCTAGACATGGGTATTTTGATGTCTTTGTTTTATTTTTGCTTTGGTGTGATTTAGTTATTTTTTTTTTCTAGATGAGATATTGCTGTGCAGTTCAGGTTGGCCTTAGACTCACTATTTGGTCTGGGGGGCCTCAAGAAATTTGCCTGCTTTGTGCTTCTGAGTGCTGGAAATACAGGTTGGACATCCATGCTCAGATGAAGTTATTTTTTAAAAATGTTAAAATAAGGTGTCCTTTTATGTAAATCATGTCTATACTATTTTCCAAAAATTCTGTAATGTGCCTTCAATTCATGTGTAAATTGAACATCACAGCATTCACTTGCTTTTAACATGAATTTCTTGCTGTGGAATTGCTATTTGGGTAAGAAGACTTCCTGGGAGAGCTTCCACTTAGAATTGTAAACTACACACATAAAAAGTGACTGGCATGCCCTGCTGCTAAGTAGTTCCTTTAGAAAAGAAATCTTTTCTTTCAACTAGATTTAACTACCTAAATTCACTCAGATGGACTGGAAATTGCCCTCTCAGCTAATAGTACACTTGGAAAGGTTCTCTTGGGGATAATTGTCTAGAGGTAATTGCCTGCCACCCACCATCTTGGAGAGGCCAGTAAATGACTACACAGAATTCTGAGGAAAATCTGAATGGTGGCATGGTGAAAACATTGTAACTTTTGCCAAAGAACTCTGAGATGTTCGTAGGCTTCAGAATTTCTTTTAAATGCTTAAAAATGTGCAGTTATTAACACAATCACTCATTTTCTCTCAGGTCCCCATTCGTTTTCTCATAAATCTTACCTGATATTCCCAACAACTCAAAAAGAACTTGAAGTTTTGTTATTCATCTGTTTTCCATCAATAAGCTTCTGTCTTATTATTTTTTTTTTCTCATAAGAGCAAAGTAAGAAAAAATATACACACAGTGGTTGGTCACATTCTATAAATATTACATTTCATTGTAATAGAATGGCCCTTGCTTTGGAAAATGATATACATTACAATATTCTCTAGCTTAATTTGTTTCATAAAAGTTATTGTAATTTTGAATATCTTCTCTTGAATATCTTCTCTGTGGAGTAGCTGAAATCCATGAGTATATGGAATAAGTGAGCCTATGGAAGCCAAAAATAGAGGAAGATGGCACCAGGAAAAGGAGACCATAGAAATAGTAGGAAGATTAGAAATCACAGATGGAAAGTATTTTGAGAAAGAACTAGTCAACCCTGTCAAAACTCCTGACAAGTGAGGCGAAATAAAGAGTGCCTAGTGAGCACGAGTCTCGCTGCCGCATGGGCTACTGGTAGTTACTATATCTGCGGCGGTCCTACCAGCACTTCCTTAGAGTGTTACACTGTCGAATATTGCAAGTCTCTTTTTTTCCACACTCAAAGCTAAAATAAACGAATGCACTTTTACAAGGAAAAATTATTGATATAGAACCATTTAGATTTCACTATTTTCATATTTGAAACATTATTAGAAGTAACAAATTTGAGTAATCACAAATTGTCCACATGTTGTGAAACGTATTTTAACACAACCTGCCCTAGTAAGGCCCAATTTCTTACACATATTTATTGTCCTTCAAAATTAAACTTGCTTTTTATATATAATGTTAATGCAGGTTTTAGCTTAAGAACAGGAAAAATGAATTTAATATTGTACTTAAACTATATTTTCAGTTACAAAACTACAATTTCTTGGAAATTACATCTCTTGGAGCCTTAATTTCTGAGCGCATCTTCAATGGGGTCACCTTATGGCAAAAGATAGAGATAAAAATAGAGGGGAAAAAAAAGACCAAACACCTCCATACCATTCATTCTTCAATTTTTTGGCTCAAAAAATCTTTCTGATGTTACTGACTTTCTAGAAATTTTAGCCAGCTGTTTTTGAGAGTCTTAAACTTTTTAATTTCTCCATACATGTAAAGATAAGGAGATGAGTTCCAACCCACAGATTTCACCTTCTTTGTCACTAAACGATCTTAGTTGAATTTAAGCCAGTTTAAATAGATACTGATGTGAAAATCCCCTTCAATGAACACAATAAGCAAATATTTGAAATCAGAAGTCTCTACTTAAATTAAAATCTTTTATTGGAATTCAGTTCACAATCACCCCTAGATCTTTACCCATGAAGGATTGGTCCTAGCAGACCCACCAATTTACCACCCCTACTCTTACGATATATCCAAATATTCTGCATGTACATAATGTATGTGCATATACTGAAAATCCTAAGATAATTACTAAAAATAATTTTAAAAGGAAAAGATAAAAAGTAATAAAAGTATATAAATGAGTTGTTTAAAATGTCCAAATAATCTCAAAGAAGGCAGACAGGATAAAACAAAACAATATTTTAAAGCATAAGAACAATAAAAAAGGTAGAACAATATCAATAATTCTGTCAAGTGCATGTTACATTGAAGTGCTCTAGCTTACTGACACAGGTTATCATAGGTAATAAGTGGTCTGAAAAAGTGAGGACATCAACTCAACCACCCACCATGGTGTGCATTTTTAATCTAATTAAGCTTTCACTCTGATTGTACAGAAATTCAACAAGGCTGAGTTCAAAGGATGAGATGTAGGAAATGGAAAATGGACCAAGTACCATCTCAAAGAGAGACTATGCTTAGAAATTCTGCAGGCTGGGAATTTAGCTCAGTTGTAGAACACTTGCCCAGCCAGCTGGAAGCTCTGAGTTCAGTCCTCAGCACAAATAAATAAATTAATAAACAAACTAACTAAAAACTAACTACAAAAAGAAGGCCGGCCAGATAGCTCTGCAGACTAAAGCCTTGCTTAGGCAAAGTGCAGCAGCCAGGGCTCGATCTCCTGGGTGCCCTGCCGGCCCCACCCCCAGGGTGTGCTGGACAGCGATTGAGACTGGGCATGGTGTTGCACACCTGTAATCCCAATACTTGGGAGGCTGATAACAGGAGAATCACTGTGAGTCCTATCTGTGTAGTGAGATTCTGTAAACCCTGTACTATATGCATTACAAAAA
>NW_004524614.1:16826647-16828094 GCF_000260255.1 Octodon degus
AAAGACAAATAAATTTTAATACAGATATCATTTAATTGACAAAATTCAAGCATAATATTTTCTTGCCTTGGAATTTAGAAGAGAGACATTCTGCTGCCAGCTTTCTACCTTTTCATATATTTGAAAGATGGAGTTCCTTATATTGATTTCATTCTGCCAATGGTTCTCCAATAGTAGATATTTAAAAAGAAAATCCCTAGTATTACTCCTAGCTTACCTTCAGTTTTGGTTTTCAAGTAAAAAAAAAAACTTCATTTATTTTTTAAAAATGATGTAATGCTAGCCTGTAACCTATTTACTTCTGTCTACTTTAAATTAACTCTAGTTTATTTATAAAACTTCAAAGAAAGTCAGTGGCGTGCTAACAGGTTTATACTATGTTGCTTAAGGAACAAGAGCAAGAAAATAATCTGTCCATGTTCATTACAGATGTCACTTTATTGCGAATATTTTCAATCTGCAATTAGTTGTGTCTATAATTCAGAATCTAGGGAACAGGAAGAATAGGTAATCGTAGTCTTATGTTCATTCTGGGAAAGTTATCCTTTCTTCTTGTTTTTAAGGGAGTTTTACCATGATAAGCCTGTACGTATGCTTAATTATTCTCTATTTATTATCCACATCATTAAATGTTTGAGAAGTACATTTTTATTAGGAAGTCCATCAGGAAGTCTCAAAATAGGCATTTGAAGTGGAGCATTTAATTTCTCTCTTTCTTAAAAAAGCTGCTCCCCTGAATCGATACTTCCTATTTGCGTTTGAGCACTGCATCATCTTTCTCTTTGATGCATGACTTCATTTCAGGAGCTATTTAAAGCGCTTTTTTGCACCATGAATTTATTTAGATTAAATTTGTAAAAGGAACCACATTTTAAAGCCAGTCTTAACTAGAGTTTTAACCTTCTGAATTTATCTTTTTGCAGTGAGCATTATCTATTTTAATGATGTTGTCTCCCATCTGCTCTTGAATATTAACCTTCATTTGTGAACCAAGTAGAAAAAAATTTTTTTCTGTCCCACAGAGTACATTAATATTTTTGCCATAAACAAAATCTCAAAAATTGGAAAATTAAAATTCTCCCTTTAACACACAGTACATCTTAAGGAAAATGGAGATATATAACATTCAATGATTTATTTGTAAAAATAACTTCTGAAATATAATTCATAGGCTGTATATACTGTGCTCTTAGATTCCTATTTCCAAAAAGAATGATCACAGAAAAAGAACATAATTTAAGATTCTTATTCTCTGGGTATCATTCCTTTATCTGCCTCTCATTACCCATGACCCAGGGCAAAGTGTTTGCTTTTCTCATGTATCAGAATCATCCTGTATAAAATGAAGAATTGGGGGCCTGCCCCTTAGCTCAGTTCTTTAAGTGGCTGCTTCAACAAAGCAGTCAGGCTCAGGTTGCTGTGGTTCAATCCCCACAACTCAAGCCAG
>NW_004524614.1:16828194-16831031 GCF_000260255.1 Octodon degus
GTCCGCATCTTGTACAGCAATTAACCACTAAGAAGAATATATGCAGTGTAGTATTTGTTGAAACTGTACTTCTGATTTGATTTGAAACTGTCTCAGTGCTATCTGTTTATCAATAAAATTTTGAAAAAATAATTTAAAAGTGGAAGAAACTAATTTTATGCAATAATAATAATTACATTGTTTTGAAAAAATTTTTAAGTAACTCTTCCAAGTTTCTTAACTTACTCAAAAATATTTTGAGGACAATTGTTGTAAGAGAATTCATAGATACAAAGCAATCTAAGAAGAAATCAAACAAATGCTTTAGCAATGAAAATAAAAACACTTCTGAAATGAAATTGAAAATAGTGTACATTTTAAATAATTCTAATGAAAACTGATTAAATGGTAACTATTCTAGATTCCTGCCTTAAGTTCTAGAGAAAGAAAATACAGGGTTGCCTCTGCTTGATTGTTAATTGATTAATACATGTGAATTTTTTCAAGGAAGTTCTCTGTTGTGAGGCAATTTTCAGAGTGTGTGAACCACTGGGTATTCTCTTCATGTTTCCCAGTACCAGAGAGATAAACTCTTTTATTCTTTAAGTACGATCTGTATGATAATATATATATATATATATATATATATATATATATATATATATATATATTCAGTTTCAAATAGTTTATGGGAAAAAACAGAAATTTTCACTCACTTTCAGGTTTTGCAGAATAGTGAACATTAGTATTAACTGACTATATTTTTTCAAAAAGAAAGATTACATTCTCATTTTGAAAAATTGCTATTTTCTATAAGATTGAAGAGAATAACCACTTCTAGTAAGTTAATATATTAATGATATCTTGATATGACTTTTTCATAACCAACCACACCTTTTCTTCTCTGAGCAATAATATACACAGTTACAGCATACATGTTGGTTTTTTGTTTTACTTTTTTAAATGAAATGAAATCACTGTTCATGTTGCTTTGCAACTCATTTCACTGTACCACAATAATATGTTTTTCTAATGTCTGCATTACACTGTATTATATAGTAATGATATAATTTATGTCACATGTATCCTATATGTGTCATCTACAAATGTGGTTTCTAAACAGTACAGCACTGAACTTCTTGGTACTTAGATCTTTACATGTATATTTAAATATTTCCAGATATTAGAAGAAAGAATGTAAAATTGCAGGTCTGAAAGGAGACTACTTTGTCCTAACCACAGCTTTTATAGTAATTATAGGAACGATACAGGCCAATTCAGGTAGAAGATTTGTTTTAAGACTGCTGTGTGGCTCACAGCATTCTTAGGTATTATACAGAACCAAGTATAGAAATATTAGTCAATTAAGAAAGACAAGGAATAGCTAATGCTGGTCTCATCGCAGACATGTATATCTTTGAGACTTAAATAATATGCATTTACTACTTCTCTAAGGAGAGAAATATGCTAGAAATATTAAGACTAAATGATAACTTGCACTAACACTGAGCTTATCATCCCATCTCTGCTGTCAGAAATGACCTCTTGTCACACTTACACAACTGGTCAATGTTCTCTGGTTCCGTTGCACAGGCAGAACTGTCAGGCTGACTAAAGTTCAGTCCTTCTTCCCGGATAATTTCTCATACTGTCAGATGCCTTCATAGCTTCTGTCTATGCCAAGTTTATTGCAACCAAATTGTCCATTGAGTAAAGGAGTCCGGGTTGAGATGTACATCATTCTTCATTGCATCCGTCAGCTGAGACCCAGAGCAACCAACTTAACAAACACTACATGAAATAACGCAAGCAATATGTGAGGTGAACATCCAAAGAGAAAAGAGCTAGATGCCTGGCAGAGCCTGTGGGAATCAAGGAGAATGACCCTCAACGAGCAGGTGTGAGAGAGAGGTAAGAGACACAGGCCAAAGCCTTTCTTGGGGCCCAGGTCAGCACTGGAGCCAATTTCTGAGGAAGTTCTAATTGGTGAGTTTTCAGCAAACATACAAAAGTTCCATAGAGTCAGATTG
The DNA here is from genome assembly GCF_000260255.1 of Octodon degus. Classification (NCBI taxonomy): domain Eukaryota; kingdom Metazoa; phylum Chordata; class Mammalia; order Rodentia; family Octodontidae; genus Octodon; species Octodon degus. The sequence goes on from NW_004524614.1 coordinate 16,830,204, forward strand.
TGTTCGGGTGGCAGTTCCAAGCGAACTGACGGTTGATGTGACAAGCCAAAGTTGTCTCTGGCTATTGCATTAAGAGGTGGTCACTGCAAGGCTGTTGTACTGTATAGAGAAACATCTGGATGGACCACATGGAAGAAATTAAAGGAGGTGGAGAAATAGAAAATGTGTCAAGGCTGACTAAACCTGTTTATGTGAAAGTCAAACCTGTATTCAAAATGTATTCTAGCAGGATCCTGAACAGACCCGGAGCACAGGCCCGGTGAGTGAGTGAGACAACCGAGGGCCCTCCGGATCCTGAATAGACCCAGAGCGCAGGCCTCACGAGTGAGTGAGATGACCCGGGGCCCTGCAGGATCCTGAATAGACACAGAGCACAGGCCCCACGAGTGAGTGAGACGACCCAGGGCCCTGCGGGATCCTGAATAGACCCAGAGTGCAGGCCCGGCGAGTGAGAGAGAGGACCCGGGCTGCGGGATCCTGAACAGACCCAGAGCACAGGCCCAGTGAGTGAATGAGATGACCCAGGGCCGGGGATTCTCATTTGACCCCGGCTGCATGCAGGCCCAGCATGGAACCCTTCAGCAGAACTCCCTGCAAAGAGGCTAGGGGCAAGACCCACCCAGCTGATTCAGGAGCAGAACATCTTCCAAGAGATACACAAAGGGTTCAACTCTAATACCTGCAGTAGAAAGAAGTGGAGCACAGCAGCCAGATCCAAACAACACCCACCTGGAGGAATCTGAACTTCATAGATCCAGACCTAGTGCTAAGGTAATAACTCTATCTAAGTTCTACACCAAAGGTCAGAAGACAGGTATACAAAACAAC
>NW_004524614.1:16831131-16838589 GCF_000260255.1 Octodon degus
GGTAGCAGGAAGCTCTCCACACACTCACCGGACCTGGGCTAGGACTGGGTCTGGGGGTTCCCGGAAGTCGGCAGAAATTCCTACTTGGCGCGAGGGTGGGGAGGTAGGGCAGAGTGGTGGGGGGCAGCCCGAGGGGCTGGGAGAGGGTCCGGCCCACGCTGCGCCTGGGCTGGGACTGGTCCCGCCGGTGCGGGGTAGCAGGAAACTCTCCGCACACTCCTAAAAGAAAGTTTAGTGAGGAAAAAATAAAAGAATTGATTATATTAAAAATAATTATTTGTATTAAATTTTTTTTCATATTTCTATTTTTAAGTTTAAATACAAGTAGGTATTAATAAAGGCAATATAAGAAGCACCTTTCTCATTTTTATGAAAATAGCACAAATTTTATAATAAAATAGAGTAAATATACTTCATGTCATATTCTTAGAAGAGCCAATATTTTCCTCACAGTACAAGTCATAGAAAAGACTCTTTTACAAAGAAACAAACAAATGTACAAAAATTTTTTTTTTTGAATAAGGACAAACTAGTAGAATAAATGAAGCAAAGAAGCAAATATTATAATATTTTTGAAACAATGAAATAGAAAATTTAGAAGAATATTTTAATTTTTCCTTACTTTCGGCTTATCTACTATTTTTGGCTCCTTCAAAATTCATGAAAGTTTTTGCCTTCAAACAGCTCTTTTCTCACACAGAAGCATTTGACAGAATTCTGTGTTTGTTCATGAAGTCTGCATCAAATTATGAGCCTGACTGTTGCTGTGTTCCCACATGACCATGAAGAAGGTCGTCTTTTCCAGAATCAGGGACTAAATTAAGTTCATGAATGGAGGTACCACTGTGGTTTCTCATAAGAGAGAAATCATGTGAAGCTGAAACTTGTGTGTCTGACTTATTTTACTTAACATTATATTCTTAAATTACATTTGTTTGCTTACCAATACCTTAAGACTGTCTTTTCGGAAAAGTAGTACTCCATTCTGTACAATAGTTTTCTTTGTCCATTCACCTATTGAAAAACAATACATTATTTACAAGATCTGGCCATCATAACCTGGGCTGCTAGATTGGCAAGATAGCTTAGTGGACTAAGTGCCTGCTTCGGAGGTTCGATTTCAAGTACCATAAGCTGTGCCAGCTCCGCTCCTGGATGCGCTGAGTTGGCCACTGAGTGCAGGCATTGTGGGGTCATCTATAATCCCAGCCGTGGGGTGGCTACAAACAGGAAGATCACTACAAGTCTGAGCTGTGTAGTAAGACCCTTTACCAAACACATAAAAAAAAGGCTGCTGTAAACATGGGTTGCATATATCTCTGTGATATGATGAATTTAACTAATTTAAGTGATGCATAGGAGGATAGGTAGGTCAAATGGAATTAACTTTCTTTGGTTATTTGGTTATTAATTTTACATTTTTTGAGGAAAATTTTGGGCTTTGTTTTTTGAAGAATCTCTGATTTTCATAGTGGTCATAGTAGTTTACATTTCCAGAACAATGCTGAAAAGTTCCTTTTCTCCCACATTCCTGCCAGCACTTGATATCATTTTTTGATGATAATTATATTTTCTGGAGTAAGACAGTATCCAAGTAGCATTTTGATATGCATTTTTCTAATGGCTAGGGAAGCTGAACATTTTTCCATGTATGTATTGACCATTTGTACTTTCTTCTGAGAAATGTGTATTCGTTTAACTTCTGTTCTTTTAATTGAGTCATTTATTTAGGGAAGTCTAATTTTTAAATTCTTTCTGTATTTTAGATGTTGGTCCTCTGTCCAATGGATACCTGGCATTTTTTTTCTCATTCTGTAGTTTGTCTCTTCACTCTGTTAGTAGCTTCCTTCGACTTGTAGAGATTAAATGTATCTGTTTTACACTTAGATCTTTGACCCATTTTGATTTTAGTTTAGCACATGGTGAGATTCATGGGTTTAGATGCAGTCTTCTGACTATGAGTACCTAAGATCCATAGCACCATTTATTGAAGAGGTTGCCTTACCTCCATTTGTGTCTTTGTCCCGTATGTCAAAAATTGACTAGTTGGATGTGCCTAGGGTTAGTTTTGTTGCCTCTATTCTGTTCCATTGATCCACACACCCATTTTTGTGCCTGAACCATGATATTTTAATCATAGCACCTTTCTAGTATAACTTCAGCTCTGGATCGTGGTGCTTCCTGCTTTGCTTTTGTATCTAGGCCTGCTATTCTGGGACTCTTCTAATTCTATCTGAATTTTAAGATTGGCTTATCTGGGTTTGTAAGAAATGCTTATGGCATTCTTATTTGGGTTTCATTAAAACTGTACATTAGTTTTGATAGTATAGCCCTTTTGAATACATTGCTTCTGCTTATGTAAGACAAGGAGATACCTTCCCATTTTCTCATACCCTTCCCAATGTCCTTCTCCAGTGTAATATAATTTTCATTGTATAGTACTTTCATTTTCTTATCTAGGAAAACACCTAAGATTTAATTTTTGATGTTACAGTGAGTACTACTGTTTTCCTAATTGATTTTTCAAGGAGTTCAATATTTGTGTATAAGAATTCTATTGATTTTGTATATTTATTTCATATCGTGCTGCATTGCTATATTTGGTATTAATTTGATGAATCTTTTTTTGAGAATTTGGGTCTTGTAAATAGAGGATCATGTCATCTGTAAGTGATGGTACTCAGAATTCATCCTCTTCTATACATGTTCCTTTGATTTCTTTCTCTTCTCTGACCGAGCCAGCTAATATTTTGAAAAGTATGTTGCACAGGATTGGTGAAACTGGAAATATTCATCTATTTCTTATTTTAGAAAGAAAGCTTTTAGAGTATCCCCATTTAATATGAAGGAGGTTGGTCATAAATGGCTTTTATGAGAATGAAACATGGTCCTATCTCATTTTGTTCTCAGAGTTTTTATTATCAAGTTGTTGGATTTTGTCAAAGGATTTTTCTGCATCTATTGAGAAGATAATGTGCATTTTGTCTTTATTCTTCTTTATGTGACTAATTAGATTCATTCATAGCTGTTGCTTGAAACATAGGATGATAGTTATCTACTTATGGTGTGCGTGCATGCGTGTGTGTGTGTGTGTGTGTGTGTGTGTGTGTGTGTGTGTGTTTAATACAGGGTCTCACTACACAGATTGGACTCATAGTGATCCTCCTGCTTTCAAATTCCCAAGCGCTGGGATTACAGATGTGTACCACGCCCAGTCTCAGTTGTGTCTCAGCACACCCAGGGGAGGGGCTGGCTCTTCATACTGGGGATTGAACCACAGTCCCTGCTGTGCAATCTTTGTGAGCTATGATTTGCTAGATTCTGTTTTCCAGTATCTTGTTAAGAAGTTTTGCATCTATGTTCATTAGAGAAATCAGCCTGAAGTTCTCTGTTTTCATTGGGTTCTTGTCTGTTTTTGGAATTAGAATAATGCTAGATTCCAATAATGATTTTGGGAGAACACACTTTTCTCCATTTTATTAAAGAATTTGAAAAGTATTGATTGGCAGTAGGTCTTTCCTGTTGTAGAATTCACTGGTGAATCCATTAGGTCCTGGGCCTTTCTTAGTTGGTAGTTTTCTTTTTTTCTCTTTTTCTTTACTGTTCGAGTTTATTGGCCATTATTAGATTATTCAAGACTCTCTGCATTTGTTAAGTTCTCCATTATTGGGACTACAGGTTTCTGAACTGATTTTTGATATTTTCCTGGTTTTAATGGTATTCTATGTGATTTCCCTTTTTGACTTCTAGTTGCAGATCTCTATCTTTTCTTCCCTTTATATTTCTTTGATAAAATTTGCTAAGGATTTATCTACTTTGTTCATAATTTAATTTTTTATTTAATTAAGTTTCTTGGTGCAATTTAGGCATGCATAATGGCCACATTCATCATAAGGCACTTGTACCTGTACATGACAGATCTTGGATCTTATTTTTGTCTTATTCCTTCCCTTTGCCTTCAAATCTGCTTTCCTTCCACATGCACAAAACTCTGTTTCCATCTTATGCTCATTCTCTCCTTTTCGTCCTTTCCTTCCTTGCTTTTCCACTCTCCTCTCCTGAGTTTCCTCTTACATTTGTACAGTTTCTTCCTATTTCACAATATCTATTCTACATCTTGGTTCTTATTTACATTTTCAGTTTCACACATTAGATAATGTGATATTTGCACATGTGTCCAATTTAATTCACTTATGGCTATGTTCTGAAGGTCCACCTATTTCATGACAAATGTCTGAATTTTATCTTTCTTTGTGGTTCAGTAGTATTCCATTTGTATACAAAAAATATTTTTTATCAACCCACCACCAGTTCATGGGCCTTTGGGTTTTTTCCAAGATTTAGCTATTACAAACTATGCCACTGTAAGGACTGGCCAAATAGTTCAATGAATTAAAGTACCTGCAAGCAGGTGCAGGGGCCGGGGATTTGATCCCCAGGCCTGCTATACCGCCCCCACCCCCGCGGGGGGAGTGTCAGCTGAGATGGCTATGGGTGTGCATATATCACCATAGTCTGATTATTTTAATTCTTCTGGGAAAACCCCTTGAAAGAGAATAGCTGGGTCAAAGGGGATGCTTAATTCCAATTTTTTGAGGAATATCCACACTGATTTTCACAGTGGTTGCACAAATCTATATTCCTACCAATAAGGGGAAGTGCTTCTTCTTCCCAAGCCTTACCAGCAATTATTATTCATTGTTTTCTTGACAATAGCCATGTTTTCTGGAGTAAGGTGGAATCTGTTGCTTTAATCTGCATTTCTTTAAAATAAAGAGTTTTAAAGCTCTTTGATATATTACATCTTCATATGTACTTGGTTTCCATTTCATTGATTTATTCTCCGATCTTTGTAGTCTCCTTCGCCATACAAACTCCGGATTCAAATTTTTCTTGTTTTTCTAGGGCATTAAAATGCCTTTTTATTTATTTAATCTCATCCTGTTTTTATGATGCAGGCATTCACTACTGTAAAAGTGCATTATAGGACTACTTTCATTTTTGTCTTATAAGTTTTGGTATTGTGTACCAGCATTATTCTTTAATTTTAGGAAATTTTAATTTTTCCTATTATACATTAATTGAGTGTGTTGGTTACTTTCTATATATTTGCAGAATTTCTGTAATTTCCTTGGATACAGCTGTCTTGTTTCATTAGACTCTGTTATGATAACATACATAGTAAACTTTCAATTTTTTTTATTTATTTAAGCTATTATGTGCTCAATTTTGCAGAATGTACGAGATACTACCTAAAAGAGTTTATATTCTGTTGTTGGGCAGAACATTATTTAAATATGTACTAAGTGTATCTGTTCAATGATCCAGTTCACCTCTGATATTTCTTTGTTGATTTTTGTGTAGTTGACGTATGATACAGGAAGCCCCCAATGTATTAACATTCAAATTGCAAACTTCCCCAGAAATGAATGTGCCTCCCATTATGAACGTTTGCAGATACCAAAAAACTCAGAAATAGCTCAGGTTCCTGTCAGACATTGTCACAGATTGCTGCTGAAAAGTATAGTAGTTTATTGGCATTATCTGTGTGTGTGTGTGTGTGTGTGTGTGTGTGTGTGTGTGTGTGTGTGTGTGTTCAGGCTTTCCATTGTACATTTGTGTCAAAATTGTATAGATTCACTTTGCTGGACTTATGAACAAATCTGACTTAGGAACAGTCTCCTGGAACAGTACTCAGGGATTATTGTAGAGGTACATTGAATTCCCCCACGGTAATTGTGTAGATATTTACCTGCTGTACTGTCCACTGGTGTTTGTTTTATAAGGTTGGGTGCATGGTACTTTGGTGCATATTTACTCATAATTGTTATCTTGTCCTGTTGAATGGTTCCATTAACCAATGTATACTGTCCTTCTTTGCTAGTTTTTTTTTTATCAATATAGGTTTAAATACACTTTGTCTAAGAGTAGTATATTTTCTCTTATTAACTTTAAGTTGCCTTTTGCATGGAATATTGTTTTCTAACCTTTTGTCTTTAGTCTATGAATTTCTGTTTGTGTTAGATGTGTTTCTGGTACTCAGCATACTATTGAATTTTATTTGTTAATCCATTCTTCTGATCTGTCTTTCGGTTGACAGATTTTTAAAAATAAATTTATTAAGAAACAAATAGCGAGACCCAGTCCTAGCCCAGGTCCAGTGAGTGTGCAGAGAGCTTCCTGCTACCCTGCACCAGTGGAACCAGTCCCAGCCCAGGTGCATCTTGGGCAGGACCCTCTCTCACCGCCTTGGGCCACCCCCCACCACTCTGCAGCACCTCCCCCACCCTACACACCGAGTAGGAATTTCTGCTGAATTCCAGGACCCCCAAGACTCAGTGCTAGCCCTGGTCCGGTGAGTGTGTGGGAGAGCTTACTCTTCCCCCTACTTCAACCTGCCCCCTCCAGGCACAGCTCATGCCTGGCAAACACGCCTGGGGTGTAACCCTGCAGCTGCAATCCCTGCAGAGAGTGTAGAGGATAGATCCACCGAGCCAGTCCAGGAGCAGAACATCTTGCCACAGGGGCACAAGAGGTACGCCCTCAAGGGCAGCAGCGGGAAGGAGCTGAGCACAGCAGCCAGACCCAAGCCAGACACAGCTGGATAAGTCCAAACTTTGTAGAGCTGCACCTAAAATTCAGTACGTGCGAAGGTTATAACTACAGCAAAGATCTATAACAAAGGTCAGAAGACAGTGCTACACAAAATGACGAGAAGGAACAAAATGTAACCTCAGAACCCAAGCCCACCCGTAACAAGTGCAGAGGAAACTAACACAGAAAAAATTGGAAATCACACAGCTGAAAGCAATGAATCAACGGCTTCTGAAATAAAGAAACAGCTGCAGAAAGATATAGAAGACCTCAGATGGAAATGAAAAAAGAAATCCCTGAATTAATAACATCTGCACTAAAGAATCAAATGCAGAAACGTATGGAAGAAACCCAGTACTCAACCAGAACAAGTGCGGAGGACACTAGCTCGGCTGAATTGCATGAATTAATAGCGTCGATAGTAAATAAGCAACAGCAGAAAGATATAGAGGAAATCAGAGTGCAATTCTTTTCTGAAATAAAAAAAGAATTCTCAGAACTCATGGCATCTGAAGTAAAAAAGCAACTACAGAAACATAGGCAGGAAATCCAATCTGAAAAAACACTGCAGTAAAAGAATTTATAACTGCTTCTAAAGAAGATATTTATAAAAAAAATAGAGGAGATTAGAAAAATAACGGATTTCCTGAATGAGCAATACAGGAAAGAAATAGATCGAATGAAGCAAAGTCAAAGAGATATAGAGGAAATTAAACTCTCAATCACAAGCTTGCAAAACCGTATGAGTGAATGTGAAGGCAGAGTTTCAGATCTTGAAGATGCTGGTGTAGCTAGTGAAAAGGTAAGAAAGGACCTCTTAAAAACAACGAGGATGCAGGAAAGAATAATTCATCACCTGCAAGA
>NW_004524614.1:16838689-16844216 GCF_000260255.1 Octodon degus
CTGCTTCAACAAAGCAGTCAGGCTCAGGTTGCTGTGGTTCAATCCCCACAACTCAAGCCAGCCAAACCTGCCCTGAAGGCATTCGGAGAAAAAAAAAAATCCTTATTCCATTTAGTGCCTGAGAGATGGCTCAGTGGAATAAGCGCTTCCCTGGCAAGCACAAGGGCCTGAGTTCAATCCCTGGTTCTGCAAAATAAATAAATAAATAAACAAAATAAAATAAAATGAAGAATATATGAAAACCTGATTCACAATCAGGTTAGGGTATTGAAGTAAATTAATTATTGCAAGCTTTGAGAATGCCACCTGATTCACACAGAATTCTGGACTATTTACTAATTAAAATAGTTTTTCCATAATTATTTCTCATTACCTCTGTGCTGAAAGATTTTGGTTCATATAAAAATTTACTTGATGGTGAAAAGATATAAATTACAATAATGTGAGTCATCTGTAAAAGAATTTATTCACTTCATTGAATTCACCTTTACTACAAAATTGTTTGCCTTTTATGCCACTTTGTGAAATAGTAATATCAGTAAATTATCATCATAATTCTCATCTTTGTTTAATATTCAGAAAAAAAGCAGCTGCCATCTGTAAGTTATTGCCTACAAAGTATTTACAATTTTATTATTCCATGGGATGAAATTTTGTAAACCCCTGAGTGAGAAACCTCTCCCCATCCATACTCCCCTAGTGTTAGCCATTTCTGAAGCAGCTGCAATGCAGTAGGAACACCCTGGATACAAAATCCAGAGTCTTGTGTTACAATCCAGTTCTGTCTATGATTTACTTTATTGAAATAAGCAAATAAATTAACTTTTCTTAATTTAAAATCTCTTACCTTAAACGCACTTAAAACATATTCCTTTTTTAAAGAAAGAACTCATACCAGAGTTGGTCTGCCAGCAAAACTATCTATAAAGTGGTGTGAAGTACTGAGTCACTCTTGTAATTAATTTCAGGTATTCAAAAAGATGCAATTTCAGAATGACAAAAAAAATTAAAGATGTAGCTTTGGACCCTTCTCCTCCTTGAATGAAAGCAATCAAGGTGAATCCATATTTGCCCAGTTGTCCTAGATTCCTGCCTGACAGTGTGCTCTGATTGACATCTAGATGTTCCCTCAATGCCTGGAGCGCCTGCAGGCGGGACTTTCTGCAGGTGCTTGTCACTGGGGCTGTATAGCTGCCTCAGGCTCCTAGCTGAGGCTGGGCTGGACAGAGCTCATGAGACCCTGAGGCCATGGGTGTGTTCCTTCGCCCTCCTCCCTTGGCCCCTCCTCTCTTTGCCCTCTGCTTCCCAGTGGCCTTAAAGGGACCGGGGAGATGGCTCAGTAGAATAAGCGCTTCCCTGGCAAGCACAAGGGCCTGAGTTCAATCCCCGGTTACACCAAAAAAAAAAAAAAAAAAAAAAAAAGGAGCCTCTGTGTTCTGCCTCACGCCTGTCCATCATGGCCCAGCTGGCCATGCAAAGACCAAATTTCTACACTGTGAGCCAAAGCAAGCTCCTCCTCCTCACTTAAATTGCAGGCGTTGGCTATTTTACCCAGCAACAAGGAAAGTGACTGAGCGAGTCTACTTTCCTTACATAGAGCAGGGAGATAGTGCTAAATGTGAGTAAAAGTCTTAACTGGAGGCTTTTAAGTGAGAACAGATTTGTAGCCTACTTAAGTGGCTGGGATTTGTAAGACAAAATATCTAAGAAGAAAGTGTTGAGAGAAAGTTGTTACTTAGGAGTTGGCATGAATGTTACCAAGCACTGATCAAATTTGGGCTGAAAACATATCAAGCAAAAAGGTATGTGATCATGTGAAGTTTTGCTCTGTGTCCAACATGTAAATAATTTAACAGTTGGGCCCCATGTGGTGGATTGTGTGACTGCAATCCCAACTCTCAGGTAGTTGAGGTAGGAGGATCACTGCAAGTTCGAGACCAGCAAGGGCTATATAGTGAGTTCCAGGCCATCTGGGACCATATAGAGAGATTCCTGTCTCAAAACACCAGAAAAAAAAGAGTTTAACATTTGAGTGAAAATTTATCCAGAGTAAAGAAATTATACAGTTCATTGGCTGCTATGGTATCTGGTTTGTCCTCTAGGGAATGCATTGAAATTTAATCACTGTAACGAGCTTTTACAAATCAGGATCTGGTAAGACCTGGTAAGAAGTGGTTACAGATGTGCCTTTGTGAGTGGCTTAACCACTCATGCAATTAAAGGATTGATAAATTAATGAGCTATCTTTTTATTTTGTCTCATACAAAACAATGAGCACCAGGTCTCTTGCACACTTCCCGAGATGCCTGTGCCACCTCCAGACTCTTCAAGTGAAGTAAAACATCATCAGATGCAGCCCTTCAACCTCGAACGAGATCCCAGAAGAAAGACAAGTCCTTTGCTTGCCACTTACTCGGCCCTCTGTGCTGCACGACTCATAGACAACATTTCGGCTTTCATGAGACCTGTAAAAGAAAATCTTTTTAAGAAAGACTTCATCCAAGAATAATGGACAAGCAATAGGACTGCATCTTTAAAGTTGGATAGACCTTTACAGCAAATAGACCCTCATCTTATAAACAATAACTTTTCCAAAGAGAATTACTTAGCATTTTAAAAATTGACATTATCTGGGCTTCTAATAAATATCACAGAAAATGTCCACTTTAGAACACAAAATTGACAGTTCAAAAGAAAATATATAAACCTTAGTCAAAACAAAAAGCAACTATTAGAAATAAGTGTTTATATACCTCAAATATTAGAATTAACAAAAAATGAGAAACAAAGTTGCCCTTATGAATGTCTTGAAAGACTCTACCAAACAGTAAATACGTATTAAATACATAAATGAAAAATATGGAAATGTGAGAAATTCAGAACAGAGCTGACTTATTCTGTTCACAATACTCAAGAATAGTAAAATGCTTCACGCTGATATTATTTGTGCAAACTAGGAACGTATTTCTCAGAATTCCTGAGAGCCCACAATTAGTCATCTTCAGAGATGCTATTAGCTAGGTATCCTCACGAGGCAGAAAGTTAGGGCAGAAAAGTCTAGTTTATTGCTTGGGATCCTTTTATGCAGATGCAGATCTAATTCATTAAGGCAGAGCCCCCTTGGCTGAGTTAAATTCTAAGCCTCTAATTCTTACTATTCTTGCACTAAGGCTTTAGTTTCAACTTGAATTTTGAAGGGCCAAAAATGTGCGAATCATAGCATGCAAGCCATGATGAAATTATGTAAATGAAAATAGAGCTCAGAATATGGGATCAATAGATGGTGAATAGCAAAAGAAAAGGTCATTAAACTTGAAAACATATATTAAAGTGGCAGCAATATAATTTTTGAGAAAATAATTAAAGCTTTAGTAAATTTAACAATGATAATTAATCTCTGCATGTTAGTTTTGCTGTAAAAAATACCAGAGATAACCAACTTACAAAAAGAAAAAAGATTTGTCTCACATTTTAGAGCTTCTGTTAATGGTTATTTGGCTTTTTACGTGGGCCTAAACCCAGCACATCATAGCAGGATCCTGATAAGTCCTTTTACAGAAAAAAAAAGAAGAAGCAAAGAAAGAAGGAAGGAAAGAAGGATGAAAGACTGACAGAAAGAAAGAAAGAAAGAAAAAAAAAAGAAAAGAAAACAAATGCTTTTACTCTGCTTTCAAGAAAAAGTGAAACTGCCTTGTGGATAGTGCCTATGGCAAGGAACTTCTGAAAATCCCTGCAAACTGAGGAGAACTTCTGAGAACAGTTTCGTTTTTGTGGTATAGGGATTGAACTCAGGACCCTGCGCTTGCTAGGCAAGCACTTATTCTACTGAGCTGTCTCCCCGGCCCTACAGTTTCTAAGGAAAAGGAAGCTGAATTCTAAAACAGCCACAAATAAGAATTCTGCTAACAGCCTCCATGGCACCAGAAGTTCTAGGCTAGATAAGGTTAGGTCTCTACTATAGCTACTTTAATTTCGATAGATTAGTACCATAATCACTAGAGTGGTGTGTCACATGTCTAGTTTTGCTGACTCTCAAGGGGAGAGAGTTGTACTTGTATGGGCACCGCATGGTGGAGAGCTCTTGGAGCCAGGGGTGTAGAACCTCAAGGAGGCTGTGTGAGAGTCTATGCAGTGTGGGATGCATCTACCAGAGCAGAAGACTATTAAAAATTCACAGCAATTTCGTTGTTAAATAAAACGACCCTTTGCTTTTCTATAATTCTAAAATTTGGAATTTGAGCTGGTTTAATTTGGGTTCTTGTTTTCCATTTAAAAGAATTGCTTATAGGGTGGTTCTGTGGAAGAAGGGATACAAGGAAATTGTTAAGGAAGTCAGTACCTACATTAAGAAAATTGGCCACAACCCTGACACCATAACTTTTGTACCAGTTTCGGGTTGGATGGTGACAACATGCTGGAGCCAAGTGCTAAGATGCCTTGGTTCAAAGGATGGAAGGTCACTCATAGAGATGGCAATGCCAGCAGAACCACTCTGTTTGAAGCTTTGGATGGCATCCTTCCACCCACTCGCCCCACTGACAAGCCTTTGCGGCTGCTCCTCCAGGATGTCTACAAAATTGGTGATATTGGCACTGTCCCTGTGGGCCAAGAGGAGACTGGTGTTCTCAGCCCTACGTGGTAGTCACCTTTGCTCCAGTCAATGTCACAACTGAAGTCAAGTCTGTTGAAATGTACCATGAAGCTTTGGGTGAAGCTCTTCCTGAGGCCAATGTGGGCTTCAAGGTCAAAAACGTGTCTGTCAAAGATGTCCAGGGTGGCAAAGTTGCTGGTGACAGCAAAAATGACCTACCAATAGAAGCAACTGGTTTCATTGCTCAGGCGATTATCCTGAACCATCTGGGCCAGAGAAGTGCTGGCTATGCCCCTCTCCTGGATTATCACACAGCTCACATTGCTTGTAAATTTGCTGAGCTGAAAGAAAAGATTGATCACCGGTCTGGTAAGAAGCGGGAAGATGGGCCCAAGTTTCTGAAATCTGGTGATACTGCCATTGTTGACATGTTCCAGGCAAGCCCATGTGTGTCAAGAGCTTCTCTGACTATCCCCTTCTGGCTAGTTTCACTGGTCCCGTTACAAGACAGACTGTTGCTGTGGGTGTCATCAAAGCTGTGGACAAGAAGGCTGCTGAACATGGCAAGATCACCAAGTCTGCCCAGAAAGCTCAGAAGGCTAAATGAATATTATCCTTGACACCTTCCACCCTAGTCTTAGTCAGTGGTGGAAGTCCGATCTCAGAATTGTTTCTCCCAATTAGGTTTAATAGTGAAAAACTGAAAGGAAAGGAAAATGTTTTGTGGACCATTGTTTTTGTTTGTGTGGCAGTTTTTAAATAATTAGTTTTTTAAATTAATACTTTTTAATGGAAACAACTTAACCAAAAATCTGTCACAGAATTTTGAATCCATTAAAAGAAAGTTTATTTTTTATTTATTTTTTTTCTTTTTATTATTTTTTTTTATTTTTTTTCTACAGTTTTATTGATAAACATATAGCAATGAGACAGTTT
>NW_004524614.1:16844316-16884673 GCF_000260255.1 Octodon degus
TTGTACCTATGTTATTTGCTTATTATTTCTTGCCTACATCTTGTAATATGAGAAACTACTTTGGCAATAACAATACACAATGTACTAACCATTGTTACTCTCCTAAAATCTTGTTTTGAGATTTTGTGCCACTGTTTTTATTTTTTTCTTTCTTTAAAATAAAAATAACTGATGTCAATAAAAAATGTATTCTAAAGAAACATAACTTAATAATTCTCTACAGTGCCTGAAACACAGAATATATTAAGTAATATTAACTTATCATTATTATGTTGAATCTAGGCAAAATTCACAAATTATATAGAAATCTTTTCTTTATTAAAGGTAATTGCTATTAGCCTATTTCATTCTTATCACAGCTACTTTTAGCCAAAAAGAATCAACAGAATAATTTTAATTAGATATCATCAATCATTCTAAATCAGAGGGGCTTTTGCCCTTTAAAGAACACTTCTCTTTGTAGATTTTGTAGGTCAGTGGGGTGCTGCTTGAATCCTGCAGATAAAGGTTTGCGAGGTTGGTAGTCACACCAGAATGCATTAAACAGCCTTCTGTTTTTATTTATTTATTTTTCTCATTAATTTTATTGAAAATCAATAATATATAGCATATTAAAAATTGTAGACAAATATATAAGTGTAAGAGATATAAGATGCAGACTGTGAATTTTAGAGAAATATTTCTGAGATGAATACATAGCATGAGATTAATAATAGATAGCACATTGTAAATAAATTATTTACAAACTTAAATGAATATAATAAAAATTGTCCAAAATAAAAATGAAGAAGAAAGAATTTACAGATCAATAATTCACTCTGCCAAAATCAAGAAACTTGTATTCATATAATTAGAATTCTCACAGTAGAAAGGAGTAGGCAATAAATATCTAAAGATTTAATATTTCTGATTTTAGTTGAAATTATAGCACATTTCCAAGAAAAATGAACCTTTTGCACAAGAAATTTGAATAAAATCATACCAAGATACACAAAAATGAAATTGTCCAAAACTTACTATAAAAAAAATCATTAAGGTATATACATAAAAAATTTGCTATGGAAGAACAAAATTAAATAGCATCTTATTCCACATTAGAAAGGAAAAAGAAAGACCAAGTGTGTAAGAAACAACTAAAAAAAATATTTCTTTAAATATATATTGTTTTCAAATTCTTAGTTCTATTATTCAGTGAGGGGAAACTTGTTTCTTTTTCTTGCCTACAAATTTCACTATAATCTTGTATTGTGTTCTATGGATGTTGCAATAAGGTATAATAAATTTCACAGCTAAAAAGAAAAAAAAAAGAGAAAGTTTTCACCCCATAGAATTCTGTCCTAGTTTCCTCATTTAATAAGCACAGACACACAGTTCTTTCTTTACTTTCTTTCAAAATCCTTTCATCTCTGAAAAGTTCACTCAGAAATCATCACAGTTTTTAAGAACACAATATTTACTTTTAATCTTTAAATATGGCACTGTCATTAACAAATGTTCTTGGAGCTTAACTTCTTTCTACTCCAGTAATTTCCATGCTGTATCTCAATGGCTGAGTCTTTCTGGTTTAGTTTTAGTTTTATTTTTCTATGGAATTTGTATTTTGCACATTTGTTTTATTCCATGTGCTGCAGCAATAAAATACTCAATAATAAATAGTTTATAAGGAATGGACATACACTGATTCACAAAGGTGGAGCTGGGAAGTGCCGGAGCAAGCGCTGGCAGATGCAGCCGACGCACAGCCTCACTCCGCCCCAGCGCTGCATCTTAGACAGTTACTGGGGCCTCAGATTAGGGTGCTGTGCTCCTCTTGGGAGGGTGAACGGAGGCGAGCTGCCTATTAGGGTGGAGGCCTCCTGGCTGCGGCACCTCTTAAATGCCCCATCTCATATACTGTCCCATTTGTCCTCACCTGAGCTTTAGGGAAGACACAATGAAATCGCAGTATTTACAAAGTATTATCTTGAGTACTATTTCAAGATAATTAATATTATTTTGTATAATATACTTTTCCCTTTTTTTGGTATTTTTTTAGGGAAGGGTATACAGGGGGCTCAGGGTCTCACTACTAGATCAGACTCATAGTGATCTGCCTGTTTACAGCCTCCCAAAAGCTGGGATTACAGGCCCGTGCCAGCACGCCCAGTCTCAATTGCCATCTCAGCACCCTGGGGGCTGGGCTGGCACGGCAGGCCCGGTAATCGAAACCCTGGCCCCTGGGCCTGCTTGCAGGTGCTTTAATCTGTTGAACTATTTGGCTGGCCTTTCTCTTTTATTCTTGTTTTAATTTTTTTATGTATTTTGTACAAGGTCTACAGGGTCTCACTACACGGATCGGGCTCATAGTGATTCTCCTGTGTTTAGCTTCCCTAGTGCTGGGATTACAGGTGCATACCACCACACACAGTCTCAGTCACTGTCTCAACACACCCCAGGGACCTGGTTGGCATTGTGCTCTGGGGATTGAACCCTAGTCCCTGCTTTTGCCTAAGTAGGCAGTGTAGTCCATTCCTTGTCTATTTAAAAAAATATTTTAAAGAGTATAATAATTGATAAGACATTAGAAATGGTAGACATTTAGAAGACCAAGACGAGAGGTCTTCAGCCATGAGTTTTGTATTACACATTGCTGTCTTCGATGACATTTCTCAGATCGCTGATGTCAGCATAGAGAGTTAGTCAAGGAGAAAATATATTTTTTTCATAGTAAACTTTAATTCCTCAGCTGACAAGAGAATGTGCACAGGTTTAGGGCAGGGTCAAGCCCACATGTTGAGCAGATTTTGAGCCTGAAATGCACGAGGCCACCTACACCTGCTGTGCTGCAGCTCTGGAGACAGTCCCTCTCTAAATGACCTGGAAAGAATTAGAAATACTCTTCTTAGGGCTGCTTCAATAACCTCTCTTTCTTTCTTCCTGTTCATAATGGATATTTTAAGAACTCTAACACTTATCACGGGTTTATGGATATTAACGATTCACTTCTGTCATCTGTGTGTTTTGGCTCCATCTAAGTTAATGGGATCAAAAATACAAGGTCTATAAAACTCATTTCCTATTTGGGTAAAGACTTTCAACTCATTCTTTTATTGTTTAGGAGGGGAGTGCTCTCACACAAATCAGTGAGGCAATCCACATCAGCTGATTTCACAGTGTGTGGGGGTGCGTGTGTGCATGTCTGTGTGCTTAAATTTTTACCAGCATCTTCATGAAGAGCCAGCCACAAGTTAAAGTGGTGCTGATGGAGGGATGGGATCAACTCTTCCCCTGCCTGACAGAAGCTAACTACTTATCCTCCTTCCTACCTTTACATTCATGGTTATCCATTTGTAGTTTAAACTGGCTGTACTAGGAAAATTCAAGCCACTGACCCTCACGAATGCTATGCAGCCAAATTACCTCCTATATAAAAATATTTGCTGGGTCTCAGATTCCTCCAGTACTGAAAGTTGTTAGGAATTTATATGCAACGCCGCCCGAGCTTCCCTGGTGGGTTTAAGGCAGCCTTGTTGCCAGGATGGGAGGGGTTGTGAGCTTTAAGTTGTGTCTTCTGCTTTCTATGGAAAACACACTTCTTTCATCTTAACTAGATCCACGGAAGTGATTTAGGAAGCTGAATCAAGCCATCTGTTTCTAATTGTTCTCATTATCAGGTTGCTGCTAATTTTCTTTAATTCTATTTATCCACGTGTTTTCTACTCAATGATTCATAATTCACAAAGTAATTCTGAAAGGTTAGTATTCATGGTATCTTGCAATACACATTATATTCACCCATTTCACTTGCTTTGGAACTTTAGCATGTAATGATGCAGTGGTTTTATTGCTTTTATCATCCACTTAAATCACTGGGTTACATGTTTGAACTCATGGTTATTACCTTTTAAAAATACGTGGGAAGGAGGGATATAGCTCAGTAGTACATGCCCTGCCTGGCAAGCACAAGGTTCTGAGCCCAATTCCTGGTACAAAAACTCCGTAAATATTTGATTTTATTGACTTCAAGAACAAAGATTTAAATTTCACAAAATATGAGCCATGAAGACAACACTGGAAGAATAATTTCTTTGGGTCTCTGGTGAACATGTTTCTCATTCGTTCTACCAGCTACTCTATAATTTAGGGACAGTTCCTTCCATTCAGGGCTGTACATCATTTTATAACACTTTTGGTATGAAGGTATTTTGAAAGCATAGCACTTCAAATTTCAAGTATGTGTCAGACTCAGCATAAATGTAAAAACCACGCAGGGTTCACATATTAAAAGTTACAGAAAGGCATTTGGATCTTGTCTGTCAGTCAGCTTGGCGGACACCTGTAGGTTTGGAGTTCCACTGCCACCTACAATCTCATTCTGGTGCTGGTTCGTTAGGAAAACATTCAGTTTGCAGATTTTAGTGAAATGCATTTATCTGCATGTTAAATCATACAAATAAAATATTCATTAAATCAGAACAAATTGGAAACATCTCCCATTCTCCTTAAATGCAAACCTTTTACAGTTTTACTGTTTATTGAGTTTGCCAAGCACACATCCTTATCATCAAAACCCATAACTGATAACGTTGGAGTGTTTCTCACACAGTAGCACTTTGTTCTCACGTGGGCTCTTTGGAAGGCTTGGCAACTTGACAGTGCTCATGCCTTGATGTTCTATGTCTATCGCCTCAGCCTTACGCTGGCGACTGCTGCTGCCTCCAGACCTGCAGGTCTGTGGCCTCTTTTCACAGGTTAAGTGGTAGCAGCTGTGGCTGAGAGCAGGAGGCTCGAGCTTTTCCAGCTTAGCTCTGACTGGAGGTATAAACATGCTCTTATTCCTCTGACATGACAAGTATCTCCATGTCATTGAAACTTCATGCTATGCTAGCATTTTGCAGTCTTTTCTAAATGCAAATGCAATAAAATATTCAGGCCGGGGCCAGGGAGATGGCTCAGTGGAATAAGCACTTCCATGGCAAGTGCAAGGGCCTGTGTTAAATCCCCGGTTCTGTTAAAAATAAAAAAGAAGGATAAAATATTCAAGCCAAGAACTAGGCCCAATTATAAAAGAGAGGGAAAAAAAAGCACTCAAACTATCAATTTTAATATAGAATATTTTTATGTTACTCTTTTAGAGTCTTTTCTGAACGTTTTTCACTTCTCATTCTAGAATGAGCATTTCCCACATGACTGTATGTTTTTCTCGTGGTTAAGTGCAACGTCTGGCTGTCTCAGCACAGAATCCTCTGCATGCATCCACCATGACTTCATTAATAATCAAGCTTTGAAATTCATCCTATTTTGTGACAAAGTATGACTATTATCCTTTATCTAGGTTACATTAGCAAATTGTCTTAAATTATAGTTCTTGGTCCAATGAAATCTAATGACATTTTGAGGCATTTAAGGCATTTTTTTCCCAAATTGCTTGCTAAATGGGCAGTCACAAGGCACAGACCATCAAGGCTATGTGAGGTGCCTATTTTGATGCACTTTGATTGCCCAGTAGGGAACTGAATGAATTATAATTCTTCCTGATTTACTTTTCAGGAAGAAAAACATTTTCCAAGTTTTTTGAGATAAAAATCCTTCCATATGACTGTGTGAACTTTAAAAGGTAGAGTTAGTTTCCAGGAAATAGCTTTTTGCGTTTAGAGATTTTTTGTTGTTGTTGTTCTGCAGTTAATATTTTTATTGGATTTCAATAGTGTCTGTTTTTTATTTAAGATTTCATATGTTCAGACATTTTAATTGTTTCAGAAAAAGTGTTATACAAGTTTTTACACTTCTTAGTGAAATCTTCATCTTGAAAAAAATACATCATCTCAGCTCATCCAAAGTTTACAATTTAGTTTGTATGCAAAAAAAAAAAAAAAAAAAAACCTTACTACCTTCTTCACTCAGCTGTTCCTTTGAGAATACTGTGAACCTGATTCCTAACAGAAAAATTGCTCTGCACATTTACAGGAAGAAGGAATGTGTTTCCTTGGCAACTGGGGCCATGTGCAATCTCTCAGAACAGCTCCTCCTACACTCCAGTTTCCTAGGTAGCAAGCTGCATATATTTCATAAAGACAATGGGGTAATGGGAAAAATATTACCTTGCTCAAAACTGCATAAGAAAAGCTTCAATGAGAATGATGCACTTGCTAAGATAACTGGTAATTTTAGGGAAATATTAATTGTATAATATAATTTCTTCCTCTATCTAGTTAGGAATTAGAAATCTAATAAATTTGCTAATTTAATTTAAATTAGCAACCTAATTTAAAATAAAAAATTAAGTATTCATCAATTTTCTTTTTTTTAAACAGGTGAAAGTAATCACCTTTCACTCTCCTTCTCCACCATTCCATTATGAAAGAAGTAGCTCGCACATGCTTCCAGCTAAAACTAAACTTGAGTTTCAGGTGAGCATTTTCAGATTAAACATTGACTACTTCATAGTACCCAATTCTGTCACTAAGGTTGAAATGTGAATCCTTTGTACTATATGAATAGAAGAGACTGCATTGGTCTCAAATTGACTATCTTGTCACCAAAGCTTACAACATCTGAATGAAACTTGTCTGTAGATCTAGAAAAAGCTAGTAAATAAACAGCATAAGGCCTACTTTGTGTAAAAGAGATAAAACACTGAGAAAATTGATTGTATACAGTCAACATTCACAGTTTTTGTCGTAGACCTAAGGGTAGGTGAACAAAGTTAAGAGAATGGGTTTACAGTGTGTGGATTCCTGGGCTTTTCTTACATGAAGACCATGAGAAGAAACAGAAGAGCAGATGTGTATTGTTAAATATGGACAGAGTTAACTCAAAATGTTCTGGCTAATTAGGAATCTCTACAAGTTAAAAATTGTTTTAATTTTGTTTTAAATTTTCTTTGAATTTTTAATTTTATATGATAGGAACTCCTAGTTTTTTACACACAACTTCTTTTTTCTCACAAGGCACTTAAGTATAATAATCTATTGAGCTACATAAAAAGAAAAATAGAATTTATCTAGTATTAATCAACTCTGGAGCACTTTACATTTCAAGTTATATACAAATTAAAAGGCAGAGATTACAGTATTTAACACTGACAGCGAAAACCAAGATATTTTTATATTGCTTTCCCAAATATAATTAGTTTCTTTCCCTTAGCCTTTCACATCCTTTCTATTCAAGTATTTACTTATTGCATTAATTGAAATTCTATTCTTCTCCTTAATGCATCATAGATCAACAAAGCTATTTTTATAAAATATTTTATCCTTGTATATGAATAAATAACGTAATTTTTTCCTCTGAAGGATACTTAACTTAGTTTAGTTCAATTATATGAGACCCATGCATGCACACATTTTTTTCTATTTGCATGATTCTAAGAGGTTAGGGTCATAAGATGTGAGTGTTAGTCTTGCAAAGTGATGTTGAGAGTGTGTTGGTTATTTGTAAAAGATTTATGACAATAACACATAGCTGGGTAAGTGTACAACATCATCCAAAATACTCCATTTGCGAGTTTACTCATCTCACTGTTTGTTTCAGCCAAATCTTTTTTTAGTCCTGTTCTTAAAGGAGCTTCCTTTTCTTTCTCTAATTCTAAATCCAACTTTCCCACTTCTATTTACAAAAGCAAAACTGAAACAACAGCGGAGACCAAAAAAACTTTTATTAACAGCCCTTCTTTCTCTCTAATTTTTGGTCTGCCAACTCAAGTTTTTAACCCTCCAGAAGAGCAGCTTAATAATATTATTACCCTATCACACAGGCAGTTGAGCTTAACCTCACTATCTGTCTGAATATCAAACATCTTAGACATAACATGGAACAGATATTTTCCATCAGCTATTGATATGTTAAACTTTAAATCCATAGAGAATGTGAAGAAAAAAAAGAAAAAAAATTAAAAAATAGGAATAAACAATTACATATTTTTACACAGAATTTTAGAAATCTAACCATACACAGCATTTTAGCAGGACAGTCCTCATTCCTATGACATTTTTTTCTTGTCTCTTGTTTCATTCATTACCATTTTTTAAAACAAACATTTACTTGAGAAACACTATAGCAGTAATTGATATGATATGACAAGCAGTACATATTTAGAAGGTTCTAGCCTTTCAAGGACAATGAGGACTCAGAACATAGGAGAACCTGTACTGTAACATCATGTAACCCAGTTGTGTCCCAAATTTTCTGGTCAAGGAGATTATGGGGGCCACAGAGGAAAGTGATCCATGATGTAGGGTGTGCCTAAGGAGAGTCACATGGAGAGAAAACATCCTCTCAGGCTTTCACAGAGAGCACATTGGCCAAGCAATGGCCGTGACTCATCCACATGGCTGACACTGACAAAGGATCTGCGAACTGTGGTACAGGGTTTCAGGGTAAATCCTGAGAGGATCTGATTGACCTTATCAGATACAAAAGTTACATTTCTTGTTATTTCGGTCTTGTTTTATCTTGGTCTTAACTATCCAGCAGAAAAGTATAAAAATGGGGTAAAAAAGGAAAGCCATATTAATGTGCTGAGCTGTAAAAGGCTCAAGTCAACAACTTGTGACATTGCTAGTCCTATGGATAACCCACTACTATTATGAACTACTATACTGTATTAGATTATTTTGCTGAATTTATGCACCTACAATATTTAAATGGCAATAGAATACCCATCTCTGACAAAACTAAACAAAAAAGGTGATACAAATGAAGGGCCATTTTGTATGTGTATGTACAAAATAGGATAGATATACAGCTACTTTCTCTTAGTTCAATGAGCAGAAAGATTTGTACTAATAGTGTTTGGACAGGATATCATGTCTGTATCTTGCGCTATGAATAACCACTACGAAGAGAACAATATGCAATGTATTAATTATTGAAACCGTCCTACTAATTGGTTTTGAAACTATCTCATTGCTATTTTTTCCCAATAAAATTAATTTTTAAAAATCTGTATGCCTTTTTTTCTAGCTAAAATTTGAGCTATTTGAAGATGGGAAGCATATCTTATTTAACTTTGTAGCTTAAATGTCTAAAATATAGTAGGACTGAATAATGTTTGTTAAATTAAATAATTAAAATGAGAAACCAAGAACAATTTCATGACAAAGAAAAAGAGAGTATGTATTACTGTAAAAAACTATTCAGGATTTCTTGAACTTAATTAGTGAATCTACATATGAAAACAATAAAGTGATTAGATATGGAATCTACGACTCTAGTGTCTTCCTCAAAAGTTCACTAATATAATATCTTAAGCCTTTTAATTATCTAGCAAAAAATAATGATGGTATCAAAGTTATATAAAACAATGTGTATATGATTTTTGGCACAGATAGAAAAGTTTCATACCATTTTGCAGTGCAGAATGTTTGTTATGTAAAAAACTGTAACATATACACTAAAGAATTTGGCTTAGCAATGAGATTTTTTAATTCTGTGACCTTCTTTCAAAAAGTAATTGACCTGCATGCTAGGTATCAAGTGTTGTTATATTAAGTTCCCCATTATAAACATTCAAGTTGCGAACTTTCACAGGAAAAAACACTCATTGCATTTTGAACATTCCTCGGTGCGAAAAGTTGCAAAAGAAGATCAACCTTAACTTAACCCTGTACCACAATTTAAGGTATGTGTAGGGGTAAAACTAGTTTATTTACAGTAAAAAATCTTTTATTTAGTTATTTGTTTATCTAATTAGTGTAGGTACAAAGTGATGAAAATAAACAATTATGTATATATGCTAACTGAATATCTTTTCCTTTTTCAGTTCTCTATAATATAATTTTATCAAGTAAGCTATTTACATGGCTTTTATGTCCCACTACAGTTTAGAGTCCAACCCTGGCAGTCTCTGAGGTATGTGTTGATTTTTTTTCAATAAGGTTGGACCATGATATATATGAATACCAGAGAAAAATATGAAGATGAGTAAAACAAGGGGAGAAAAAAATTGCTGACACCTGGTTTGGCTATGTGGGAGCAAGACTTATTCTGACGAATTATAAAATTACTCTTCATTTTGTAACTAATAACATTCCCTTGTGGCACAGTAATTACAAACAAGGCATTCCACAGCAATTTATGAATGCATTTTAGCATAGTAGCATTTTATCCAGTTGAAAAATGCTAAAACTTAGGTCACATGTGACGTGCATATTATAAGTACATTTAATTTTCATTCTTTGATTCACACAGTATAGTATTTAATTAATGAAAAATGATTTTGAATTGAACATTTACTTAGTTTGATAAATCATTTAATTGTCATCTGATGGGCATACAGAATCTTCTCAGATGAATAAATCAGAGATTGCCTCTGAGACTTTTTCCAGATCTAAGATACTCTAAATCTCAAGATGCAGTTTAGTAACACATGTGTTTAAAACTTTTTATAAGCCACCGAACTCTATTTTTTAAAATTATTGTAGCTCTGTTTATCACACAAGGAACATTTATACCTCTTTTCAATAAAATTGTTAAACTAGCTAAAAGTAGTAGCTCTCGCTTCCGTACTGTAATTATGGGAAGTCTCCTTAAAAAGCCTTGCTAACAATTTCCAGATGTAGGAAAGATGTCCTACATGAGACTGGAAAATAAAATTTCCCAAGAGAAGCAATCTATGTATTTATAAATGGCATAAATGCATGTTTGAAGAAACCACCAATGTGATGGAAACTATTTAATTTCATGGCTTTTTTTTTTTTTTTTTTTTTTTTTTTTCCTCGAATGCCTACAGGGCACTTTTGGCCAGCGGGAGAGGTGTGAGGTTCAAACTCCAGCAACCTGAGGCTGACAGCTTTGTGGAAGCAGCCACTTAAAGGCCTGCGCTAGGGCCAGGCCCCCTTTCATGGCTTTTTGAAACTATGAAAAGCAATCTGCACATTTGAATGACTATAGGGAATATTCAAATTTGACATTTAAAAATATATTCTTTGGCTTATAAAACTACACAGAACTAGAAACCAGATCTTTTAAAAGTGTGCTTCTTTCTCTGTGAGATAATACATGTATGTACACACCTTATATATATAGGATTGCAGAGAAGAAAGCTGCTATTAGTCAAAACATTATTAATTATATTAAGTCCATACTAAATAACAAACTCCAGCCCTAGAAGAAATACCTTCCTTTGTTGAATATTTGCTTAATAAAAAACATAGGAAATGCAAAGTTTTGTGAAAAATACTACGGAGCGTCCTTTCTACACATGCTATAAAATAAACTATCTGGGGCTGGCGAGATAGCACAGCCGACTAAAGCGCCTGCTTAGGCAAGCTTAAGTAAGCTCAGGGACCGCTGTTCATTCCCCAGCACTACATGCCATGCCAGCTCCACCCCCAGGGCCCGCTGTGCCGACCACAGATTTCAGGCACTTGTAATCCTAGTGCTGGGGAGGCTGAACACAGAAGGATCACTATGAGTCAAAGCTGCATAGTGAGACCCTGTAACAATCAAAAACACTTAAAAAATAATAATAATAATAATAATGTAAAAATTAAAAAAAAATTATCTGATGAAACAACACTGTCCCATCATTAAGAAAACAAGAATAACACATAACTATTTAACCTTTTTGGTAATTATGTTTTGCCAAATTGTGGACAAGTACAAATAGCTATAATAATATTAGCTTATTTGATGAACTATAAAGATGCAGTAAATAACCATAAAATGTATCAAGCCAGTCCAAGAATTAAAATATCAGTGGCTTATATTATATATTGCTGCTGTTTCTCTCATCTCCCTCTCTATTTTGCATATGTTATCACACATATATATTTGAAACAAATTGTTTGATTGTTTTCTTGATAAATTAATGAACATATAATAACATACTATAGATGATTTTGTGGTAATTGAAGTGCTCTTACTGAACACTGTTTTTAGTATCTATTCATATTCAACTGAAATTCGCCAAATATATCACAATAAATTTGGGGCATTTTCAGTGTTTCTCTTTTTTTTTTCTTCTAACATAAACCATGTTGGAAATATTCTCCCAGACCTGGCACACAGACAAGGGTTTTGGTGTTGGTCTATGAATCAAAGTGCTGGCTAAAGAAACAAAGAAATATTTAGAGAATGACGCTAAACTGAAACCTGATTGTATTATCTGACATCCTAACTTTGAAATCCGAGTGAATAAAATTTTCAGTTTTATTTTAATTGTATCTTCAGATTAACATGAATTATTATCAACTATTTATATGCTAATTAGGCTAAGCTCTTTTATTGTTTAATTGACCTATTTGTCTTTTGGCCTTTTAAAATATTTTTTAATTTATTTGAAGAATATCTTTATATTCTACCTACTTAAACTTTAGGGACTTGTACACATATGTAACATACATATACCTGTGTCTTCTCTTAATTTTTGGTTTAGGATGTTTTGAATGGATACTTTCACAAGGTTTTTTGCGATTTTTATTTTTAGTAACACACTAAAAGCAGATGAAGTGGATGATAGCATTCCTTTGAGGTGTTGACACTTAAGTGTAGTACACCTGGATTCCTTTTACTTCTCCTCTCCTGCCCTTCTTCTCCCACTCTGTTTCTCCACCCTGCTGCTGCTCACAACTTACCTTTAATAAGAATTTTTTATGAACTGGATACACTGGGAAGTACCTCTTTTCTTATTTGAATGGAAACAACTTGTAGATCTATTGGTAGTTTTTTGTTTTTTTTTTCTTGAGGAAGCTTCATACAACAGTTGCTCTCTAATTGCTGTGCTAATTTGTTTTTCAGCAACAGTGTCTATCTACATCCTTACTACCATTTTTTATTTAATGAAATCAGCTTTTTAAAAAGTTGTATTTGGTGCAGGGTCTCACTAAGCAGCTTGGACTGGTAGTGATGCTCTTCTTTTCAGCCTCTCCAGAGCTCGAATTACAGGCGTGCACCAACACACCCAGTCTTAGTGGCTGGCTCAGCATGCCCAGGGGCAGGGCTGGCATTGCATGTGATGCCATTGATTGAACCCCGGTTGCTGAACTTGTCTAAGCGGGTGCTTAGTCCACTGAGCTACCTCGCCAGCCCTTGAAATCAGCATCTTAAGCAGTTACCCACATGCTCATGTTTACTATCTCATTGTTCATAATAGCTAAGATATGGAATTCACCTAAATGCCTAACAATAGATGATAGAAAGAAATGTGGAATACACACAAAGTAATATTATTTAGTCATAAAAGAAAAATCTGGTCATTTTTACTTAAATAAATGAAACAGGAAGATGTATGCTAAGTGAATTGAGCCAGATGTTGTAAATGATTTCATACTGTGTCCAATGATAAGTTGATATGAATATGAAATAGCACTAACAAGATGCTGAAATATGTGATAGGAGGGGAACAGAGGGATCTCCATAGCCAGGACCTAAACTGTAGTGGAATATAAGAAATAAATTCTAATGTTCTACAACATAGTGGGATTACTAATATCTACAATAACTTAGTACAATTTTTTGACTAGCTAGAAGAGCATGAATGTCTATCA
Source organism: Octodon degus (assembly GCF_000260255.1). Taxonomy (NCBI): domain Eukaryota; kingdom Metazoa; phylum Chordata; class Mammalia; order Rodentia; family Octodontidae; genus Octodon; species Octodon degus. The sequence continues at coordinate 16,857,786 of NW_004524614.1, forward strand.
TACAATGTAATAACAAGGAGTTGGCAATGTTAATTACCTTCACTGTGCTAATACATGTCGTATACATGTATCTAATTATCACAGTATGCCTTAGAATACAATTACAATAGCAATTAATAAAAGCAAAAAGAAAACAAAGCAGTGGTAAAATAACAAAATGATTACGTAAAAATAATGGGTAATATACCAATCACTATGTGTTCTTTTTCTAAACTACACTCAAAATTGATTTTGTGTTTAATACTCTGGAAAAGAGTCCAGAGCTCACTGCCTTTTCCTTTCACTTACCACCTGGTACATGTGAGATTTATGCTGTCTCTTCTTTCTACAAGAAATGCTTTCTCTTGAGGCTTTTTGCTGGTTGACTGGACTCTGTTCAGAACTCAATGTTTTGTCTTTAGAAGCACCATCCCTGCTCTGACCTCCACCTAAGCTGGCCATCCCAGAACGTCCTGGTGCTGTTTTCTTCTACCACATGAATCTCATATGAAAGGCCTATCTACTGAAATGGTGTGTTTCCTTGTTTATTTTTTCACCCATTAATGCTGCACAAAAGCCCACCATCAGGTACCTTGTTAGTCACTCATATTTGAAACTCTGAAGACCTTTACCTAACAAGTTATTTATTTGGAAAAAATGAATAAATAATGAATGATTAATGTACTTATCTTTTGAGTGAAGGGTGTAAATTCATGTGACAAATACCTTAGAACCTTGCAAGTTTTAAAGCATTATATCCAGGAATACCATTCTTTTTTTCGGTACTGGAAAGGAATAATTCTTATGCATATAAATCATTTTTTCAAGAACTAGCACTTATTCGACTGGAAAGATAGTTCAGTGGTCTAAGTGCCTGCCTGGCAAGTACAAGGACCTGGGATCGATCCATGGTAACTCATTCCATGCCAGTGCCCTTTACCAAGCCTGCCACTGAAACTGGGCATGGTGGCTCATGCCTGTAATCCATGCGTTGGAGAGGCAGGGAAAGGGGGATCACTATGAGTTCAAGCTTCATAGTGAGACCCTGTACCAAATAAATAAAAGATTAAAGAAGAAGAACAGGCACTTGTTAATAACTATTTGTTAAATTAGAATACTGTGAATAGTCAAGAATGAAGTATAGACACCCAATTATTGGTTACTTTATTTATTAATTGAACAGCTACTACTTATTTTGAAATTGGAGAATAATTTTATTACCAATTATTCTCAATGGTTTTTACTTAAAATTGCCCACATACCATGCATATGCTCAAGTGAACACACCATAGATAAATCCTTATGTGTGCTCTTACAAACACACACACACACACACACACCATTGTGTATGTTTCAACTTGAGTCTAAATCACAATTAATTAAAAGATACAAAGTTTGGCTTGAGTTAAAATGACTCTCAAGTATTTTATTGTATTAATCAATAATTGTAAAACACTTAAATTCAATTATATTTATATTTGCTTATACCATCACATGACAAAGACCCACAACTATTCCCTTTATCCATGAAAGATTGGTTCTGGGAAATCTGTGGACGATCAGATCCCTTACATAAATGCTACAGCATATGTATCAGGTGTGCCTTGAAAATCTTGCAGCTTAGGTTCAGGTATACTGCATGAAAGGCAATACTTTAATAAATTGAGTCACATGACATTTTGGTTTCCCAGTGCATATAAAATTTATGTTGATAGTATTCTATGGTCTTAGTGTAATACTTTTATGCTTAAAAATGTACATGCCATAATTAGAAATGCTTTCTTTCTATAAAAAGAAAAAGTGATAGTTTTTAGAGATGGTGAGAAAGAAATCATGTTAATAGATTTGCTCAACCTAGGGTGGACACAGAACTGCAATTAAGGAGAAAGAAATGCCTGTGAATCTTAATGAATGCAATTACTATAGGAAGAAATATGCCTGTACTTTCAATCATCTCTAAATTAGTAATAATGCCTATTGCTTTATAAATGATATACATTGAGTTTTTTTTACTATGTTCTTTAGGGAATAATGAAAAAAGTCTGCACTTGTGTGGTACAGATGCAACATTTTTCTTTCCAAAATATCTCCAATTGGTGATTGGTTGAATCCACATATATGGAAGGCTGACTGTACTAATTTTAACTACTGAATCAAAATGCCACTTAAAATCAGCTGAGACTGTGAAAAGGCAAATTTTTTGGGGAAATTAAAATCTTGACATGATATATTTGAAAAGGCAAATCTGTGGTAAAAAGAAAAACAAAATCTTGAAATATTTCATTTTAAAGGAACTACACGCATTTAGCTAATTGTTTTAGGGACTTTTGAACTGAGGCCTCTGTTGAACTTTCTCTATCAGCAGGAGACACCAACACTTTATGTGCACTTTAGAATGCCAAAAAAGTAAGGAATTGAAAGTTTTTTCCAAATGTAAGTGATATCTGAAGAGACATTATTTAATTTGACTTTAAAAAATCAAATAGTATGCAGATGTATCAAAACATAATGCTATTTCACTCATATTTACACTTCCATGCTTTATATACCAATTAAATTTAATTAAAAATGAAGAAAATAAGCTTCTAAAGAAAAGACTCTAGGCATATTCTACATAATTGGTTCTTCAGGTGGCAATGTCTACTACTAGATCTCCAGCTTCTTTGAAGGAGCCCTGGGCATCATCAAACCTGCATAGTTTCATAGCCTAGAGTTACCGCTGGAAATGAGCAGAACACACAGCAAGAAATGTCCATGAGAAACACCAGCTCCCGGCACGCAAGGGTGAGAAGCACATCACCATCAGCAGGAGAAGTAGCTAGAGTGTGACCTTTCCCCGTGGTTGTGCCGCTGGAATCAATTGTGCTAAGCATGTGGCCTACTTGCCAATATTTCATTTAAAGACAAAGTTCAACTGCATTTCTTCAATGATCAATTCGCCACTTTAGTAACCATTAATCTATTATTGAATAGATCTTTGAAGTGCTCCTTTATCTAAAACAGTTTCCCAGGTGGAAATAGGAAGGAAAGTTAATATAAATAAAAATTGCTTTTCACATGTATACTGGTGGCAACAGAAAAACATGTATAAATCATATGTAGTATAAGGCAGGAATTTTTCTTAGAAAATGTCAGTAAGAGTTTTAAATTTAAAATCTGTGATGCACACTCAGGGTGAGTCTGTTTATGAATGACACTGCAGAGGCTTCAATCTGCTACATTCGTTCTTAGTTTTAAGTCAGAAGTAAACAACAAAGAAGCTTAAAATAGAAGTTGCTCATTTTCTTTTAATTGAAATACATTCTACTCAAATTGAAGCTATAATTTATTTAGGAAAATATCTAAAATTGTTTCCTTTTATTTTATACAACTGTATTTTCTAATCTCCTGCAGTCATTTACACATGAGATGAGATTTCTTATTTTTCTTTCTGACTACTCCACTGAAGAAAATGTTTGCCTCTCACTAGACTCCCGTGAGCTGCAGTTAGTGGCACCACTCAAAGAAAAACTTCTTATTCAGTTTCTCTTACCTAAAGGATGTTGTTGCTTTACTTTACACATTTATTTCAACTTCATGAGGAAGTGCAATATTTCCTTTTAAAAACAATGGCTAAATGTTTTCTCTTAAATGTCATTGGTGTGCCTTTGAATGCCCATCAACCGAGGAATGGGTAAAAACAATGTTGTATTTTTATACAATGGAGTACTACTCAGCTATAAAGAAGGATAAACTCAGGATTTTATAGGTAAAATAGATGCAGCCAGACACCGTACTCATAAGTGAAATAAATCAGACTCACACTTGCAAACATTGCATTGTCTCCCTAGTATAAGAAATGAAAGAGTAAGTAAGATCCAAAATGTAAAATAGGTATTGTGAAAGGGAAAGAAACTATTAAAAAGGAAAGAACAACTGTGTGATAAAGAGAAAAGAAGGGAAAAAAACACCCTATGTATATATTAAGATAATTATTCAACTAATTTCTATTAGTACATTGAGAGAAAGACTTATTGTTTATGTTATTTGATCACTCTTCCATGCCTATATCTCATAACCTGAGCAACTACTTTGATAATAACACTATGTGATATAACAACCACTGTTAATTTTCTACCTTGTTTGGAAATTCTGGATCAGTTTTATTTCTTTTAATTATCTTTAAAATAAAAAGGAAGGGCCACCCAAATAGCTCAGTGGATTAAAGTGTCTGCAAACAGGTGCAGGGACCAGAGGTTCGATCCCCAGGCCTGCTGTGCTGGCCTTGCCCCCGGGGGGTGCTGAGAGGGCAATCGAGACTGGGCGTGGTGGTACGAGTCTGTAATACCAGCTCCTGGGAGGCTGTAAACAGGAGGACCACTACGAGTCCGATCTAGTAGTGAGACCCTGAACACCCCGTAGACCCTTCCCTGAAATACAAAAAACAAACAACCCCCCCCAAAAAACGAAAGAAATCACTTCTTTAAAAATAAAAGAAAAAGAAAAAGTTGTACTTAATTTAATATTAGATTAAATAATGTAATTTTCACATAAAATTGATATAAAGAGAAAACAGGACAACTTATTAATAGTTGTTTTCTTCAGAAATCCTTAGAACAGAAAAATGTCAGATATTAATTCTAACTCATACTAAATGGTTGATTTAGATTTTGGATATATTATAACAAATATTACTTGAAATGTCTAACCAATTTCTCAAATATTATGAAAAGAATTAAGAAACAAAAATGAATAGCAAATTGAAAGTGTCAAACCAAAATAAAACATTTTTGTTTCTTGAAAGGATAGAGTGGGGCTGGGGAGATGGCTCAGCAGAATAAGTGCTTCCCTGGCAAGCGCAAGGGCCTGAGTTCAATCTCCGGTTCTGCAAAAAAAAAAAAAAAGAAATAATAATAATAATAATAATAATAATAATAAATAGAGAAACAGAAAAGGATAGAGTTAGCTCTTTACAAATAATGTAATATTCTGAACAAATAAAAGCTATTCGTTCCAAGACTGTGAGAATTCAAATCCTGTGACTAAAGAATCTCAAAGGGAGCTTTATATACATGATCTTTGCTTTCCAAGATGTGGATTGGAATAATTTTTGATATTTTGTAAATGCGGGCCTGTCTCAATTCAAACACAGAGACTAATTTTACAGCTTGCACATATATAGAGGACTTTAAAGCAAAAATTAAAATTTTCTTTGCTGTGCACACAGGTTAGACTAATTATTTTTTGGGTGAGAACCTACTGGAGATTCTCAAGCTAATCTTTAAGCAAATTAACTCAAGCTTAAGAATTTTTTAAAAATACAAAATAAAGTAGAAGTCAATGTAAAGAAGTACCTTCAGAATTCATGAAAAAAGTGTGCTAAATTATACATGAAATTGCAAAAAAAAAAAAAAAACCAAAACCTTAAAATGATTATGGATAAAAAACATATAAATAGTAGCTAGAAATAAGTAAAATCATATTGAAATAAAGTTGTACGAGGAAAATATATAGTATCTGTAAAACATCAAGTATTTGCAAAAATATGAAAGAAAGGAAATCTATATATTCCTATTGAGGAATTGGTACAAACATTTCCAGAGACCATTTGAAATTATCTAGGTAATTTGTAATATAAATATGCTTATGACTAAGCATTTGCAGTTTTAGCGAATTGCTCAACAGAATTGGATAGAAATAAGTACCAGGAGGCATTTGCAAGAATGTTATCAGGAGGGCCGGTGAGACAGCTCAGTAGACTAAGCCCCTGCCTAGGCAAGTGAAGGGACTGGGGTTTGATCCCCAGCACTACAGGCCCCTCTGGCTCTGCCCCTGAGTGAGCTGAGCTGGTACCAAGACTGGGCATGGTAGTCACGCCTGTAATCCCAGCGCTGTGGAGGCTGAAAACAGGAGGATCACTATGAGTCTGAGCTGTGTAATGAGACCCTGTACCAAATGCATTTAAAAAAAAAAAACAGGAATGTTATTGGAGTACTAACTTTAAAACACATTCAAAAGTAGTCCACTTGTTCGAGCTTTGCTCCTTGTAATATTCATGCAAATTTTGTAGTGACAGCAGATATGTGAGGCTTACAGTTAACAATTAGTATGGGATTTTTCAAACTTAATATTAAATCTACAAAACTAGTGTCAAGAGAATTTCTTACCATACATACGACATGTATGTTGCAAAATTGTAGAAGTCAAGATAAAATGAAAAATAAAAATTATAGAATCATTTAGCCTTGATAGCAAAACAGCAGAGGTAAAGAAATGGGGTACAATTAAGACATAAACAACTAAAATCCTTACTGAATTAAATTATAAAAATGAATTGATAGTGCATGTTTTCTGTCCATCATGTTTTATGATTTTTTTTTTTCTCTGAATGCCTTCAGGGCAGCTTTGGCTGGCTTGAGTTGTGGTGATTGAACCACAGCTACCTGATCTGACTACTTTGTTGAAGCAGCCACTTAAAGAGCTGAGCTAAGGGGCAGGCCCTCCTTATGATCCATTTAAAATGCGGTTTTCCACACGTACAAATATGTGATAGGTAATGCAGACAGATAGTTATCGCTTTAGAATTGAATTTGAAGTAACTGAATATTGCATGTAATTAATCATTAAAATCAAACTTCACATCTGTAGATAGTGGTCAAGATGGTGCAGTAGGAACACCACTTGCACAATTCTGTCTTGGGGAAGAAACAGGGAAACAAAGAAAATACTGTATTTTTAGGAGAGTGATTAAATTAGAGAATTCTAGAAATCATCAAGGAAGTGACAGGAACTCTAAATAGCACAAAGAATCAGAGTTGGAAAGGCAACCTAGAAAAAAAGGAGCAAAGCAAATTAGAATTTCTAACCAAAATTCCTTCTGGGAGGTGGGGGGGGGATGGATCAAGCATTGCTTGGAAAAGTTAAGAAGGAAAATTCTGGGACCCCAGTTGTAGCATTGTAGCAGCTTTCCTAACTGAAGAATATTTGTTGCAGGATTTAAAGATAGCCTGGGGAGCCAGCTTGTCTAATGCTTGTTGAACCAAGAAGAACTCACCAAGGGCCCTGCCTAGCAACCCTCAAGGAAAGCTGCTACAACTGCCACTGAGAGATGCCACGTCTCCTTAGGGCCTCACAGCCAGCTCCACTCTGCAGTGAAAAGCTTTGGTCCAGCACTTGATAAAGTGGGTGGAAAATAGCCATCTCAACACCCTAAAGCTTCAGGATCAACAGTTGCCAAAACCATAAACCTGAATCCCACCCACACTTGCCCTACAGGAACTAAGGAAACATATCAGTTTCCCAAACATATCAGTTTGGGACTATTATTATGGTTACAAAAATCTTAGATTGGTCAGTATAAAGAGTTAGGAAAAGTCATTGTCTTACAACTCCAGGAATTTGGCCACAGAAACTAGAACCCTAGTTCTCAACAAAGCTTGCGCTGTTTGACCTAGCAAACATTTGTATCTATTTCCTGGAGTTCACACTCAGAAATTTGGGCTTGACCAGTGGGACATAGGTCATACACCTTTAAAAATATGGAGACCAATATGGCTAATTAAAGTGTTTTTATATGGATCCAGAGAGAATATACAAAGGATCTTCACCATAGTGCACAGTCTTGGAACCAAAACTAATGGTGCTCAAAGCTCTGGTATCAGTTGTGCACATCACTTGGGACTCGGAGAGGGTATCATGTGAATGCAACACTTCCGTCATAGTGGCCAAGGGTGCTAGCCATCATCATCCACCATAATTCCATAATATAGGGAACATCCCCTTCATAGTCCATAATCTCAATTCCAGTTACTGCAGATCTTTCCCAGGTCTACATAATCCAAGAGTGAGAAAGTTCTCATCATCCTGTGGCTTCAAAACTGTGGCTACTAGTTCCAGAAGCGCAGCCATCTCTTGCACTCATTTTGAGGGTCCTAGAGAAGATCACATTTACTTCTTTTAGAAGTAAACAATAGGGATTGGTGCCAAAGTGCTTGGTGTCACCTGCTAGGAACTGAAGGACAGTCCTTTTCACATCCTATGCCACTGATTCTTCTACAAGCCCCATATGCAGCAGTGCTCAATAGGTAGAGCTTGAAGCCATGCACATCTGGAAGCCTGTGTCCACTGCAAAGATTCTACCTTCATGAACTGCCATAGTCTAGATTTTTAGGAACTCACAGACACTGCTGAAATCAAGCAAAAGGAGAAAACCATATACAAATTGCACTGAGCTTGGCTATTATCAAAGTCAAAGCACCTACTACTCAACTATTATGTTGTATTTGATTTGAATGCATAAATCATTTCCTAAAACAGCTACTCCATAAAGTTAGAAGAGGTGAATGTTACACAACTTTTGTGGACATGACAAAAAACATGAAAATAAATATGATACCTTTAGAGAGAAATAATTCTCCAGAAACAGATCCCAATTTGAAGAAAATCTATGATATACCCAAAAAGTAATTCAAAATAATGATTCAAGAGAAATAAAGTAAGATGCTAGAGAATACAGCTAAACAAGACAAATAAGAATAATTTTCAGGACCAGCCAAATAGCTCGGCAGATTAAAGCACCCACAAGCATGTGCAGGGACCAGGGGGTTCGATCCCCAGCCTGCTGTGCTGGCCCCACCCCCGGGATGAGTTGAGAGAGCAATTGAGGCTGGGCGTGGTGGCGGGCACCCATAATCCGAGCTCTTGGGAAGCTGTAAACAGGTGGATCACTATGAGTCCGATCTAGTAGTAAGACCCTGAACACCCTGTAGGCCCTTCCCTAAAATACACCCCCCCAAAAAAAAAGAATAATTCTGGATTTAAAAGAGAAATTTATTAGAGAAGTAGAGCACCAAGCAAAAGTCCTAGAGCTATTATCTTCAATGTAATAAAAATAGAGAGAACTTCTATAATAAGAACAAGCAGAAGAAAACTTGAGGCATTTTTGAACAGATCCAATCAGAGCAATAAATAAACAAGTTTAAAAAAACAAAGAAAAGAAATACTGAATAGAGAAGTCACTTTCAGAACTGCTCAGAGAAATTCAAATAAAATTACGCATCACTGGAAGAAATGGAGGGACATACATCCTGAAGCCAAAATCAATCTGAAATAAGCAACTTCTTGATCAATCAAAACATAGGACTTAATAAAATGGCCATCCAGCCAGCAGTTCTGCTGGTGGGTCACCTGACCATGGGTGGAGCAGGACCACCATACTAAACAGTGTAGAAGAAAAGGAGAAAGAAAGTGCTAAAACAATGCAGCTAAATCAAGCCATTAGAATAGGTGGGATATAAGGTCCCCTGCTTTTTTATCATCTAAAACAGAGAATACAGCAGACTAGCAGTAAATTCTGCTGGCACAGACAGGAATGAGAAAATGTCTCCCTCCCCAACAACTGGCCAACATGTCTTGTCTTGTCTTGTTTTGCCTTGTCTTGTCTTGCCTTGCCTTGTCTTATCTTGTTTTGTCCTCTCTCCTTCCATTTCCTTTCATGGACCAGAGTGCTAAGTGAGACCTCTGGTGACAGATAAAAGATTTTCAGGGACTGTGATAAATAGAACAGCACAACTTCTGCCATGACCAGTGGCTAGAGGGATGCAGGTACTAAAACAGCCGTGTGCCACGGGACTGGGCAGCCCAAAACTGTCCCCAGGCCAGTCGCAGGAGCATAAAGTCACCCTGCAGCACATCACCCCACCTGCCCTGCTACAGGACGTTATAGTCCATGGCAGAGGCAGGTGGCAGTGGCAGCAGAGCCACCACTGAATGCACAGAGAGGAACCTCAGCACCCTCTCGCCCTTCTAGCAGCAGCTTGAGAGACATAAGCAGCACTGTGCCAAGCACAGCAATGGCTTGGAAGGCACAATCTCCCCTCAACATAGGAGTAAGAATTGGGACTGAGCAGCCTTGACAGCAGCTGCAGGGCAGGTTAGCCCAAAGCACAGCAGCCCATGCTTCCCTATAATAAGGGACCAGAGGAGACAGCTACTTGCAAAGGAGAGGAGACTTGCAGAGGAGACAGAGACTTGCCAGTGGAAAGAAAACAGGCAGCTGTGCAAAGACTGGGAAGCGGCTCCCTGATCTCTGTCTGAGGGTAGCACAACAACTAGGAAAGAGATGCAGAGAGAGAAAGGCTAAAGAGTGCGAAGGCTGCTACAGGGTAACGTATTGGCTGAAGGTTCTGGCCCCGACCCCTCATATCTGGAGGCCAAAATTGGCAGCACAGCCAGCAAAAACTCTACTGCAGGCTTGGCAGGCTTACCCAGTAGTTTTGGGCTCTTAGGGGACACCAAATAAAGAATTATACTTTGTATTATTTATCTTTTAATTTTTATTTTTTCATTGGTTTGCTTTTTTTTCTTCATGTCTTTTACTTATGTTTTGTTCTAATTTATGTGTCCTCTTTCTCCCTTTTCTCAATCATATCTTTGATTTAACTGTATTTGCATAAGACTGAATATTATTTCTAATCTTTCTGGCTAATATTGATAGTCCTTTGCTTGCACATTTATTCTTTCTCTTCTGTCATCCCCTCTAGTTTCACAATGCTTGCATGATTATCCTTTGTCCTCCAGCCTGGTCTGTACCTTTTTTATTTTTTTTTCATCTTTTATCTCTATTTCATCCATCATCCTTCTTAAATTTTTTCACATGATAAAACCACTCTACCAAGGGAAAATACATTGTATACAAATTCCCAATTAATGTTGAGTTCAGCTATATAACTAACTGTAGATCTTGCTCCTATGATTAAAAGTGTGGTAGGTGCTATTTAATTGCTAATTTTACTGCTTTACCTAGGACCTCATGTCTGTTGTAATGAGTTGTCCTCCCTTGCATAATAATACTGGGAAAGTCTGGGGTAATAACTGTCACCATAATCCAGTACAAAAGGACTAGGGATTGAACCAAATAGATAACAACCTCTAGCCTTTAATAGTTTGGGAAGGTAGATTCTTGGCACAGATGCTGAAAAACAAGAACCTCATACACATGGAAGACATCCTTGAAGATCATACGTTACCTACAGAGGCCTTGCACTAGGGATAAACTATCCACTATAAAAGCATACAAAAATAAACACAGAAGACAAAATAAAAATTTAAAAATTAGAAAATAACAACATACAGAAGCAAAATGTGACCCCAGACCTCCAGCCCATCCAGAACAAAGCAAGAAAAAAATGAGTTAAAGAACAATAGACATTTCTGAAATGATATCCTAACCCTAAGATACTAATCCATGAGGCCATAGAGTAAATCAGATCAGAAATTATTTCATAGGAGAGAGAGAGAGAGAGAGAGAGAGAGAGAGAGAGAGAGAGAGAGAGAGAGAGAGGTTGACCCTAATAAAGAACTTCCATTGCACATCTAGAGTGCATATAGATAAGAAAAAAAAATACAGGAGCATAGGAAAATTATAGAAACCATGAATTCCCAACATAGGAAAGAAATGTAATAGATAAAATACATTAAAAGAAATATCCTATCCAGGATATTAACAATCCTTTGTAATTTTGCAAACCTGCATGAACAAAAGTGAAGCTAGACTATCAGACCTAGAAGACAAGATCACAGCTAATGGTCACAAAAGGAAAGATCCCTTAAATATAACAAGTGACCAGGAAAACATAATTCAATAGCTACATCATGATGCAAAAAACAACAGAAATCGATTGGTGTAAGTGAAAAAGCAGCAATTCGAACAAATGGGACAGACAACTTGCAGAAGGAATGGCAGAATACTTTCCAAATATGAAAAAAGAATTTGATATACAGCATATAGAACTCCAGTTAAACATGATCAAAACACATCTATGCCAAGGCATGTAATACTCAAAATCCTATAAATTCAGCACAAGAATACAATACTAAAAGCTATTAGAGAAAATAAACCAATCATATACTCATCAGGATCTCAGCAGACTTCTCAACATAAGTACTCCAGTGAAGAAGAGTTTGAAGTGAAATATTTCAAGTCCTAAAGGAAGCCAACTTCCAACCCATTTTTTTTTTTCTTTTTGGAACCAGGGATCGAACTCAAGCCCTTGCACTTGCCGGAGAAGCACTTATTCCAATGAGCTAGCTCCCTGGTCTCCCCCCTCAATTTTTAAAATTTTTTTCAACCCATTTTGATGTACCCTGAAAAACTATCTTTCAAAATGAATGGAGAAGACAATTTCATTACAAAAAATACTTGAAGAAATTTATGACCACCAAACCAGCTCTTCAAAGTATACTGAAAAATAGTCTAGAAAAAAAAAAAAAGATCACAGTTCCAAAAACACCAATATAAATGACCAGACAGAGCATACAAATAAACAGAGTGAAAAGACAGAATCTACAGCAGGAAAATAATATTACAAGGATAAACTAAAAGATATCAGTTATAGCCATCAATGTAAATAGTCTTAATTCACCAATCAAAACTAAAAAGACTGGCAGGATGGACCAAAATAGAAGACCCAACAATATGCTGCACACAAGAAACATATTTAACTCAAAAAAAAATTCATAGGCTGAAAGTCAAAGGATGGAAAACTATACTCCATCCAATTAAAACCCAGAAAAAAGGAGGCATATACCATAGCTAAACTATCAAAAGTACATATTTAATTCTAAACACAGTAAAAGTGCCAAATCTTACATAATGGGCTGTCTATTCAACTTACAGAATATAGCATATTTCCCAGCAAAAACTTACACACCAAAGGAGAAGGGCTTGATATAACAAAATTCAGAAAGAACAAAATACTGCTAGCTAAAGTACAATACCTAATACAATAACTCTTCAAAAATGAAGGTGAAATAGCCTTTCTTGATAATCAGAAGCTAAGAGAATTCATTACCACCAGATGAGCCCTACATGAAAAATAAATGAATAAATAAATGAAATATGCAAAACTCACTGTAAGAATAGGCGGAAGAGAAAATGATCATATCTTAGCATGATAGAATACAATCAATCTCAAAAATCAATGAGAAGGGATGGCAAGATAGTTCAGTGGGCTGAGCACTTGCTTAGATAAGCCCAGGGGCCAGGGTTCGATCCCTGACACCACATGCACACTGGCCTTGCCCCTGGCCATGCTGAGCCAGTGATTGAGTTTGGGTGTGGTGGTGCATGCCTGTAATTCCAGCACTATGGAGGGTGAAAACAAAAGGACCACTATGAATCCAAGCTGCATAGTGAGACCCTACACACACATACACACACATACACACACACATACGCACACACACACACACACACACACACACAAATTGATGAGAGCTGGCAAGAAATGAGATGCACACACAAGAAAACTACAATTAAAAAATGACATAGGATTTTTCATATTTATCAATTACAGTCTTTACTTAAATAAATTAACCAAGTACAGGACATAGGGTGCCTGAAAGGATTGAAAATAAATAAAAATCCAACTATACGTTGCAAACAAGAAATTCACTTGTCAGCAAGGGTACTTGTAATCTAGAAGAGATGAATTGGAAAAAGATATATCATGAAAATGGAAAGCAAAAGTGATAGGAGTAGCTATGTTCCTATCAAATAAATTGGACTTCAAAATTTAAAAAAATCTGTACAAAGAGACAAAGAAGGTCATGATACATTGATGAAAAGCAAAGAGCAAGACGATTTAAAAATTAAAATACACAATTTAGCAAGAAGATCTAAGAATTGTAAATATAATTGTACTCAACAGGGGAATATTCAAATAAGTTCAGCAAAAGTTCGAAGGGAGCCTCCACACACCACTTTTCCCAAAGGCCAGTCAGCTGGGCAGAGTATCTGACTTGAACCATTTTACAGAGCGCACAGACCTAAAAACATCAAATAGCTCTCTCATTGGTACTTAACATGGGACGTTCTGCAAGATAAATATTGTATTTGGTCACAAAAGTCTCAATATACTTTTAAAAAATTAAATTACCAGCTTTTTCTTGGAGCACAGCACATTAAAACTACAAATGAACAAGTAGAACAATAGAAGATATATAAATATTTGAATATTGAAGAGCATGCTCTGGACTAACCTATGTGCAACTGAAGAAGTTAAGAGAAAAACACAAAGGATTGCTGGGAACAACAATAGCATCACATTATATGTAAACCTTTGGAATACAGCCAAAATATATCTGAGAGACAAGTTTATGGCAATATATACTTACATAAAATAGATCATAAAATACATCGGCTAACAATGCAACTCAAGGATTTAGAAAACCAAGAACAAACCACTACAAAAATTAGCAAAAATAGAGACTGGATGTAGTGGCCCAACTCCTGCAATCCCAGCTCTTGGGAGGCTGTAAATAGGTGGATCACTACAAGTCCAGTCTAGTAGTGAGACCCTGAACTCCCCATAGACCCTTTCCTAAAATAAAAAAGAGAGAGAAAATAAAATGATCAGTGAATAAAAAAATAGAAAAAATATTAAAAAGCAAAAAACCTGTTTATTTAAAAGATCAGCAAAACTGAAAAACATATATCTATACTAACTATGAGGGGAGAAAAATGTTAAAACACATCCATTAAAAAAAATCAGAGGTGAAAAAGGAGACATTGAAACTATTAGTACCAAAATGCAAAGAATTATATAAAAAACCATAAGCAACAGTATTCTAAAAACATTCTAAAACCTGTAAGAAACAGATACATTTCTGAATATATAAAAGGTACCAAAACAAAAAGAAGACATATAAAGCCTAACAGCATAATGAATAAGGATACTGAAGCAATGATTTAATATCTTTTATCTTGAGAAATTCCAAGACCTGAAGTTTGTATGGCTGAATAATACAAAATATTAAGAAAAGAACTAATTACAATTCTTACATCATTACACACACAAAAAAAAACTGAAATAGAAAAGCCTTTTAATATCTTTTTACAGGAAATGCATTAGCTACATATCAAAGCAGACAAAAATAATACAGCAGGGCCAGGGAGATGGCTCAGTGGAATAAGTGCTTCCCTGGCAAGTACAAGGGCCTGAGTTCACTCCCCGGTTCCACAAAAATAAATGAACGAATGAATAAATAAACAAATAAATAAATATTTAAAATATTGATTGGTTAATAAATATCTGCTAATAATTTTATAACTACATTTATAAGAGTTATTGGTATGTATTTTAATTAGTTTTATTTTGTGATTTTTATGACAGGATAATATTCTCATAAAACTAATTTGAAAGCATTTATCTTCTAGTTATTGAATAATTTTGTGGGTTAGTAGTATTTTCTTTTGAAATGTTTGATAGAGGTCACTGTTGTAGCTATTTTATTTATTAAATGCTAGTTTATTTTATTAAATGTAATTTCACATCACATTTCATTTCTTTAAAAGAATTAGGTGTATTTCCATTTTTTATTTGTGTAAGTTTAGCACACTGTTTGAGTTTTTCATTTAATCTAAATCATTTCATTTATTGGCTAAAAATTAGTTGTAAAATTCTTGTTGCCCTTTAATTTTCCCTAGTGTCTGACCTTATGTTCCATTACTCATTCCTTCAAATTCTAATTTGTGATTCATATAGCTATGAGCACATCAGCTCTGTTACTTTTTCACGGAATGACATTATCAAGTTTCTATATTTTGTGTCCACATACTGCTTCATTTATTCTTACTTTGATCTTTATTGTGTTATATTTGTGTGCAGTTTGTCTTTCCTTTAGAAGCATTTTAAAATTGTTCTACATGTCATTGTAAATATACTTATCACAATAGCATTGTTTTTTCTGCATTTTAAAATATTTGAAATTGTATTTTTAGCATCACATAATTAAAAATACTTTCTAATTTATCTTGTTTTTATTGTCATATAGACTATAAAAATTCTGTTGTTCACTAATTTTCTTACTAAATATCTTAGTTTTTCAATGTATTTTCTAGGTTCTTGAGCTGAACATGTAAATTATTTTTCAACTTTGAAATACTGTATTCTTAAGAGGTATTTAACATAAGGTTTAAAAAATGGAGTATTTTTGAAAACAATGGATATATTGGTAGTATATTTACCTATACTTCAATCATGCATATTTAATTATACCTTTTTTACACTTCATAAAAACCTTACAATTTTTCAGATTTATATGCAAAACCCACTATTTTGAATAATAAAGTCATAAGTTCAATGTATTAATCACCAGACAGGAAGAAAAGTAGTAATAACTGATTGTGGGCTCAATATTTTAAGACTCATTTTTCATGCTATTTTATAGAATATGTCCATTAAAGCCACTGGCTTGCCCTAGTTACGGTCTGTTCTGATATGTCTTTTCCTCTCTCTTTTTTGGTCTTCTCAGCTCTTGGATCATTTAAATACCCGGTGATTAGTGCCATCATCAACTCTTTTCTTCCAACATGTTGATCTAATTTAGTATGTGCAGTTCACAGCTGTGTGGTTATTGATATAATTTGGAAAAACAAGGTTAGGTTTATTTTAGTTCTAAGCAACTGGTAGATACTTTGGAATTTTATGTGTTTCCTTTGAAAGTTAAATGCCAAAATCTTGTTTTTAAAGAGTATTTGCATTTTTTTGTCCCAACAACATGCTTAGCCTTCTAAAATTTACGTAACTGCTATTTTTTTTCCTGACAATCTTACTTTTGGGGTTAAAAAATAGCATAGAAATCCTGTTTAGATTGTACACATTACTCAGCAACAATATGTCTTGTAAGTTGTGATACAGGATGTGCCATTTATAAGGCATTCTACAGATAATAATTTTTCCTTAAGGTAATTGTTTGCAACATTTACAAATGTATGGATTTTAAAATTGCAGTTACGCTATTTCATCATTTCCAGAACTCAAGGAAGTAAGCAACAGTGCATACTGTTTGCTTTACAGGAAGAATCTCATTCAGTCAGTACTGGCGGTCTGTGCCTGTAATCCCAACACTGCAGAGGCAGAGGCAGGAGCCTCGCTGCAAATCTGAGGGCACCGGGGGCTGCCTAGTAGGTTCAAGCCAGCCTAAGTTGCACAGGGAAACTCTGTCTCCAAACTAACAAGTAGGCAAACAAAACAGTTCTAATTCAAAAGAACGAATATTTGAATGAAAAGTAAAGACTACTTTTTGTTCCATCTTAGAAATATTAGTGTCTAATAACAAAACAAAATCATTATTCTATATTGGTTGCTTTATATAATACAATCAAGTTTGAAGGCTGTTAAAAAAGAATAGAAGAAAGTTTCAAATAGACTGGGGATTCAGAAATCATTAGAACTTTTCTCTAATAAATATTTTGATCTCAGACTTTTTTCCCTCTTACTCCAGTAAATAAGAAAATATGTCAGCTACACCAGGCACATATAATATTTTATGCCACCTTGATTTACTAAAAAAAATCATATTTAGACATCACTTAAATTTTGCTGTGAGAAAACTGAAAGTACATAGGGCTGGCGAGACTAAAGCGCCTGCTTAGGCAGAGTGCAGCAGCCCAGGGTTCGATCCCCACTGTGCCACGCCCCCCCCCCCCCATGGAGCATGCTAAGAAGGTGATTGAGACTGGGCATGGTGATGCACGCCTGTAATCCCAGTGCTTGGGAAGCTGAAAACAGGAGAATCACTATGAGTCCGGTCTGTATAGTGAGACCCTGTACACACTGTACTATATACATTTAAAAAATTTAAAAGTATGAAATCCAAATAAAGATTTTATGTATGTAGAGATTTTAGGTATGTAAAGATTTTATGTATGTAGATTCTGAAGTATGTATTTATTCTAGTCTTTTAAAAGGCAATTACAAGAAATAAAGAAAACATATACATAGGAAGTAGAAATGTTGATAAGCAAAAAGAATAATGAAAACTACCATAGTACAAACCCCTTCAATGTTGTTGTCACATTATGAAGCACTAGCAATAAACGGAACAATAATAAAAATTAAATCTTCAATTGATCCTGATAAAACTCAATATTCATTTACAAGCTTATTTTTCAGATAATCACAAAGCTAAATTCTTGGCGATGAGTAACTTTTTTAATGTCATATTATAGATAAATGATTAAATCAGGCTTTGAAATTAAATCCTTTTGCCTTTAATGTCCATATCTTCTTTACAAAGTATAGGACAAAGAGGAGGGAACATAGATTTCAAAGGAAGACAGCTTAAGGATAAAACTACAATCATAATTTTACAGCTGGCCAAATTTACTCATAGTGTTCCGTTGCTGATTAATATTCATGAAATAGGGATCATCAGTTTCTTCTTTTTTTTTTACAATGTTGAAAACTAAGATTACTTTGAACTGACATTTGTTCTGAACTCAGGATAATATTCTGAGAATCAGAAAAACATCAGTGTCTGTAAGAAATTCTGTATGTGACCCTAAGAAATGCCTACCGATGGCCTTCACACATGGCTGGCAAAGGACGGACTGGTACTCCTTCTCCTGTACCTCCAGTCTTTTCCTCTTAGATTCATGACCTGTGGACCAAATACTACAACTGTCTGAAATGACTGAGGCATCCCAAGCTCAATAAATGTTCTGCAAACCATCCCACCTATTATGTTTTCACATTTACATTGTGTTTTCTCTATCTAAATGATATTATCTACCCAATACTAACCAATATGAGGTCCAGGTAGATTTCATGGCTATAGATCTTAGTACCATCTATTCATAATGTTAAATCACACATGATTGCATAATTTATGAAGCCAGTTCTCATACTTCCTAGAAAACATGATTATTCTTCCTATAGAATGAAGGACAATTATTCAAATAGTATAATCACATTTCTTTAAAGTTATAACAGTAATAAAATATATATCATTTATAGATTACTTACTATGTGCCAGATACTACTCTATGTTTGAAGAGTTTTAACTCATTTAATACTATGGATATATTTTATCCATCAGCTAAGAAAACTGAAGCTAACTGAGTTTAAGTATCTTACTCCAGACCATATTCTAGGAAATCAGTCTCAAGAGTTTATGCGGTTTTTTCAATCTCTACAATATGTGAAACATACAAAGTTGGTAGGGAATGGTTTATTTGCATCTAGGAGCATAGAACGCAGTAGGATATCTCTTTTGGACTTAGTATTTTAATTGGAGAACCAGAGAAAAAGTCAATATTGCTATAGAGAATTTACCTGTGTGACTTTAGCCCAGCCACTTACAACTCTGAACATGATATATAACCATCAGTGTCCTATACTGCAGGAAGAATTTGATATATTATATCTGTATTTCTCTTAACACACAACAGTTTTAATCCAACTGCCTGTCCAGGCAAAAGGCACTTAAATTCGGCATACAAAATATTGTGGAAAACTCCTCCCATCTGACATTCCCCTGCCTCACTGGGCATCCCACCAGGACGTTCACTTCATCAGAGTTGCATATCTGTCTTCTTTCTTTATCACTGTCTGCTGATGTCTACAATAGTGCTGGGAGGGAAGTGTTTTGGATAAAATTTTCTCATTTTGCCCAGTAGCTAACTATGTATTGAATTGCCTATCAAGTGGTAAAAAGTAATTCATTCATGCTCCTGTTTTTGGTATCACAAATAGAAGTTAATCAAAAACTAAAATAGTGATTACAAAGAAAATGTTTGCTTGTACACAGTTCAACCTTCCGAAAAAACCTACTCATTTTGGAAAGCCTTAGATACTAGTGAGACAGCCGAGAAAACCCTGAGAACTGTCCATGCAGGCGTCACAGCAGGGCGAGGCGAGGGTGCTCACCTCTCACGTTTTGAGAACAGCTTCATCAGTTACTTTCTAGTCTCCACACACCCGTTGAGAAAATTTTTTTCCCCAAAAGCAGATGGAAACAATTGTTAAGTGTGAAAACCCGCAGTTGTCTCCTATCCACCATTTCCTCTTTCTCATCCATTAGTGATAGCTGGCACTGACACGGGCTTATTAAAAAATCCATTTAAGCATGAAGTCATATCCACATTCTGGGCTACTCAGTACAAACACTTAGAGACATTAGCATCTATTCCCTTTGCACAGCTTACTGAGTTGATCCCGCAGACACTGTTATAGCGATAAGAAAGCCAACGCGCTATCTTCCCAAGTTTTTGAAAATATCGTGAGAAGCTACTAGGTGCTGGGTTTATTTGTCTTTGAAGAAAACGGCTCATTAAGCATCAGCAAGAGCAGCTACTAATCCTAGGAGTCCATGTGCTCAGTGCGTGCTGTACTGAGTACCCCAAGCTGAAGGATATGAGGCCCACAGGGGAATGCAGGGCTTGTTACACTGCTGACTGTGATCTTGGGTTCAAGTGCTCGGGAGGAGCAGAACGGCACATGCATGCTCCACAAACCCGAGCAGTGACAGAATGGCACCGGTGTCTCTGGGTACAGACAGGTGAACCAGAGAACAGCGGAAAGAAGGGAAGATTTTGCTCAATTCTGTATACACTGGAACATGCTCAGAGCACTCAGGTGGCACATGAAATCTCAAACTTTTATTTGGAAATAGACATGACGGCCAGTGAATGTTTCAGAATAGAATATAATTTGCGTTAATAAATTTATTTATGCAATTTGTTCCATATGTTATTAGTAACAGTAAATATGTGCTCTGAAGCCCATATGTTAATGCTGTCTCTCTGAACTTGCATATGTTGCATAAAAAGATAAAGGCATGATTTACTTTATATTCATTCTTACATATAGAAAGATGCATCGTTTTATTATATTACACCACAGAACACCTTGCTCCCAGATTTTCCTCTTCTCCACCACACACACACACACACACACACACACACACACACACACACCTGCACATACACATGGACACATACACATGCATTGTAATTAATGATGCCTCTGTATCTTGGTGTTTTGAATAAAACAGATGAGACCATGATCTCAAATTTTTTTTTGCACTGTTAGCTGAAAAAATTTATATTGTTCACATCTTTTATCTAGAATTTGAATTTAACTATGAGTCACTAAAAGTAAGAATCCAAAAGCTTTAGATGTTGTTATTCATTCTAAAGTATTTATTTTTATTGTATTTTTAATATGATGTATTTTGTACACAAAATGCATGTTAGTCATACATAAAAAGGGGACTTAGAGTCTTCTAAACACTTTTAAAATTAAGGAAATAATAGTATGTTCCACATTAATCCTTGTTTTGAACATGTACCACAGAAGTATTTTAAAAGATTGTCATTTTGGGGGGGTGGGGGGCTGGCTTAGCCTGCCCAGAGGGCAGGGCTGGTGCAGCATGTGGTGCCGAGGATTGAACCGCGGTCCCCTGAGCCTGCCTAAGCTTGCCTAAGCAAGTGCTTTAGGCCACTGAGCTATCCTGTCAGTCATTAAAAGATTGTCTTCTGAACTATTTCCTCAAATATAATTTGTAACATTTGTATTATGTCTTTTACATCATAGACTCAGGTCGGGTAATTATTCATATTTTGAATAGGTCAACCCCTTTTCTACCTATAAATTGCTTGGAAATGTGCTTTTCATTTAGTTAAGCTCAGAAAAAAAAACCAGAGCTAATTAGACTTTTCCATTTAGAAAATCTGTAGCCCAAAGGCCTTGCCTTTTAGCATACTTATTTAGTTTGTTTCCTCTATGGTGCGATTGCAACTTTACTTGAATTTGCTCTGGTGGTAAAAGTCACAGAGAAGCAGAGCTGCCTCAAGGAATTTAGAAAGAAGCACTGCTGTGCTGTTCAGCTTAAACTAAGCCTTCGAATGCAGCTGCATATTCTCCAGTATACAGCACAGGACAAGACAAGACAAAGATGTTCACAAGTTTGCATTTGTCAAAGCAGAACTATATCGAGAGTATTATTTCATTTGCTGTGCCAGCCAGTCCTGAAAAGCACATAGATTTACCAATCTTAGAGCATAAATCTGAGGCTCTGATCATTACATACCTTTGCCAAGGTCAAATAGTTTTAAAATCATAGCTGGAAATCGGGCTTGAGTTCTGACAGGTGGAGAATATTTCTATCAAGCCATAGCTACCTGCTCATGTGAACTACTAACGTATCACTGGCCTATGAAATTACAGTCTCTTAAAGAATTTCTGAAATGAAATAAGGTAGAGCCTTCTTTTATTAGAACATAAATGCAAATGTCTTTCCAAATCATAGACCACTAACAGGAAGTCTGCCAAAATTAATAATTATGCCAGCTATCAATCTTTCCAGGCAGAAAATTTGTTGCTCAGCCCACAGATGAAATGTCATTTTATAAAAAAGCTAATAATATGTGCCCACAACTATGCCTGTCAACACCACTGAGCCAATGGCAGCGTTCAAAAGTTAAAAATGAATATAATATTAAAATCATTTGAACAAGGCATGAAACTGCACTTTATTCAAATTGTATGAAATATCAAGAGAATTTAGTTTTCTAGAGATCCAAAGGCTTTTGGAGTCACAAGACTATGAATAATTTGCATAATGCAGAGTGCATCCTGACATCTCTAATTATGTAGGTGAGGACTCCGAGGACCAGAAAAATAGTTCCCTCCTGGGTCCGAATGAAGCTGAAATGCAGCCTTTCTGTATGCATTTCCAGCTAGTACTTCCTTCTGATTTTCACTCTGTGCTGGCAGCTGAATGGGGCGATTTATTTACTTAAATCTATTCTAACTAATTCTGGAAATTATTTGCAGAGCTTTAAAAAAAAAGAGTTTGATTTTAAGAACATCTTCATGAGTATATGTTTGTGAAATATAGTGATTCCATTCAGCGGAGGTGTTGGTATAACTACAGACGAATCTTGATCATTTCAACTAAAATTAGGATTAAATGAATAAATGAAAACAAGGATGGAATTAGGATCAAATTAGCCGAGCAATGTGCTTTACCTTAGACCCTGACTGTCTTCAGGACCACGGCCCATGTGTGGAAAGCTTGCTCCCCGGTCTTCGCTTCATTGGGAAGTGGTGCAGTGGTAATGGGGCAGAGAGTGGGCCTTGCTTTCTGGTCCCTGGAACACAATTCCAAAACCCACACATAAAAGAGGAAAGGTTTACCTTGGCTCACAGTATGTAGATGGTCCAGTCCTTCGTGTGCTGGCTCCAAGGCCAAGCAGCAGGGCAGAGAGGCATGGGGAGTAGGCTTGCTCATGGCATGGAAGGAGAGGGAGGCAGGGAGGGAAAGGAAGACAGGGAGGCAGTCAGGAAGGGGGAGGAAGAGAAGGAAGAGGAGGGTAGAGGGGGAAAGCAGGGGAGGGAGATGGGAAATAGAAGCTTCCAAGCCACACCTCAGTGGCCTTCCTCCCTGAGCTGGGCTTCATAGGTCAGAAAACATTTAGGCATAAGCTCAGTGGTGACTGATGAGCGTCACACCCTGAGAGTGCAGCGGACTCCCCGAATTCCATTTATGAGCAAAGGAGGCTTTGGGGAAACATCTAGACAGGAAGATCACATAGCATAGTGGGATAAAGTTAAATTGTTGGCCTTGGCCCTAGATGCATTCACTGAGCTATTGGTCTTTCTCCATCTGCCTGTTCTGCCCCTTGGCCTCCTGGGTAGCAGGTCTTCTCCCCATGCGCTATGTTGGCACAGCCCACAGAGGCGGTGTGAAAAGACCATGGACTGTGAGCCAAAAGAAAACTTTTTCCCTACCAAATGATTTTTATCAGTTATCTGTGACAGCAACTAAAACTGGATGAGACATATATATCATGAAAACTGCACAATTTTAATGAACATTGCTTGGTTCCATTTTGTCACACACAAGTAAGAACTAAAATTTGACTCAGTTTGAAAGTAACTGTATCCATAACTGCAAGAGGGCATTTTCTTTTTCTGGAGGAATAAGCTTATCTTTGCAGGTGGTGGTATTCAGAAGCTCTGCTTCATTCTAGATTCCAGATGGGAGACAGTCGCAAGCAGCTCTTAGCAATACTGAATCCAGCAATAGAACATCAGCATTTTGAAGTCAGGCACCACGGCAGGGTTTACATCATGGAATTTAGTATGTGCTAAAGAGGAGAGATTTTGTCTTCACAAGAGCAAGTTAAAATATATTCATTAGCATGCCCCTGTTTAGGAAGGCTTTTCAAGATACACACACATTAGACCTGTTTGATAACATAATATCCTTTACATGTGATGAAGCGAGGTTACAGTTCATGTAAAAAGTGCTGTGCCAATACCCGGTAGTCTAATAAGTAATCAAAATATAGACAGTAGGTTATATAGGAGAGGTAATGTGCCACACGTAATTCATGCCACTTCCTTTAAATAGTCCTCTGAGTGAAACATCAATCAATACCACATAGTAACTAGCAAAGTCTTGAGTTCCATCCCTGGTACTACCAAAAAAAAAAAAAAAAAAAAAGGTTGCGGAGGACCACCTAAGCAGCTCTCCTTGAAAGAAGAGCAACTTTCTCCATTTTGGCTGAGCCTGACCCTATTTCCTCATATTGTTATGGACAGAGCTGGCTAGGACTTCTGTTTATTCTTCAATTGGCCTTCAGCAATGTGTATTGGTCTAGCTGAGGTGCTGTGATAGTCTTTGAAGGTAGCATATGTGTTTCCCTGGTAACCTACACCTGCCGCTGTGTAACGTGAGCCAGGTCAAGAGAGGATGGGAGAGCTAATGCTCCATGCTGTGACTTCCTGGGGCTTGAAAGACTACATCAAAGCTGAAGCACCAGACTCCACAAAACATTAGATGCTGTCTCAATGGCATATAGCATAATGCAGATTTCTCTCTGCATATCCTCTCTGCATATGGCAAAGATAAATGTAGGCCACCCACCTAGCTCAGCTTGCAACTGTCACCTACTTCCCATAATTCTCAGTCAATCCTCCTGAAGCCACTCCCCCACTGAATAAAAACCAGGTGAGGCCCCAGGTCACTCTCTTGGTTCTGGGAAGCCAGAACCAATCTTCGTGGCTGAATTTAGAGCCCTGTGACTCTCCATTGGTTCAAAATATCATTTAGTGTCTATTTTCACTGTGGGTTGCAATGAAAGTGGTAGATTGGAATTAACTTGATGGGATTCCAATAATATAACTTTGGGATTACAAACATTGTCTTCTTGGACCGAGACAAGGACTTGGAAGTGACTTGTACAAAAGATGTGTCATGATTCTCTTTACTAGAAAAGCTTTATTTAATACCACCCATATTGAGACCAACACAAGTTTAGGGTCAAGAGAGTTGTTGAGTTGTTGATATATAGCAGCATCCTACAATAGCATCCCACTGGGGTGGCTGTTGAATTCTGACCTGCATGCTTCAAACATAATCGGAGCGAACTGAGATATTTTAAGAGTGTGAATAATAAAGTAAATTTTTTGCCACTTATCTTTGTCTGGGTGATTTTCACTCCTTCAAGCTGGGAATTAGAATCTCTGCACCTAAATAAGAAAACTCAGGTGAAAAAATTTTCTAGGTTACTTAAACCTAAAGAACAAGCAAATCTGTGGCATATTATTTTCATTCAACAATTCAACAATTCTCTTGACCCTAAACTTGTATTGGTCTCAATATAGGCAGCATTAAATAAAGCTTTTCTAGTAGAGAGAATCATGACACAACTTTTTTTTTTGTTTTGTTTGCTTTTTTTGTGGTACCAGGTATCAAACTCAGGACCTTGAGCTTGCCAGGCAAGCACTTATTCCACTGAGCTATCTCCCCATCAAGCTGACACATCTTTTTGTATGTTACCAATCCTTTTGCCTATCTGTATCAGATACTGAGTCTATGGTCAAAATTCATTGTATATATCATATGTAATATGCATGATATACATGTATATTGTGTGCATGACATGATATATATTATACATATGTGAATAGTCTGCCAAAAACATGTACATCATGAAAAGAAAAACACATGCAAATACTTAATACTAAATGCATTGAGACATCATGAAATTAATACAAATTATTTTTGACCTCTATAATTACATGAGGTCCCCAAAGTGGTGACCATTAATTGCCAGGCATTTATTAGGATGCTGAACTGCTGAAGTGTGTGTACATTTTCCTGATGGACTTTGCATATGTGTGTGTATTTAAATTTTATTATATATGTATGTATCATATATAAGATGCATGACATATATGTATATTGCATGGATGATATGATATGTATTATACATATGTTATGTATGGAGAGTCTGCCAAAAATAGATATAGAATGTTGTAATCACTTGGAAAGATGACTTAGAACTCTTGAAACTGTTAGTATAGTGCTTCTTTACAGCTCAGCAATCCTACTTGTACAGAAACTCCATATTCTCATTTGAATGATCCTACATATCCACACAAAAGCTTGCATGTGAACGTTTATGACTGCATTATTTATAATAAGTCAAAGAAGAAACAATCCAGATAACAACTGAAAAGTTTTAAAATGTAGCATTTCTCTGGGATGGGATATTATTCATCCATAAGGACAAATGAAATATTGATGCCTGTTGAACTTGGAGGAGACAAGCACAAAGCGTCACATGTGTGGTCACATCTACAAGGACTGGCCAGAACTGCAAGGCCTACAACAGGATGTAGTTCATAATTGCTCAGGACTGGGGACAAAAACCCGCTTTAGGTGGGAGGCCACAGCTTCGGAGCATAAAGCTTCTTTGAGGGTAAAGCAATATGTGCTGACATTGATTTTGACGATGTTTGTGTACTTCTGTGAATATACAAGAAAGGGTATCAATTAAAAGTTCTTGGAAAGCACCCTCTAAGTATTCGAGTTTTGTGGTTTGTATATCTCAGCATCACATGTGTGTGTATGTGTGTGTGTACACGTGCATTGTGTATGAAATAGTACAAGGCATAGATCTTTATTAGAATGGCTGTCCAACTCAATCTGTGTCAGGGTGCTTCTGAGTCAACCCAATATCTTTAGGTTAGGCATCATGACTTAGAAACATAATTCATCCAGGATGGAGATTTTGGGTTTTTATTCTTTTGTCCTTACTATTCTTTTAAATAAGATTTCATTAGTAACAT
>NW_004524614.1:16884773-16902889 GCF_000260255.1 Octodon degus
TATATGTTACTAACATATATATTATGTTATATATGATATACACTAATATATATTATATGATCATAGAGAACATGTGTCTGAACATGGTACAACTTGTTCTTCCCCATTCCTCTACCCTTCCTTAATCCCTTCCTCCCTTCATTATTTATAAAGCTTTGTTTCCACACTTTTCTTCTTTTCTCCTTTTTAACATTTCCTTTCTTTGCTTTCTCTCTCTCCTCTCCCTTCTTACTCTCCCCATTTAAACAATTTCCTTCTAGTTCACAGTATCCATTATACATTTTGGCCCTTATGTGCACTTTTGGTTCTTGTACCAGAGAAACAATGTGGTATTTACACATGGATGTCTGATTTATTTCACTTAAGAACATGGACTTAAGGTGCATCTATTTTCCTAGAAATGCTTCGGGCATATCCTTCTTTATAGCAGAGTAGTACTCCACTGTGTTAGAAATAAAAACCACATATTCTTTATCCATTCATCAGGAGATGGGCTCTTGCGTTGCTTCCAAGATTTGTCTATTACAGACTGTGTCACTACAAACATAAGTATGTACATAGCACTGTGGTATGATGCTTTTAAATTTTGAGGAGAAGATACCAAAAGGAGAATAACTGGGTCAAATGGAATGTTTAGCCCTAATTTTTTGAGGGATCTCCACACTGATTTCTACAGTGGTTGCACACCTACCACCAGTGGAGAAGGTGTACATTTTATTCCCAATAGCCTAACAAGCGTTTGTTGTTGGTTAATTTCTTGATAATAGCCTTCTTTTCTGGAGTGAAATGGAATCTCAATATTGTAGTAATTTGTGTATTTCAAATAGCCAGTGATGCTGAACATGTTTTCATATATTTGTTTGTGTTTATTCATCTGAAAAGTATGTATTCATCTGAGATGTCCAATTTTGAATTGGGTCTTTAAATTTGAGAGGTCTGATTTTTTTTTTTTTTGAGTTCTTCATATGTTCTTGATTACATTCCTTTGAGGAACAGGTGACAAACTTTTTTTCAACATTGTGGGTTATCTCTTCACTCTGTGGTTTTTCTTGCTGTGCAAAAACTTTTAGTAAGATTCCAGTTGCTGATCCTTTGTGATACTTTCTTTGCAATAGGGATTTTATTCATGAAGTTTTTGCTTATATCAATGTCTTCAAGAGTTTTACCTATTCTATCTTTAGCAGATTTAATGTTTCTGTTTTAACATTTAAATATTTAATCCATTTTGACTTTAGTTAGTGCATAGTGAAAATATGGGTCAAGTTTTAATCTTAGACATGTACAAATCCAGTTTTTCCAGCACCATTTAATAAAGAGACTTTCTTCCAGTGAATGTGTTTGCCACCTAGTTATTACTATTTCTAATGTCATTACATTTACCTTTAGAAGTAACTTCATCTCTCTCTTCCTTACTCCATTCAGATGGAGAAGTTAGTAGATCAACCATGCAGCAGTTGCTAAGATCCTTTCAAGAGTTGTGATATTGCATATATAAAGTTGACTTTGATCAGGGTGTGTGTGTGTGTGTGTGTGTGTGTGTGTGTGTGTGTAGGGTCTCACTATGCAGCTCGGACTCATAATGATCCTCCTGTTTTCAGCCTCCCCAGAACTGGGATTTCAGGCGTGCACCAACACACCTGGACTCCATGGCTAGCTCAGTGTGCCTGGGCTGGGGGCGGTGCTGGAGCAGCATATGGTGCCAGGGGTCGAACTCTGGCCCTTGTGCTTACCTAAGCAAGTGCTTAGTTCACTGAGCTATCTCGCCCACCCTTGATCAGAGTTAAATTATATATATATATATATATATATATATATATATATATATATTCCTCAAGGGACAGATCTATTATATAAGTGCAGATATGAAACCAATTACAAACCTCAGTCAGATTTAACTCAATTTTCAGTATTTGTAGAATTGGAAGCGTCTAAGTCAAAGTCTCTTTAACTGGTCTCCTTTCCAATTATGTACCTGGGTAATCACTTTTGCAGTGCTAAAAATTCTTTCTGTATGAATTCCCAGAAATTGCTTGGCTATTCCTACTTATTCACGATTATTCATCAGTTTTGTGTGAATCAATACTGCCATATTGCAAAAAAAGTATAGACAGGCTGGTAACCTATTCAACCATGAGTCAGGGCTTCAAATTATTTAACATTTACATTAATTTTGAAATAACTGAGAAAATTAAAAATGTGTCATGTATTCATGTAGAGCTGTAATTTTTAAATAATAGCTGTGGTTATAAGCAGATACTCTAGAATTGCCTACTTCAACTTAGTACTGTCGTACCTTTCACATAAATGGTGTGCTTATAAATATTTTTATTGGGCTTTTCATTACACTTCATCATTAAATGTTTGTCTTCCTCAGTGAAGTATGAGTTCCAAAAAGTCAGGCTGCATATTTTACTTTTCTTTAAATTATAGCATTATATTATTAAATTTATTTCTTTTTAGCATATATTTAATGACCAATTTCTGTTTTCTAAGTATTTAGGCATATAATGGCTGCATAACTGATTAAGTGGTAAATATTCCTTTGTCTCACTAAAATTCCTAATCTAAGGTATAATTGTTGAGAGATTATTTATGAGCAAATATCATTAAAATCTGCCCAGATTAAAGATGATGAAATTGATATATGTAGCAAAGTGGTAAAGGTTATTTTATGGACAATAGAAAATAATTATATTTGCTGAAATAAAAGTCTACGATTTGAACATCTTCAAACTGACTTGATATTTAAAGTAAAAGACAGTGTTATGAAGTTGGTAGACATGGGTCTTAACTAGGCTTCTTCCACTGTATATCTGTGTGATGTTGAACAAATGACAACCTCAGTTTCATTATGTATATAATGAGAACCTTAGATGAATCCCAGTTATCTAATGTGTCTGGAAAATGTTAATGAATTAGCATAAATGTTTCTAAAAATATCCCTTTCGGTTTCACATAATTAACCCTCCTTATTTCTGTATTCCAATAGCTACATTGAAAAAAAGAAAGGCCTTTCAACCAGTTTAGACCTCTTCTTAGGAAAAACAGGCTGGATGGAAATGGCTTATTAAATTATAAAGAGGCTACAGAACTGTATGACAGGTGGCATTTTCCCTCCAGAAAAATGAGAAGCAATTCATTCTCTCCTTTTTAAAGGAAGGTGGAGCGCGACAGAGCTGCACAGCTAACTCGTGAACTCCTGAAATCCCTTCAACGTGCAAGCCCCCCACAAAGACACATAGCCGCCTTCTCCAGGAGCCGGAGCAGCAGGGGCGGCTGCTCTTCCGCGCAGAATGCGAACAATAAAGTGTACACGCTGCGGCGCGCGGAGACCGCCATGACTGCGCTGCCTCTGGTATTCCGCTGCTATAAAGAGAATCTATAATTTCAAGCGCTGGGAAGAAGAAGGAAGACATGCATATTTTTAAGGGATCTTCAAACTCAACCCCCAAAATACATTTTCGTTTGTAAATTAAGCTTTACAAAAAGCTATAATATAATACACATCAAATATTTTCATGCTTCAATTTTGCGATATAAAGCTAACGAGTTGAGAAGTGTACACTTTAAATCACTTTCTGCAGCCTGAGTTTAAGTGCTTTTGTATCTCATTAATGCCTTCAAAATAAGAAGAGAGGTTAAAAAATTTATTTCAGATATTCTATAATTAGTGTAAAACGTGAAACTTGCAATGCCACAGACAAAACTTTTAAAACAATCTAGTTTTAAACAGAGGAGGTAACACATTTACTACACGCAAATCTCAGCTGCTCACTACTTCAGCCACTATGCAGGACTTACAGAAATTTTCTGGGAGACTCCTGAAGCAGCTACCCAGAATTCTTGCTTATATGCCCTCGGAAGATTCTCACGAAGCTCCATGTGCCTGCAACCCCAGATGAATAGGAATGTGTTGGGATTTATTGCTTAAATAATTTCCTTGAGTTAAACAATGAGCCATCAACCCTTCTCCACCTCTTCTTCCCTCTCTGTTCCTCTCTGGCTCTCCCTCCTTCTTTCTTTCTCTCTTCCTCTCAATTTTGTTCATAAAAACTGGCATAGTTATATCCGGTCATCTGAACAACTAATTTGATGACAAACAATATGCAATACAACAACAATCGTTGAATTTTTATTATTTTGTTTAGTGAAATTCTGTATTATTTCTAATGTGATTTTATTTTTAGTATTTTTATTCTTTAAAAATTTTAAATGCAGAAAATCCAACGCGGCATATAACAAAATGCTGTAAAATATTAAAATATGTAGTATGCATTATTTTTATTATTTTACTCATCACCCAGTAAGTGTGGTATTTCAAGCAAATGAACTCTCTTGAGGTTCTTCTCCTCTCAAAATAGAAACATTTTGCCATAGCGTGTGATAGATAGTCCTGAGTGGTGGGTGAAACCTAAGTCAATGCATTTATGCTTTATGGGAGAAAGACTGTGGTTATTGTTTTCAAGAGACAAATGCAAAAATTATTATTTTTTTATAATTTTATTTTTATTAGTTCATTTTTATAGTTAAAAATGTTTGTATTCCTGGTGGAGAGTTGGCACATGCACATAATGCATCTTAATCCTTTTTTTAAAATCCCTTTTCCTACTCACTTCTCCCTTTAGCTATCTCTAGATTTCTTGATTTTATATTAAAATGGTTAATTTAATTTAATTATCCTGCACTGTCTACCTCTATAGCCCATGAAAGATCTCATATAAAATAGTAGTTCCATAAGATTGCAACACATCTAAAAAATCCCTCCCTCCTAGTGTGTCATAATCTTGCAGTCACTCACATGTGCATGGTGGTGCTTGGGTCATCCTATCTACTCCACTGTCAATCTTATAAAGTACAGCACACTCAGTCCTGTATAGCACATAGTATTTGTTAGTAAAAAGAGGCCATGTTGATGATTTATGTATTTACTATTGTATTTTTAATCTCCAATTTAGAGTATATTTCTACTTATGAAAAGCTTTCAAAAACACAGTAGCAGCCTCCTTCATTCTGTATCAATACTTAAAAAGATCAATGAGACACTGAACATTTGATCTGTAACATTTAGGTTTGTGGAAGTACACTATATGATAGTAGCCCAAAGATAAAATCATTTGATGTTAAATTTACCAGAAAGTATATGCATCAAGAAAGGACATACGACTGAATTTTCTTTAAAGGCCTTGTCCACTGCAACATTTGTAAGACACAGAGAGCTTAATAGATGTAAGCAACTGAATCTCATTTAATTTTATTGCAATGATTCAAGTTTTATAGTACATTAATCTTAGTTCTTAATATTAATATTGTGAGGGCCAGCCAGATAGCTCAGCAGACTAAAGCACTTGCTTAGGCAAGCACAGGGACTGTGGTTCAACCCCTGGCAGCACATGCTGCACTAGCCCGGCCCCTAACATGAGCTGAGCCAGCCACAGTCTGGGCATGATGGTACACACCTGTAATCCCAGTGCTGGAGAGGCTGAAAGCAGGATCACTACAAGTCTCACTTATGTGGTGAAACCCTATAATAACCAAATACATAAAAAATAAATAAAATAAAAAAATAAAACATTGTTGATTGTCATTAATTAAAAAGTAGAAAGTTACAATTAAAAAGTTAGATAAAATAGTATCCCAAATGTTGATGCTTTACTGGTTTTTAAAAAGGAGTTATTGCAACCATTTTCAGTGACATTCTAAGGAAATTATCACGATGTACTCCCAGCAGGTGTGCCTCATACTCACAATACCTACGTCCGCACGTCTGCTGTCCTAGCAGCTTCCCAAAATAGAGCTGTTATTTATAGGGTTTGCAGTTTCCTCCCCCTGGCCATGGAATTTCCTCCTACTGGTACAACATGAACTGTTAAGTTGTCTTTGAAAATAAAAATGAAACACTGCTACTGAACAAGCAGAACTCTGTCTGGAATTTTCAGTGTACTAACACAGCTCTATGTTTTATTCAGAACTGGGCAATCTTATTGATGTTACTGCCCCTCTCCTTGCAACCATGAGCCCAGGAATTCTGCCCTCTGTCTTTTTAAAAGTGAAAATAATACTTTAGTTTCACTTGTACACTTTTGCAGGATTAATAAAACTTCCCAAGTCAAAGCAGCATAAAGACAAAAAAAGCAAGGTGGTTTTAAACCAGGGTTAGATTTGTCCATTGGTGGGGACATCGTTACAGGAATCTGTGAGTAGTGGCCAGGGCGGCTGCTGGCACTACAACGCGCCGGGAGCCGCTCCACAGCAAAGTAACGAGTGGACCACAATGTCGGCAGCGTCCAGCTCAGGAGACTCTATGATGACAAGCTCGACACTGAGCTAGTGTTGGCAGAGCTTCATTTTTATTGAGTGATTCTCTCTTTCCTTAGGATTAATTCTAGTCTCAGTTTCAACCTCCCTCAAAACAAAGCCACCTTTGAATGAACTCTCTGAACTAGGATTCAGTGAATCCACTCTGCTTTATTGCTGACATGAGTACATGCAAAATTAGCTATGTGTTTTATT
This sequence comes from Octodon degus, assembly GCF_000260255.1. NCBI lineage: Eukaryota > Metazoa > Chordata > Mammalia > Rodentia > Octodontidae > Octodon > Octodon degus. The sequence goes on from NW_004524614.1 coordinate 16,891,284, forward strand.
AATGTTTAGCAGATTTCCAGTTGAATGATTCTCTGAAATTAGTAAAAGAGATTGTAATGCTGTATAACATAGTGCATTCTAGTTTCAATAAGCATGTATATTTCTTTAAGCATCTAAGTAAAAACTGATTAATTCAAAAGCAATAATATTTTGAGGGAGTTATCAGTGATGTTCAAACTTAATTTCTAGTGTCAATCTGTACTGCATTTGCCCCTAAAATATGGGCAGTGATAACTTGTTCACAATGCCATAAGCATCCCATGAAGTAGTAATATAAATTGTTCAGAAAATTACTTGGATTGTAGCAAGTGCTCATCTATCGCAGTTACTTTTTGTAATCTCTCTTAATTTAAATGCTAGCATAAAAACAGGAGAGTTTCTCTAAGAAATAGAAATTTAGTGTGTCCCACCTATGAAAGGCAGGATGTTCTCTCAGCTTTTAGGGTCATACTACTTTCTTCTTCTAACATAATATATCAAACACAAGTATATAAAATGCAACGGACTCTTAATTTGGATGCATAAATATACATGTATTATTAAAAGTACTTAAGTTTACTTCAAATACTTTCTTAGTTCAAAATGTAATTCTTCAGTGTAGTTCATAAATTCAGAGGAAATAATAATATTATTTCATACATGAGTCATTAGGAGGAGAATTACATGCACCTCCAGATCATAATGTTAAATGAAATAAGTTAGACACAAAGTTTTAGATATCATATGGCTTCTTTTGTGTGAGAAACAAAACATATAAATAATGAAAGCAAGAACCACCAACATTGGATTTTTATCGTAAGTGGCCAATTTGTCACTCAGGCTTACTTATTGCAATACATATTGTATATCGACTTGAAACAGTATGTTTAGCCTTTGCGTTTATTCTAAAGTTTTCATCTCTCAATATACATCCTACCTATTGTTATGCCTCCCAAATTTTCATTTATTCTCATATCTTTATAAAATATGGATACACACATTTTCTATAACATAAATTTCATGAGTATATTCTCTTAGGGGAAAACATGAACAGGTACTTCCAACTTTTGTTGCTCTATCTTCCTTTGCTTTTCACTTGTGGGGACCACACATATCAGCCTTAGAGCCAGGTGATGAGAGGAAATGAGCAAACGGCTCAGGATCCAATGCCTCTGCATGGTGGGTGCTGGAAGGAAGGTGCACTCCAAGGGCTTTGGAGAGGATGCAGAACAGCCAAGGAGTTAGAGCATTTTGCAGAGAGAAACCACCTGTGCACTTTTTGTTATACTTTTTAAAAGTCCAGGAACACCAGTTCTACTACTGCCTATCCCATATATTTCAAATACTTTCTAATTGCATAAGCCAGTGCTCCCTCTTTCATCTGACCCTATCCCATTTACTACTTACAACAATGCTGGGTGACCCTGCCTATAGGGCTCAGCTGGACTCTCAATCACCTCTAGAAGTGAAACTGTTGTGACATTCTGAATTGAAAGTTCTGGCTTCTATGTTAAGTCACATGTATTCCAGAAGGTAGGAGATAGGCTTTGTCAATTTCAGAAAGATATGTGTGTAATGAAGTTTTGTGGTCCACTCCTTAGGGCAAGCCATGACATTTTTTCCAAGGAAAATAACAATTTGTTGTACTTTACTGTGTTTGCAACTTTTTCCATTGATGAGATAAAATACTTGACACCCAAAGTTAAAGAAGGAGACATGTATTGTGGCTCCCAGTTGGTAGAGGTTTCAGTCCATGGTTGGCTGACTCCAAGGCAGGATGTCATGGTAGAGGGACATAGCAGAGGAGAAATAGTCCATAACAAAGAAGGAAGTAAGCAGTGAAACAACAGCAAGAAACAAGTGGCAAGTGATGGCAGCAGACCTTTTTCTGTCCAGTCAACCTGTTCTTTGTGCAGGTAGCACTCACACCCAGGATGGGGTATATTTAATCCTATCATCTCACCATTAATCCCAGCATTATATCCCTAATCCTGTTATCACATATGCACACCATAGATCCAGCCACCTCTGAAAGTTCCCACCTCTGAATGTCTGAGGCTTTGGGGAGACATCTAGATTCAAATCATAACATTTGCATCTCCTACATAATAATAAATGATATATATATATATATATATATATATATAGCATGAATATCAGGTATAGTACTTCATAATTCTTGTGGCCTTTAAAGAATGCAATACTGTATAATATTGCTACAAGCCTTTACTGAGTAGAAGATTTGTAATTTGAGTAGATATCAGAATATGAGAAGACTTCATAGAATCCCTCACACTCCAAATTAAAAAGCCCTACTTTTAAACCATATGATTTGTCCAGTGCAGTAGTATCAGAGTTGCATTCAGATGCTGGGAAGCAGGTTGTAACACAGATTACCATCATTCTTGGATAGCAGCACATTCTCAGTTCTGTTTTGGGAAGTGGCTTATGGGATGCACTGCTGGGCTCTAGTAAGGAATGAGTGGATGAATGTCAAGTGACTCTGAATGTAGAAGCTCAGCATGAGTTAAATATCATTGGACTACAGCACTCAAGCAGACACATCATACAATTTTTGTCATTAGTCTTGAATATATTTGGTGGGTATAAGTATGTTGCTTATTCAGGTGGTCTAGAAAGCTTTGTAGGTACACCCACCTAGACACAGGCTCCTAAGTTTTCTTGGGGAAGAATTGTACATAACTTCCATAGTGTGTTAAATAAATAAAAGAAAATAAGACAAATATGCTTGCCTCATGGGTTTATGAGGTTCTTTTGTTAACGCATGCTAGAAATGGATGGCTGTCACTCAGCTGCACTTTGATGCTCTGAAACATTGGGTAGAGGAAAAATCTTCTTTCTGAGGAGAACTTAAAGCAAGTTACGTGGATATCAAGTTCATAACTTTAGAAAAGCGGGTGAGACCAAGCCATGTATAACACATGACAATGAGCAGAAATTATGACTAACTAGAAAGGGAACTGAAAAGATCAGATTTGGAAACTAGAGACAAAGAGATGAAAAACAGAAGTAGGCCACAACTGAGTATATTGTTTGTAGTTCACATGAAAATTCATTAAAGTTATATTTTAAAAAACCAATATGGGGCCAGAGATATAGCTCAGCACATGAGTGCCTGCTTGACAAGTGCAAGGTCCCAAGTTCAATCCCTGGTAAAAAAAAAAAAAAATACCCTGCATTTTTTTCTTATGCTATTTAGACAGTCTATGTCCTGGGACTCTGATCTTTATACACGTGCTAATGTACAGAATAGCTATGATAGCATAAAATTATGCTATCCATTTGTCCAACAGTATGGGATAGCCCACCAAAGATGATCCCTATGAGGACGATCCAATTATTTCTCTTATTCAATTTATCAATATCAGAGACCAATGGTGAATCCCTCAGAAGCTGTTCGTTCCCTTAGCAAAACAATAGCTTGATTGATGAGGAAATCAGTCCCTGGAAGGGGTTCTGCATCCTTAATAGCAGCAGTATGCATCACATAACAAAATTCACCTTCATTGCTCAGTTTTCTAACCAGGACAATTACCCGAGGGGTTTACAAAGTTTAATTTATCAGAATTTCCTGTAAAAAGGACAAAACATTCTTTACAATAAAGTATAGCAGGAAAGCCACTTTATCTGTGCTCTAGTAGCATACAAAAGAGAGGTGACAAACTACTGAAATCGAGCCAAGAAGTGGCAACTGCAGAGCTAAACAGAAAGCGACATTTTGATTTTGAACAGCTATTCTGTAACACTCAGCATGCACTTGAAAGCAACATTGTAAAATGTATTTCTTAAAACTAGAATTCCAAAGAGCTACACTTCTCACAAATATTTCTGGTGACTTTTGTGGGGAATTTATGCTTCTTATCCCTACATCTTAAATTTTCTAGATTGCAGCTTCTGATTTCTGGAGGGAGGTTATATCACCAGAAGACACAATGTACCTAAATCCGCAGCTACTGTATTTTAGATTTTTTCATGTTTACAGGTAGGTCATCCTCACAAATATGAGTATAGGGTAGAGTTGAGTATTTATATAATATGTAGAATTTTCTTACTATTTAAATGAGTAATGAAAATTATGAAAACTGAGGCAACTGTTGCCTGACAAAATTATGGTAATGCACAGGTGTTGTTGATTCAGAAAGGAAAATAGAGATTAGTGTTCCACAAAGCAAGTTACATCACTGAATATAAATGATGGTCAAAATTAAATAAATTATAAAACAGAAGAAAGAAAAGGGATGCTTTAGCAGCACAAGCCATAAGAGCAAAATCCTGCACACAGCCCATGTATGCATCAACAGATAAATAGCAAAAAATGTGACTTTTTTACACAAAGGAGTACTAAAATATGAAGGATACATTTGAGGCATTAATAGTAAAATGGATGCACCCTGGAGCCAAAGTGTTAAATCAAATAAATCAGGCACACAAGTTTAAATATTACAGAGTTGAGTATTTCTTTAATAATAAATTAAAGGCAAAATTAAAAAAGATAATGGGAATGATGTAGACATTTGATTGTAGACAAGGGAAAGTGATGTGTACAAAAAGGATGGAAGCAGGAGGGGGAGGAGGAGGGAGGACAACGAAAGAGAACATAAAAGAATTAAGATGTGTTGTGCATGAATGTAATCATGTGTACAAAAACATGGAATAATATTGTTTTAAAATAATAGGAAATGAAGATTCTCATTTACAACTTGCAAGCCAAATGCAGGAAGAAGAATGCAGCTCTATGACTAACTCTTACTCCTAATTGATTCCAAAGAGGGGCCAAAGTAGAGCTAAGTGATGCAAGGGGTGGATTGTGGCAGATGCTGCCGATCCTTGTCCTAATTCTTTGGGCAATTTCTTCTTACTTTGAATTCCAACAGCTAACTTTTAATTTTTCATTGCACCACTCATACATCTGCTAGCCTCTTAATCTAAGAATTTGTGACTATATACTTGAATTATTTCTGTGGGCATGTGAGTGTGCTCTGCCTATGCTGAGCATCTCAGAAATGCCAGGAAATTAACATTCACACAAGAAATACTTTTAATTAATAGCAAATTGAAATTGGTTGAGTATTTTTTAAACATATTACATCTTGAATTACTCCACACTTGATTTCCTGAAGAGGCAATCACTTCTTTTCCATATATTAGTACTTCTTTCATTTATAAGTGCTTCCTCAGATTATCTGCTAAATAAACTGCTTGCACTCAAATCTCAGCCTCATGAGTTCTTCTGAGGAAATGCACTCTAAGACAATGAGTTCAGCGCAAGAGACTGAAAAACAGGAAGCAAATAACTCATAAAAGTGGCTATTTCATGCTTATAATTGGGAATTTTTTTCATTTGAATTACAGAATATTTAATAAAAATTATGTTATTGGTACCCAGAGAGTATAAAGGTATTGCTACATTTTGAAAGTGCTGATAAAACATTGCAGGAAAATTAGATAGATTTTAAAATGCCTTTAAAAATTATGAAAAGATCTTCTTCTCATTTTCCCTTATTGATAACAACTTTTTCATCCTTCTCAGCTCATAATCCATTAATGCTTGGTTTTTCTTCCTCTCTAAATTAACAGACTGAGGAGAGTGGTTTAGGCCTACATTTTCAATGCATAATCCATTACTTCTGATTCTGGAAAAAATAAAATGATCTCACTAAGCATAAGTTTGAGGAAAGAGAGTTTTGTATCATTTATTATGCTTCTTTTTGATATTAAAATTCGGTTCCCATAAAATGTTAATGATTATTGAGGGCAAACACTTTTTAGAAGAACTGAAGGACATAAAAGAGAAGAACTGAACAATGAATATTAGAGTGATCATCCAAACTCAATACACATGATGAATAAAACGATTGAGTAGGATGCATTTAATTATTTATTAATCCTACCAGATAATGATCATGATTTGCCATTCTGATTCTGAGGCTTTCTTCCTAATGAAGGGTTTAAACTTTTGCATACTCAAGACCCCAGTAGTTGGTGTGTTGATTTCTGGGACACTTTCAGTTAGGTTTTGTTGTTTTCCTTCCACTTTGCATTCTTTTTCATGATTCCAATCCCTTTAAGAACTATGGGTTTTGGCCCCACATTGTCCTATGTCTTTCTTCATACCAAATCTAAATTTTCCAGAATTTTCACTTTGCTATGTTTTTGCAGTTCTCAACATAAATCTGACTAGAAACAGCTAACATTACTCATGCCATAGCCTAAACTCAGGATTGCCTTGGAATTTCCTCTGGCAAATCAGTTAGTCAATAGTCTCTAAATGAAATCTCCTGTGGTTTCTGGGTAGGCACAAAATTTAGCAAATGTTTTTTATTTTGTTTTGTTTCTTTCTACAACTTAAGATCTGTGCCCCAATCCAACTCCCAATAGAATCCCATGTGTGACCTCATGAGCCTTACTTTCACTCTACATTTTTATTAATATTATGGACTTCTGAGCGCTGATGGAAACTTCACATTCTCTTATAGAATTCTAGAGCTTCTCTATGCTGCTTCTGTAAGCCCTTCCCAAAGGCTTCTGACCTCCACTGTCAGGCAGAGTCACAGCAGCAGCATCACTTATCTGGTAAAAATTTTATTTCTGTATTAGATTTCCATGGATGGGAAACAATGTCCATATTTTATTTTTGTATTTCAAAGAGAAAAAATAAAAATGATACAGAATTTCAGAACAAAATGGCAATTAACAATGTTTATTATATTGCATATTGTTGTTTTCAAAGTAGTTACTCAGATTATCAGCTATAGGCAAATAGGATTGACCAAACAGTATAAGAACTAACCATTCCTTTAAATGAACTAATACAAATTAGTAGTACAAATATTTTAGCTATCTTCTCTATGTGTATGGATGTAATAAGTATAATATATATTATATAATGTTATTATTCTTTTCTATTTTCCCATACATTTACCTATTAAAAACCTCAAGTTTTTTTTATAGCTGAGTATTACTCCATTGTATAAAAATGCCACATCTCTTTTATCCATTCCTCAGTTGATAGGCATTTTGATTGTTTCCAAAATTTAACAATGACAAATTGTGTGGCTATAAACATAGGTACACATATAACACTGTGGTATGATGCTTTCATTTATTTTGGAAAAATACCTCAAAAGGGAGTAGCTGGGTCAAATGAAACCTCTAATCTTAGTTATCTGAGGAATCTCCACAACAATTTCCACAGTAGTTGAACCTGTCTACACTCCCACAAACTGTGCAGAAGGGTTCCTTTTTCCATACTGTCCCTTGAGCATTTGTTATTGGTTGACTTTTTGATGATAGGCATTCTTGGGTGAGATGAAATTTCCCTGTTTTCTTAACTTGCATTTTTTAATAACTAATGGTGTTGGACTTTTTTTCATATATTTACTTAACATTTGTGTTTCTACATCTGAGAAGTGTGTATTCATCGCAGATGCCCATTTTCCATCAGGTCTTTGAATTTTGGAGGTCTGATTTTTATAAAATTCTTTGTATGTTCTAGATATAAGCCATGTATCTGAGGGACAGTTGGCTAACAGTTTTTCCTAATTCATGGCTTTTGTTTTCACCCTCTTAGTGATTTCTTTTGATATGCAAAATATTTTAATAAAATGGGATCTTAATTTTTTATCATTTGAGTATTTTCCATGTAGTTTGGTTTTTGTTTATGAAATCTCTGCCTATTCCTCTGTCTGCAGGCTTTCTACCTACTTTCTCATCTAGTAGATTTAGTGCTTCTGTTTTATTTATTTATGTATTTACTTTTTAAATTATTATTATTTTTTAATGTATTTAGTAAATTTTCTCACTGTGCAGGTCAGATTCATAGTGATTCTCCTCTTTTCAGCCTCCCCTGGGCTGGGATTACAGATGTGCACCACCACGTTTGGACTCGGCTGGCTCAATGTGCCTGGGGTTGGGACCAGCATGGCATATGGTACAGTAATCAAACCCCATTCCCTCTGCTTGCTTAAGTAGGTACTTAGTCAGATGAGCTAAGAGTTTTTTCTTCTTTTTTTTTAAATGTATGCATTTGGTACAGGGTCTCACTACACAGCTCGGACTCATGTTGATCCTTCTGTTTTCAGCCTCCCCAGCCCTGGGATTACAGACATGCACCACCATGCCTAGAGTCAGTGGCATGCTTAGTGTGCTCAGGGGCAGGGCCAGTGCAAAACCAGGGATCAAACCCCACTCCCTGAACTTGCCTAAGCAGGTGCTTGGTCCACTGAGCTATCTCATGGGCCGTTGTGCTTCTGTTTTAATATTTAAATGTTTAGGGGTAGCCAAATAGCTCAGCAAATTAAAGTGCCTGCTTAGGCAGATGCAAGGGTCAGGGGTTCAATCCCTGGGCCTGCAATGCTGGCCCCACCCCCTGGGACACACTGAGACAGTGATTGAGATTAGGCATGGTGGTACGCACCTGTAATCCCAGCACTTGGGAGGCTGTAAACAGGAGTATCATTATGAGTCTGGTCTACATAACGAGACCCTGTACTAAACACACACACACACACACACACACACACACACACACAGCTTAGATATTTGATCTAACTAATAAATTATTTATACGTTCACTATAGTTTACTGCATGGTGATAAATATGGATCTAAATGTAGTCTAGATGTGCACCATTTAGAAATCCAGTTTTTCCAGCACCATTTTTAGAAAGGTTATCTTTCATCCAGTGAATATGTTTGGCCCCTTTGTCAAAGATAAGCTGGCTGAGTGTTTGTAGCTGCATATGAATCTTCTAATCTGATCTGTTTCTCCTCATGTCTGTTTTTTTTTTACCAGTACCATGCTCATTTCATCACAGCAGCTTTGTAGTATAATACAACGTCAAGGACTGTGATACCTCCCATTTTCCCTTTGTTGCCCAGAATTGCCTTTACTATTCTAAATGTCTTCTGTTTTCAGATGAAATTTAGGAATGTTTTCTGTAAATCTGTGTGGTAGATATACTAATGGTATTTTGATCAGGATTGCACTTAATCTGTACAACAATTTCAGGAATATGTCCATTTTCACAAAGTTGGTTCTTCCTGTCCTTGTGCATAGAATATCTTTCCATTTCCTGCAATCCACTTTGATCTCTTTTTTTCATGGTAGTATAATTTTAATATACAGGTCTTTTACTTCGTTTCATAGATTGACTCCGAAATATTTCATTTTTCGGGGATACCTTTGTGAAGTATATCATTTCTCTAATTCCTCTCTCAGTGAGTTTGCTGTTTGTGTACAGAAATGAAATTAATTTTTAAGTACTGAGTTTGTATCCATCTATGCTGCTTAATTTAGTTATTAAATCTAGTGGCTTTTTGTTGGAGTTCTGGAATTTTCTATGTAGAATACCATGATTTCTGTAAATAACGATAATTTAACTTCTTCCTTTACTATGTGTATTTCTTTTTCTCTCTTGTCTAACCACACTCAATGTTTGCAGAACTATGTTTAATAGAAGTAGTGATAGAGACATACTTCTCTTTTTTGTACATTTAGTACAGGGTCTACAGGGTCTCACTATACTGATTGGACTCATAGTGATTCTCCTGTTTTCAGTCTCCTAAATGCTGGGATTACAGGCTTGGGCCACCACACCCAGGCTCAGTCACATCTCAGTGCACTTGGGGGTGGGGCCAGCACACATACCAAGGATCAAATCCCAGTCCCTGCACCTGCGTAAGCAGGTGCATTAGTCCACTGAGGTATCTGGCTGGCTTTTAAGTACATCTTTCTCTTGTTCTTGATTTTATATTTAAAGATTTCAGGTTTTGTCCATTTAGTTGATTTTGGCTATTGGTTTATCATATATGGCTTTTATCAGGTTGAAGTAAACACCATCTATTCCAATTTTCTGTAGGGTTTTCTATCATGAATGCATGATGCACTTTGTCAAAAGGTTTTTCTGCATCTATTAAGATGATCACATGATTTTTGTCTTTGGCTTGTTGATGTGGTCTGTTACATTTGTTGATTTTTAGTGAACCACCTGTGCATTCCTGGGATGAATCCTGCTTGGTCAAGATGTATAATCTTTTTTATTTTCTGCATTCTGTTTGCCAATATTCTATTGAGGAGATTTGCATCAATGTTCATTATGGAAAATGACCTCTATTTCTCTTTTATGGTTAGCTATTGCTCTGGTTTGGGTATCAGGTTAGCACTTGCCTCAAAAATAAGAATAATTGTTTTCCTTTCAATTTTATTAAAGAGTTTTAGGGGTATTGGTATTAATTTTTTTCTAAATTTCTTGTAAAATTCAACTGTGAATACATCACAGCTTTCCTTTGTTGGTAAGTTATTCAGCTTCACTGATTGATATTGGGTTATTCAGAATTTTTATATCTTCTTGGCTCAGCCTTAGTAATTCATATGTTTCTAGGAATCTGTCAGTTTCTTCTATGTTTTATACGCTATAAAAAAATATATGTCCAAGGTAGGTATAGAGAATCTTCATAATTTCCACAGGATCTATAATGGTTTCACCCTTCTCATTTTTTATTGCATAATTTTAAGGTTTTTTCTTCCCTTTATTTAATAAAGTTATCTAGGGTTTTATCAATTTTATTAATTCATTCAAAGAACTAACTGTTAGATGTATTCTTTTTCTTTCTTTTTCTTTTTTTTGTGTGTGTTTGGTATAGGATCTCACTATGTAGTTTGGACTTGTAGTGATCCTCCTGTTTCAGCCTCCCTAGCACTGGGATTAGAGGGGTATGTCACCACACCCAGACCTGGTGGTTCACTCAGTGCACCCGGGGTGGGGCCAGTATGGCATATGGCACCAGGGATCAAACCCCAGTCCTTGTGCTTCCCTAGGCAGGCACTTCAATCACTGAGCTATCTCAGTGGCCCTTCATTTATTCTTGGTATTGTTTTCTTTGTCTCCATTTCATTAATCTTTACTGTGACTTTCATAATTTCCTCCCTTCTTTGGGCTTTGGGCTTGAATTACTCCTCTATTTCTAGAAGGTTGAAGTATAGATAGGGTTGTTTATTTGTGCTCATTGTATTTTCCTGTTGTGAGAATTCACTGTTTTAAATTTCCATCAGAGAACTGCTTTTGTTGCATCTCTCAGATAAATTTTATTTTCATTGTTGTTTGATTGTAATATTGTTTAACATATTCTTTAATCTGTGACACAGGGATTTTTCAGGTGGGTGTTATTTAATTTCTATGTTTTTTCCATTTTTGTAGTTTTTTTTGTCAGTAACTTCCAATTTCAATGTGTGATGGTCAGGTAATATGCCTGGAATAATTTAAATTACTTTGCATTTACTTAAGGATGCTCTATGAGCTAAGTATATGCTCTATTTTAGAAAACATCCCATCTGTTCCTTAAAAAAATATGTATTCTGATATTGTTGCTTGGAAGACTCCATAAAGGTGTAGTAAGTTCATTTATTTGCAATTTTTACTCAGTTCTCTTATATCTTTGCTGATTTTTTGTCTGGTTGATCTATCTCTTTGTGTCAATAAGATGTTAAGGTTTCCTTTTAAAATTGTATTAGCCCCAGACCCAGTCCTAGCCCAGGTCCGGTGAGTGTGTGGAGAGCTTCCTGCTACCCTGCGCCGGCGGGACCAGTCCCAGCCCAGGCGCAGCGTG
>NW_004524614.1:16905914-16934244 GCF_000260255.1 Octodon degus
ATGCAGTGTATTATTTGTTGAAACTGTACTTCCGATTTGATTTGAAACTGTCTCATTGCTATCTGTTTATCAATAAAACTGTAGAAAAAAAACAAAAAAAAATAAAAAATAAAATTGTATTATTATTTGATTTTTCAAGTTTATTAAACTTTGTCTTATATATTTGAGTGCTCCTGTATTTGGTGCACATATATTTATGATTGCTATTTCCTCCACTTGAATTTTTTCCCTAACAAGCATTTAGTGATCTTCTTTATTTCTTGTGATCATTCTTTGTTTGAAGTTCACATTGTCTGCAATCAGCACAGCTACCCCTGATTTTTTCTGGGTACCTGTCATGTGTAGTACTGTTTGTCATCCTTTGACTTTTAGTCTATATGTATCATTTTGAGTTAAATATGTTTCTTGTGTACAGCACATTGTTGTATTTTATTTCTTGATCCACTCTGGCAGTCTGTTTCCTTTGATTGGTGAATTGAGGCCACTTAATTTAATGGCTATAACTGATGTGTTGGATTATTATTTTTCATGTCATGTTATTAACCTGCTATTGCTTCCTGACTTATCCCCACTTTGTGTGTCCTCTTTGGGGAGCTTCTTTCTGTTGTTGTTGGAATTATGGTCATTTTTATCTCTGTTTAGAATATCCTTTGGTACCATTCTTAGGGTTTGTTTTTGGTCACAAATTTCTTGAACTGTTATTTGTTGTGAAAGTATCTTATTTCTCCATTAATTTTCAAAGATTTTTTTCAGGGTACCTCAATCTTGGCTAGATTTTGTTTTCTCTCAGGACTTGAAATACTTCATTCCCAGTTCTTCTTGATTTGAGGGTTTGTGTTGAGAATTCTGTCATGATTATGATAGGTTTTCCTTTATTAGTAATTTGTTGTTTTTCAATTACAGCTGTTAATGTTCTATTTTTGTGCAGATATTTTTGGAAATTGGTTATTATAATGTTTGATGTTGATTTACTTTGGTTAAGGCTAAGCAGAGTTCTATATGCCTCATTTATTTGCATATCAGGTTCTTTTCCCATGCTTGGGAAATTTTCTACTATTACTTCCTCAAATACATTTTTTATGTAATTTATGCTGTCTCTTTTTTGTTTATACCTATCAATCTTATATTATTTTTACTTTCATTACATTGCAGTAGTTAAGTTATTTCCTGGTTCATTTTTATTTCTGAAAGACATTTCTTTTCATAATCACTAGCTGCAATCCCATCTTCCAAATCTAAAAGTCTATCTACAGTTTCAATAAAGTGGTTTTGCCAGATTTTAGTGAAATTTTTATTTCTGTATATCTATTTGAATCTATTTTATGCATTCTAATTCTTTCCTATATTGTTCATTCAAAGTTTCTGTCATTTTGTTATGTGTCTCTATTTTTAATCTGTCTTCTTTAGAAATGATGAGCAACTCTTTCCTTTTTGTTCTTTCTTTTTGGCCTTAGAGATTATTTCTGATGATGTCCTCTGTGTTCTCATAGAGCTTTTTCTTGTCTTCAGTTGCTATCATGTGAGAAGCTTCAGTGTATGACTTTTAACTTCTATGTCATTGCTTCCTGGACTTCTTTTGGGTGGTCTGGAATTTTGAGATTGCATTCTACTCCAGCATTTTAACCTTTTCCATTTCAAAAGAAAAATTGTTGTCTGTGATGATCCCTATGAGTTTTGGTAGCAGGTAGCTATATCACTAGTCTCATTTCCTCTCTAGGAAAAGTCTGTTCTTTCGAGATATCTTTGTGTGTGTGAGATTCTTTGATTATGTCTGTCACAAGACCCTAACCTCCCAATTAGTTGGGAGTGGGATGTTGGTTTCCTGCTTAGCACAGTCCCTGGTCTTTCGGCGTACGGCTGTGTTGAGGTTATCACCCCAGAGCTTCCCAATATTGTTACACAAAGGATAACTGCTTATAATAGATGTGACATGCTAGCTGCAGTAGCATAATTAGCAGTAATGGCAGCATCAAATACAATTTAGAAATTGACAAACTATGGTAACTATTCATTTTGTACTTTAGACCATAGGAGCAAGCCTATAGTTATATAATAGAACAACTAATAAATTAGAGGTTTGTTTGCAAAGTTATTCCCCTTATTAGAGTGGATTTATCTCGGGCTCCTCTGCACCAGCCAGTCCATATGTCCCAGATGCGCCCCACATTGTCTTCCCCTCCCACACTGTAGAGGAATGGGTCAGGCACCTGGATCCTCTGGCCAGACCAAGGTTCCCAAGATGATGCAGAGGCAATTGTGGGGTCTCTCCTCTCCCATGGGGCTCATGGAGTCTCCTGAGATGGTGCAGAGGTGATGCATAGGGTTCACCTCCTCAACATCAACAAGTTAATGGAGCAGTTTAATTTGGCGTACAGTTTCAGGGATCCAATCAATGTGCAGGTTTCTCTAGCACAAATGCATGGCTGAAGCTATGTGACAGAGTTCAACTGTTTTTTTTTCTGTTGGAATAAAGCAGAATAAGAGAAGTCTTAGGCAGGAATGGGCCAGTGACCAGATATAGTACTCAAAAAGTCATGCCTCTGTGACTCAGATGGACACATCCAGAGGCGTGCTCTGCTAATCTGATAGGTGGCCCTAAGGCAACCAGGTTAAAAATTCAGGTTAGCTATCACAAACTCTGCAAAGTCTCTATATTTTACTATTAGTCATGTGGGACAGTTAATACTGTAGCAGAAGCCCCCCAACTAATATACTTCAGCTTTGTAGTTTCCCATGTAATAATTCCTGTTCCAGATCCAGTTGCTCCTGTCTCTTCGAAACAGCTGGTCACTACCATGCACATTATATATCAATTAACACACTTCTGCCTCTGCACTTCCTGCTTGCTTATCCAATGAAAGCCCGTCAGAGATTATGGCATGATATTCTGAGACTAATCCCAACCAGTGAATGTTGATGTAAACAAATCTGTTTCCCAATCCTGGGTTTCATTTTGATATTTCTGCTTGCCATTGCAATGTGAGAATGGTAAGAAATTCAAAATGACTACATACAGTACTGAGCATTATTATTTCTCAATGACTTTGTACACTTAGAGCAAATCTCTGCCTCTTTAAACACAAGGACCTAAATAAAAGTCATGAACTAAGACTACTACAAAAAATACTACTTAAAGGACACTAATATGTACAAGTGGGATTTTCTTCAACAACATTCTAGAGATTTGAAGACAATAATATGAAACTAGAAAAACATTAGGATGAAGAGTGTCCTAAGAGATATCAACAGTCTTCTAAGGTACCAAAAAAAAGCATAAAAATTCTAAGAAAGTCAAATGGGCATTTTTTAAATATTAATTTTATCATATCTTTACATAATCAAAACTATAGTTCAAATTTTAAGTTATTACATTTGGTGACATATTGCTGTTAATCCTTCCTAAAGTACTTTTTCTCTATCTGAACACATCTATCCCATCACTGTTGCCAGTTTTTGAAGCAATTTTGGAATTTATCTTTAGGGATTATCTTGGTCTGGCTGCCTCAGTGTCCTGAATTGATTCAAAATATTTATGATATTTCATGTGAACTATAAATAGAACCAGTGAGGGCTAGAGGATAGCTCAGTGGCATAAGTACCTGTTTTGCAAGTGTGAGATGCCAACTTCAATCTCCGGTACCACAAAAAGAAAAAAAAAAGAACCATTATGCTGTGTCTTTACCCACATTATTACATTATTCACCATATCTTGCTCCACATGACTCTGACTCCTCCCTAAAGGCTAAATGGCTATGAAACATACCTAAGTGAGCTTCTTGTCACTGAGACACAATATCTGACACCTACAACTTTAAAAAGGAAAACATGATTTTGGCTCACAGTTTGTGGAGCAGTCAGTCCATAGTCAGCTGGTTCTCAATCAGGGCAGCAGAGAAACAATCCATGGAATCCTGAAAGAAAGCAGAATGTTTAAAAGAGGAGGAAGGGAGATAAAGCCTTTGCAGATACTTTGCCTGCCCAGCCATCACACCTCCAGCGTCATGTGCGGCTATGAACGTGTCAGTGTCCAGCTCCCTGACTAGCACCCTGCCCTCATGGCCCAGTCCCTGTGGGAGCCCTGCACGTGAGTGCATAAGGCTCTAAGGGCACATCTAGACATAAACCATAACAAATGTAAGCATTTCAAATTGATTCAGGACAGAAAAGGCAGACCTAACAGTGTAAATAGACACTGATGAAAGAGGACTAGAACTGCTTTATAAAGTGGCAAGAATGCTGCGACAAATGTGTTCAAAAGGATGAAGAGTATTTTGGGAAGATGAAAGGCAATGTGTCTTTTACTGTAATAAAGTAATAAACATTTTAATTACATATTCCCCATAGTTTTTCAGCACGCAAAGAATGTGACAAAATTAATAGCAGTGAAATCTACTTTTGAAAGTACTTGTGTTTCTAGTGCTCTGTTTCCACAAGGTTTCTTTAGTTGTGATGTCATGACAGCCTTCGATCAATTCCAAATGCTTACCTTTCATGGTCATCTAGTCTTGAGGAAAAAGCTAGATGTCTCACGGTGCCAGCTCCAGGAATAACGTGACTGAAGATTCCCTGCCTTGTTTTTGTTTGACAGAAACTGCTGTAAATACTTCAATCAACTTGGGACATCGAGGCAGCCACAAAAATCACACTCATAAAGGAGGTTTCCAAGAAGTGTTTCGGAAAGAGGTAAGAAAAATGGGATGGCTATGTTCTAAGAAAGATTATTTTGAGGTCACTATTGACATTATATCTTACACTGAAATATAATTTTTGATTTTAAAAAGTAGCTTCTCTTCAAACCTAAGATTTTCATCAATTTTGACATTTTACTGCAAGATTGGTATTTGATATTCTAGGCTACATTAGATAGAAATAGCGACTATTGAGATGAATATTCCTTTGATGAGTTTCTAAGTTTAAAACAGGAAATTCCAAAGTCCTCACTTAGAAATAATTCTTGTAACTTAAAAATTAGTTGGACAACCCACTCAGTTCCCCTTCTGTTTCAGAGACAGAAGCTTTCTTTCCCCAGTAAATATATTCTGCTCTTTAAAGAAATTGGTCAATCTGCAACACATTTACCTCAGAGAATAAAACTACAATTCATAGAAATCATTTATGAGTTCAGAAAATTTAAGGAAAATACCATATATATTACAGAAGACTCTGTTATGCAATGAATATAATGTTTTGTAATGAAAATTCAAGTTATTTTTCCAACAATAGCTTCATGAAGTAGTTATAAAATAGAGTACAATGGTGCATAGACAGCACTAATACACTTTCTAGAGTATATTCTAAGATACAGAAAAAAATATTTTACACTTGAAAATGAAAAAAATTACACTTAAGTTCATCCTTCTATAAAATAATTATCTCCTGGTGCCATAGAAATACAAAAGGCATTATAAAAGTATGGGGCCAGAAATTTCTCTTTAAATTCCTTTTAGAATGACCTCTAAATCTAATTATACAAGGTGTAGACCAGTAAATAAAAGCAAAATTTAAATAAAAGAAAAATTCCTCCTCCGTCTGTCTCCCTCATATTTCTGGTCGTCTGTGCACGAGCTCTGAGCAGCTTTGTGCCGGGTGATCAGTGCAAGAATGTTTATACAGCAAGCAATCTCGAACAGAGAATTAATGCTTCTCTCCAGAGCAAAGGGCAGTTTTATAACAACCTTAGGTATGTAAATAGTGTCTCCCTCTGAAGCGAAGGGCGGATGTGCTTATTTTCCAGCCTTATAAAGTTAATTACTCCCTCAGGAGACGGTCAGGAATGCTTATATCCCATCATAAGAGATTTGAGGCTGCCGTACAGTGAGCTCTCTTGGAGTGCAGGGCCCCGAGGATGCAGATGTTAAACGGTTCTCCCGTGCTGCCGGGTGAGAAGCGGGGCTTGCAAGCTTATACACAACAATTCTAGTACTCTGGCTGTCACGATTGGTACTAGAGATGAAGCCATTTATCCCTAACCCAGTAGTCTTACATCTTCTGTCAGCATACACAAAAATATGACAGACAAATTTGGAAATCAGGTAAAATCTGAGCCCCTATACAATTCTTGACTGTTTAATTTCTGTCTTACTATCGAGAGGTTTTGTTTGTTTTTTGAAGCATTGTTTTACATTACAGTGTTTTCTTCAGCCCATCAGCAGTCTACAGATTGCAAAAATATGGTCTTAGATTCTCTATCATCTAGGATACTAGTGATAGCAGGAAGAGCTACATTGCTCTGCAAATGAGGATACTGAAAGTTTAATTTAATATATAATTTAATCACATTCCTTTTATTATTTTTACTTTTTTAAACTTTATTTGGTACAGGGTCTTGCTACACAGTTCAGTTTCATAGTGATCCTCCTGTCTCTGCCTCCCCAGTGCAGGTATTACAGATGTGTAGCACATTGGCTGGTTTCGGGCTGGTGTGGCATGTGGGACCAGGAATTGAACTGGGGTCCTTGCGCTCGCTAGGCAGGTGCTTAGACCACAGAGCTATCTCTGAGCCCTATGTGACATTGTTAACATGACGAAAACCTACCATTTCCTTTTTTCAATGTTCTTTTAGTGATGGCACAGGTGAATATTTGATTCTGGGACAAATTAAGCTAACTGATATGGGCAACTTTGTGATAAAAAGCTAATGTCGTGTTCTTCAGAAGTTTTTGTATTTTTTAACTTTTGGACACATCAAGGTAGGGGACATCAAGGTTGTGCTTATATTTTGAATATTTATAAATAGTTCATGTTTAGAATTTATTAAGCTCTTTTTTTTTAAGAGGGGGCAGGCGGTAGTAGGCAGGGTCTCACTCAATTTCCCAGGTTTGCTTTGAACTGATCCGTGTGTGTGTGTGTGTGTGTACTGGGAATCAAAATCATCACCTCACACTTGCCAGGGGCAACGTATGGCTGAGCTGCGTCGCCAGCCCATGAACTCTGGATCTCTTGGCTCAGCCTCCTGACTGCTAGATCACCAGTTTGTACCACCATGCTTGGCTCAATCTTTTCTTTATTTTTTCAAAAAGTAAAATCCTCATAGTATACATTAATTTCTATCTTATCTATATCTACTATGATAATACATTTTGCAAAATGAAATGATTGAAATTATACATTCTTCCTTTACTTTTGAAAGGTGGAGAATATAGAGTTTTTCCAGATTAAAATACTAAATGTATTTATCTAATTTTATTCTCTTTCGTAGAATTGCAAGAAAGAGAATCCTTTTTCAAAAAAAATTCATGAGCAAGCTCAGCGGTCTAAGGTATCTGCTTAAGCAAGCTTAGGCAAAGCGCAGGGACCATGGTTCAATCCTTGGTACCATATGCAACACCAGCCCCCGCCCCCAGGGCAGGCTAAGCCAGCCACAAAAAATAAATAAATAAATAAATAAAGATTTTTTAAAAAATTGAAGGCATGGTGATGACAAAATAACAGGTCATAGCTATGAAATTCTGAAAAATGAAAATGCAAACTGATGCCTGAATTTATTTCACTTAGTGGGCCAAAGATCAATCTTAAAGTGGAACTCATGAAAAATGCAAAACTCCTTAAACTGACCAGAGAATCTTTAAAAGCCTAAATAGCTGTTTCAGTTTAGTACTAGAAACACTGAGTTGTACCTTCAGAACTAGAGGCAAATTAGAGCTTGAATAAATAAAAATGATTGAATAAAGGATTCACAAAGCATCAGCTCTACAGATCTTTTCCCATTCAAGACACTGGCAGCTCATCTTGGCAGGGATTCCAAGCTCTGTAAAGGACAGGACCAGGCTCTGCTTTCTATGGATCTGCATCTCTGCCTTTGTTAGCTCTCAGAAAGCCAGCAGCCCATCTTCATCATTCCAGGCACTAATATGTACAGAAAAGTAAGAGAAAATATCACAATAGGTTCAGTAGAGTTCTCTAATTTGAAGAGACGATGATGTGCTTTGGAGAACTCATTGGTCAAGTATAGTAGAAACCTGAAAAAAGAATAAAAAGCTGAAAGAATTTAAATGTAAACTTGAGGAAATATTTTAGAAAAAGACCAGAAAAAAATGGGATAAAAAAGTTTTAGAGAAATTTAAGAACATATACATATATGACTTGTGTAGGTGTCCAACAGTTGAATAAGGAAATTTCCAGAAAGAGAGAAAAAATAAATGGAGAGAAGAAAATTAAACCTCTGAAAGGGATACTCAATGCAAGTCTGGCGTACAATTTAAGAGAGTCGTACTGGGTGCTGCAATCAGCAGATGCCCCAGTTCTTTTATCATTAAGCCACAAATGTTGAATATTAACCATGTACCAATAAGTTTGTATTCTTCCATTTTTTACTATAAGGAAGAGCTGGAGAAAATGTTTTAATCCTCAAGAGGGGTTCTGCTTTAATATCCTCTGAATACTTGCTGCGCACCATGATAAACTAAAGTGCTAAATATTGTAGTTACTTGAATAAATGGCAATCTTTGCACTGGCATCAAGTATAAAAAGGTCCTTTAAAGACTTCCCCAAATACAACTTCTCTACTGCAGTGGCACAAAACAAAAAGGGGGAATATAAATAAAGGACCATTTTGTAGTGAACATATATATGTACAAGGTAGTTAGGATAGGGGTACCACCCACTCGGGGCACCGCTCCTGTCTCTCTTTCGGACAGGAGCTTTCTTTCCCTCAATAAATATATTCTGTTCATTAAAAAAGATAGTTAGGATAAATATATAGCTACTTTCTCTTAGTTCAGTGAGAAGAAAGGTTTGTACTAATAGTGTTTAGACCAGACATCATGTCTGCATCCTGTCCTCTGAATAACTACTGTGAAGACAACAATATGCAATGCATTAATTATTGTAACTGTCCCACTAACCTGTTTTGAAACTCTTTCATTGCTATTTTATCTTTTTTTCTCATTAGCGTGAATAAAAAAAAAAATAAAAAGCTAAATATTCACAGGTGTCTGTGATGCCTGAATTTACAAGGGTTGGATGTTCAGCCTCTGTCTGCATAACGTGTAATGGACACTTTTTCTGTGATGAGGTCTGGCCCTCGAGGCAGAAGGCAGCACTGCTGCACTGATTGGTAACTTTCGTCCAGGTGTTTTTATAATATTGAGGAAACAGGAAGTCAGCCTCAGATCCAGACGCTAACCGTTCCATCTTCTTTAGCATGAGACAACTTGTCCTTCCTTAGCAATCTGAAATTGTAATCACCAATTAGGTTTTGACAGCTAACCAGTCTATTTGAGGACTATAACATTGGGCATAAAAATATAAATACATGCAAAATAATGCTTAGTGTTAAGCAACTGGTTGCCACTGCCTCACACCCGGTCCATTCCAAGTTCATGCTCAGATTCAAATACTTTGATAAGGAAACACGTTTTTCCCATAAGAAATAATGGAAAGGTGATTTTGGGTTCTGAAGTTCCAAAATGATACGAGCGCTGTATGTTGTGTGGGAGTGAGTGGTACTTAGTCTGAAGCTTCCAGGGTTTGTGTCCTTGGAGAAGTGGAACCAGTGTCCCACAGTCTGCCTGTGCAGACTTTTTCAAGTCTTACTCATCACTTAGCTGTAAAGCAAAGTTATGAACACCAAGCAGACTTTTCTCAAACTTTGCTGTTTGAATAGTGAAAAGGCAGGCCGGCCACATAGCTCAGCTGGTTAAAGCTCCTGCTTAGGCAGAGGCAGGGACCGGGGTTTGAGCTGAGAAGATGAGTGAGACTGGGAGAGGGTGACCTATAATCCCAGAGCTTGGGAGGCTGCACACATGAGGATCACTATGAGTCTGATCTATGTAGTGAGACCCTGCAGTTCCTGTATTAAATACATTTAAAGAAAATAGTGGAAAGTTAGGGGTTGGTACCACTCAACAACCAAAGTATCAATAATTAGAGAGGGGCACAGTGCTTCTAAGACACTTACATTCTACTTAACCTGGTTAGTAAGTTTTTGTTAACCAGTTAAACAGCATTCACATATGTCTATCTTATGAACTGTTTAAGAATAAGAAAATATTTAAAAGCTATTATTTTCTTTTTTGATGCAGTCAAGAAGGTAAATTAAGCAATCCAAATATGTTACTTTTTAGACATTACAATTATGAAAAAACAATTGCAGAAATTCTTGTTGTCTTTTATGCATATAAAGAAAACATATTAAAGATCTAAGTTAATACATGTCTTTTTTGCTCTTGTTTGGTTGATATTTGTATGCATTTATGATTTTTTAAACAAATTATATATAGAAAACAGAATGTGCTAAATATTTTGAAGGAGAGAAAAAGTAATGAATGTAACAATAAGGAATAATAATGGTTATAATACAATTTTTCTAAGTAATATGTGCATAGAAAAGAGTTTGGATCACATATATTAGAACGCTTTTTTGTTCTGCAAGCTTAAAATTTTCACAATGATTCTTCACTCCATTCAATCAGAAATTTCTCTAAATTAAGACAGTCACAGTTTAGTAGATATAAATTTAATTATTCTGACCTCTGCATAAGTATATATTTATCTAATTAGAAAAAGTAAAGGTTCACTGAGCGGCTCAGAACCCTGTGTCTCTATGCCTGATTAAAAACTTGTGGTGGTTTTCATTAAGTTGACTCAAATGCCATCACAAGCTGTTTTAAAATAATTAGAATTGATAGTGTCACTTTTAACTTAAAACTAGAGAAAAAGACTTTCATAATTTACTATTTAATATATTAACATAATGAGAGCCTTGTCAAAAATATACTTACCTGCTTTATTATCTTTCAGGAGATGTTTGATCATAGAAAAGATGCTACTCTCTGCAGTGACAAGTGTTTACTGCAGCTGAGGGGGAAAGATTTGCTTATTAAGTCCTAAGGGGGAGAAAGAAGACTCTATTTTAGGTATTAACAATATTTCAACTCAAAAGTAGCATTGCATAATCTCTCAGAAAGAATAATTTCCTTATGCCATTTACAAAGCACTCCAAGACAGAAGGAATGATACTTAACTGAAGATATAAGTGGGTAAAACTGAATGAGTGTTGAATGACTAGATCTGATGGAAAATGAAGAGTTTGAGTATGATCAAGAGACAAAGGTTAGAAACTTTTCAGAAACTTTCTGTTCTAATGAACACAGAAGAAGATCAGGTGGGAACAAGAAAGCCATTACTGGTGGGAAAAATTCCAGGAGGGGACAGCAGGAGAAAGATGCTTTCTCCATCTGAGGCATGCAGAGGATGATGTGTGGAAGCCACTAGCAAATCTTTACATGGCCAGAGCCCATTTTTTCTCCATAAGCTTCCAAACTTTCATGGAACTAATATTTAAATAGGACACCATGAGGCAGACCAAACAGCTCAGCAGCACAGCACCTGCTTCATATATAAATACAAAGTACTAAGCTCTGATTCAGCACAAACATAATATGTTATGTAAGTTAGAGATAGCAATCCATTAGTTGTCAAATACAGAAATCCCTAAAAGGGTTGGATGGCATGCATAATAATCTATTACAATATCTGAATAGAAGACTTTGTTTATTTGAAATTTATAGTAATATTTTATGTCAGTTCATGAATGTCATACTGGAAAACATGGACTATGATTAAAATATACATCCAGAAATCTAGAAATCCAATTATTTACATGAATATAGACACTAATCTGTAGTAAAGACATTTTTTCGTACACAACCTGAGTAAGCTATTTCACCTGTAATGCTAGAACAGGATTGCTGCTGACAAGCGATCAGCTGTCACAACTTTTGCTGTCACAGCCCTCCCCGCAGGGACGTTGGTGGGTGATGTCCTCTCCAGGAGCCCTATGGGGAGGTGGCGAAGCAGCTCCCAGAGGCGTAGGTGCAGCCTGCGCACAGAAGCTTCTCATGCGATGTCCATGAGCATGAAGCCTGGAGGTTCCTGGAGGTCACACAGCACAGAGTGAAGACCAACAGTCACATCTACACTATCTGACATCGCTACATTTCCCTCTTGACACTGGGATCCTCTCTTGGTCTTTATTTACAATAGAACTAGCCTGTGGCAATCTTTCTGGCTCACTCTTTATTCTCTCTTCTTCTTATATCCCAAGAAGGTATACACATTCCCTCTTATTTGCAAAGCAAAACAGCTTCTTCTCTGCTTATTACTAACTAGAAGACCTAACATATCCTCCATAAATTTCTTTTAAGGTAGTAGGAAAAAGCTTCTGGACTTAGAATTAAAGAGTTACTTTTGCAAATAGTAAAATTCCATTTTCTGTATGTCTCAATGTGTGCAAAGGTCTTATAAAAATTTTAGATGCATATTGTCACTCACTTTTATGTTAAGCGATAATCTGCTTTCTGTTTTTAGGAGAATCAGGTTTAGAATCTGCACAGAATCTCAAATTGCACTTGTAAAAGTGCTTAATAATTATGTAGAAGAGCTTAATAACATTGCCAGGAAAGTCCGGTTTAGGAAAAATGTTTTTGCTTCCAATTTAACAGATTAAAATTAAGAGTAATTTCTCTTATTTCCTTATCTTCTGGAATCTGCTGCAACACCTTCTAATTCTTACAGAAAGCACTCTAACTCCTACGTCTCCAGGAGGGACCTCCAAGGGGCTATGGGTTTGGCCTTTTCATTGGGTAGACCTGTTCTAGCTCATCAAGTATCAAGCTCTCTTACCCATTGTCATGAATTTGTTTTTACTTTGTAAAATATTACTGTTAGTTACTCTTCTGTTATTGCTGGGACAAATATCCAACACACAAAATTAGGGAAAGAAAGGTTCATTTAGCTCACAGTTACTAGAGGTTTCAGTCCATACTCAGCTGGCTCCAATCAGAGTGGCACACGGGATAGAGCAATCTTTCATGGTGGTGGCAAAGAGCAAGAGAGTGAAGTAGGAGAATCAGCAACAATGGCAACAGAGAACAAGTCTGTCTCCCTTAAGTTGCATTCAGGCTATCCACAACTGGCTGGATGCTTTACTCATGTCCATAATCCCAGCAGTACGCACACCCAAAATCCCAGTGGATCTTGAGTTAATCACAAGCTCTAGCAGTCCACCCCATGACTGCATGAGGCTTTGGAGGAACAACTAGACACAAACTACAACAATTACTCTTTTTAAATATTGGAGACTTTGAGACTGGGCACAGTGGTGTGCCCCTGTAATCCCAGCACTTGGGAGGCTGAAAACAGGAGGATCACTATACGAGTCTGGTCTGTGTAGTGCAAAATACGTATTTTTTTCTAGAAAATGAAGACTGGGGAGATAGTTCAGCAATCTAAGTTTCTGCTTGTCAAACTCAAGGATGTGAGTTGAATCCCAGGTGTGCCATCCCTGGAAACCTGGGCATACTGTGCCAGACTGAAACCTGGTGGTGGTGCTGCACACCTGTAATCCCAGCACTGAGGAAGCTGTTCATTCTTTGAGCACATAAAACACAATTCTGATGAATGTTGCAATATCCTTGTCTTTAAACTTCCACTTCTTGTAGAGTAATTCTGGCTCACATTCAGTTGATGTATTGATATCCTCTCTGTGGAGGATGTTTTTCTGTTTGATTGCACAACTGGTAAATTTATTTTATTTTACTAAGTGTCAGACACAAATGAGTTTTATTTGCCTTGTTGGGTGTTAAACGTTTTTTGTATTATAAATACTATTGAGTATTCATCTGGAATACAATTAAATTATAAGAATAAGTTGAAGCAAGACTGGTCTAACTCTTAAGTATTCACCACTGCTGAAGCAGGCAAGATCCTCTCTGTAGATCTTGTTACATGACAGACAGACAGCCCAGTGACACATCTGGTATTGGGCTGTCTGTCTGTCATGTAACAAGGAGTACTACTAGTCTATATGCTGGGTGAATGCTAGAAACTGTCTGCTTCAATATCTGGGCAGGTATATTTTCCTTGGTCCAAGCAATTTCCTCAATCTGTACCCTGAAGGGTAATCTGTGGAATACTGGAAGATGAGCGTGTGCTCTCCAGAGTCCTCTGTGCAGTGCCTCCTCCTCCCCAGGTGCGCTGTTCTCTGAGCACCAGCTGGCTTGCTCTCCATGAAATGCCATCTTCACTCAGAAGGGCCACCTTGCTCTGACTGGATTCTCCCTGTCGGGCTGCACCCTGAAGACTTCCTGGTGCAGGCTGGATAACATGGGCTCATCTGTGTCTTCGGTCACATAGAGATCATGATAGCATGATACTTACATCTTCTGTTGTTGTAGGTGTCAAGATTATGCATTTTCACTGTAATTTTAGAAACTTTTTGAATGTGGGAGAAAAGAGAAGTGTACATTTTTCCTGTGCATTCAACTGTTAAGCCTATACATTATTCACTTAAAGAATGAGAGTACAAGATAATTTATAAAAAATGATGGCTGGTAAAAAGATACAAGTCAAAATAACAGAAAAAATAAAAAACTAAAGAACAAAAAGAATATCATAATAATAAAATCTAAAGCAAGAAGGGAATTTGCTAGACAGGCATAGTTACTTTTAAAATAAAATCACAATTATGAGGAAATTAGGATAAAAAGAACAGGGATATTGCCAGCTCGTATCTGCATGTCGTTAGTGGAGCCTTTTCCATACAGAACACAAAGGTCGACATGGCTTTGAATTAGAGTAAATGTGCTGATAGGGAAAAAAGGGTATGTTTTGGACAAGTTTTATTTGGACTAACTCAGATGAAGAGGGATTGAGTTCTGAATGCAGAAATATCCTTTTAATTCAGAAAAATCTTAAATTGGATTTCACTCAACATAGGAGCAAAAGGTGTAGCCTCCCCGAGGAAGTCTATTTTCATAACTAAAGAATTTAAGAAAAGAGAAAAGGAGAAATAAAAAGTGATTCATATGATGGGAGGGAAGAATGTAAAGCAGGGAATTTCTAGGGGAAAACAGAGAGAAAATTAAATGTCAAGAGAATTAATAAAATTTGTTTAAATTGTAATTTGAGTAATAGTAAGGTACCAATGCATAAATTATCAGTAAGCAAGTAAAATTCCGTCTCAGAAGACCTGTATTGGTGGCAGCAATAGTAGAGAGAGGTGAAGAATGAATAATAGATGCAAACTGAGGGATCCAACGTGGGTCACTGGTTCAAGGATTTTATCATGACTGAAGCCCCAATTGGGCAACAAACAGCAAAGCAATGTTGTACAATTTTGGGTCTGATTGGTTCTCTTTTTGAAGGACAAATGTATTTATTGCCTCCCTGCCTCCTCTTTCACACTTTGTAGGTGATCTTAATCTTTTTATTTTATTTTTTAAAAATTTTACTGGGAAACAAATATCAATCAGACAGTTTCAAAACAGGTTAGTAGGACAGTTCCAATAATTAATACATTGCATATTGTTGTCTTCGTAGTGGTTATTCATAGTACAAGATGCAGACATGATATCCTGTCCAAACACTATTAGTATAAATCTTTCTTCTTATTGAATTAAGAGAATGTAGCTGTGTATCTATCCTATTTTGTGTAAACAGATACAAAATGGTCCTTCATTTGTGTCCCCTTTTCTTGCTTAATTTTGTCAGAAATGGGTATTTCATTGCCATTTAAATATTGTAGGTGCGTGAATCCAGCAAAATAATCCAATATAGTCCAGCAGTCCATAATAGTAGTGGGTTATCCGTAGAACTGGCAATGTCAGAAGTTGTTGACTTGAGCCTTTAACAGCTCAGCATATTAATACGGCTTTACTTTTTATACCTCATTTTTATACTTTTCTGCTGGATGGTTAAGACCAAGATAAAGCAAGACCTATATAACAAGAAATGTAACTTCTATATCTGACAAGTTCAATCAAATTCCCTCAGAATTTACCCTGAAACTCTGTACCACAATTTGTAAATTGCAGGAGATCTTAGGCCCAGTGTCATAGCGTATACAACTCCAAGTCCCCATGCTCCCTGTCACTCTTCTGCCCTTGTCTATTACCTATGTCTTTCTCACTGAACCTGCAGTTGCTTGCTCCTCCCCACCTCCCAGTCTTCGGCCTTAGAGAGTGTGCTCTGACTCTTCCTACGTCCTTTTCTTCCAGGTTTTTGCGTGACTCCACTTCTCACCTCTCCTACGTTTCGTGGACCCCGTCCATCCTCAGGTCTTTGTTCTAGCATCACTCTGTGTGCTTAACCTGACTCTGCACAATGGCGGTCAGTCCCCAGACTCTCGCAGTCCCTCTCTCTTCCACTTTGATTTATTTCCAGTCATTTCATTTATATTATTCAGTTGTACACCATTAATTACTTTCAGTACTGCCACGCCATCCACTCATCTGCTGCCCTTACCAGTCTGTGAAACTTTTGCCCGGGTTGTTATCCTGATAGATCTACTTTCCCAGAAAGGTACCTACTTTTGTATATGTTCCCTAATATTAATCAAAATAAATGGTCATTAAGGTATTAAACTGTGTAGTGTCCAAGCCAGTACTGCTGTTGATACTCATTTCAAGTAAGTTTAGGGAAGAAGGAGGCTCCACAAAAGGCTGACAATGTTCTGGCCAGCCTCACTGTGGACACTTGGTCTCAATTACTTTTTTCTTGTTCCTGGGAAAAAATATACAACACTCTAAGTTAAGGAAGGAAAGGTTTATTAGCTCACTTTTTGTGGAGGTCTCAGTTCATACTCAGCTGGCTCCAAGTCAGGGTGGCACATGGCAGAGAGCAGCAGTTCATGGTGGTGCAAAAACATCAAGACAGCAAAAAGGGAGGAGCAGTGGCTGCCATAGGGGCAGTGGCAGAGAGCAAGCCCCACTCTGTCCTTCGTATAGCATTCAGGCTATCAGTCGCAGGCACATTGTAGCACTCTTACCCATAATTCCAGCAGCACTCTTATCCATCATCCCAGGAACGTTCTTACCCATAGTCCCTGCAGCACTGTTACCCATAATACCAGCACTGGGTCATGAATTAATCACAAGCACTATAACCCCACCCTATGACTTCATGAGGCCTTGGGGGGACAGCTAGACACAAACTACAACACTTGGGTTGGTTTTAAATTATATTTAAATCAGCTTTCTTCACTTTGTCACAGACATCAATCTCTTCTCAACACAGTTTTCCAATTTTGATGCTGCTTTTCCTTCCCTTGATTTAGAAATGTGCAAAACAGTCCTGGAAACTCTTAGTTAAGCTTGGTCTCATTGATTCCTAAACTACATTCTGGGTTTACCATTGAATCTTCAAGAAGGAGCAGTAGCATCAAAAATCAGAATAATTGTGATCTTAGTTTTGGATTATTTTTAGGATCACCATTTAAAGACTAAGGGATCAAAAATTATATAAAGTAACTGAAATTATAGAGCTGTTTTATTTTGTATGGAGGATATATGTATGTGAATATATGGAAGTAGGATTTTTTTATGTGTGTATGCATGAACGTATACACACATATTCATTATACATAACATATTCACTAATAAATGTTTTATTACATATTTATGTTTCTCAGCCTTTCAAGAAACATTATTGTAATCTTAAATAAATCATAAAGTTCCCAAACATTCCTCACCTATAAGGACAATAGACAAAGGAAAAAAGAAAATTGAATTAAATAAATTTGAATTTATTTTTCAATTGTGAAGTTTTGAGAATCTTAAAATTTACAAAAAGTTATCTGAATTTTCCCCATGTTCTAAGTGATAAATCCCATTGTTCTCTGTCGGAGCACTTCTAATAGTTGTTTATATGTGATTAGACTTAATGATTTGTTACTATCTTACTTGCTAGCTAGTGTCTGGGTTACGGACCTCAGTCTAATTTATGCTGGTTAGCACTGAAATTTATTTATGGCACTGAATAAATGATAGTGTAACAACATAGTTGAGATTATCTGCCTAAGAGGCAAGAGCTATTGCATTAATTTGCATTTTTCTTTCTAAAATTCAGATAAATGTAAGTATTTATGGAAAGAACAAATGCTGTGTGTTGGCGCTGTGGTCTGCCTTCTGTGTGCAACCCTGAAGTCTTTATCCTTCATGGAGTCTTTGTGCTGAGCTCTCTTCAGAAGAGTTGTAGCATAGCTAATGTGGCACTATGAAAGCAATGCTGATTTAATGTAACTTTCTTTGCTTTTCCTGATAGCTTGCACAGAAAGAGCAAGAAAAGCTAACATAAAGCTAGATTCCAAGTTTGTGACAGGCTGTGAAGAAAATTAGTTATTAATTATAATTCATGTGCATCACAAATTTAGTTCTGAATAAGAAAAAAATTCCATGAACATGTAAGTCAGAAACAATGCAAAATAAAATCTTTACAGTATACAAATTTCACATTTTTGGCAAAATAAATAATTGTTACAATTTCTAAAATCTTTGGCTAGGAAATATACAGTGAAAAACATCTGAAAATCATATTTATAACTAAAAAGTCAAAAAGCTTAATCTTTAATTCAGTCTCTTCCAAAAGCTTCAGTCCCATTCCTTAAGTTACAGAACAAATTAAAATCCTTCCCTGCTTGAACTATACATTGTTTGGAAAGGAAACGAGCATTTTTAGCCTGGATACAGTCCCCAGGTATCCCAGAAGGTACTTGCAGTCTGACTCTGTCCCACAAACTTAGCCATCTGCATTCACAGCTTCTTCACTCATAAGATGCAAATAATACTCAGTGGGACTGTTGGACTGAATCTCTCGCATCCTCTGCGGAAGGCAGCTATGCTTAAATCTGGTACACATTGTGCCTACTTAATACTGATTCATATCAATGCCCATTTTCCCTAAAAGGTTCCAGAAATCCTTTATGTTTCTTATTTCTGTCATTGTGTGGTTGTTACATTCATTATTTTAAAAGTTAAAACTATTTCATTGCAGGTCACATGATTATGTTTAAAAGAAAGAAAGCTGAGTGTGGTAGTGCATGGCTGTAATCCCAGCACTAGAGAGGTCAAGGCAAGAAGATCCTTAGAAGTTTGAGGCCAAACTGGACAACATATTGAGTTTAAGTGCAGCCCAGACTGTGTAATGAAAGCTTATCTCAACAAAATAAGAAAGATACAGAGAGGAAAGAAAGAAAGAAAGAAAGAAAGAAAGAAAGAAAGAAAGAAAGAAAGAAAGAAAGAAAGAAAGAGAGGGAGAGAGAGAGAGAGAGAGAGAGAGGAAGAAAGAAAGAAAGAAAGAAAGAAAGAAAGAAAGAAAGAAAGAAAGAAAGAAAGAAAGAAAGGAAGGAAGAAAGAAAGAAAGAAAGAAAGGAAGGAAGGAAGGAAGAAAGAAAGAAAGAAAGAAAGAAAGAAAGAAAGAAAGAAAGAAAGAAAGAAAGAAAGAAAGGAAGGAAGAAAGAAAGAAAAAGGAAAGAAGGAAGATTGCTTCTCTGCTTTTGATATTGGTGGAGTACAGAATGACAAAGTCATAATTCTACTTTATTTAGATTATGGATATTGATGATTACTGTTGCCTTTACTTTAGTATTTCAGTTTTGAAGTAAAGTCAAGTTTTAATATTGAGTATGCAATGGAACTCTCAGAAAAGGAAATGTGCAAAGTCATTAGATATATAGAAGTTGATAAGCTAGTAGTTTAGAAAGTTAATAGTGTTGTCATAAAACATCACACACACCATGGAATCAATTAAATAGAGCCTCATAAAAAAAAGATTTTGAGGTGAATGTTAAAAAATGGAAAGCATTAATGTGTGATAGACCATAGAGCCAAAGTCATCCGTAAGTTTTCACTGTTACTAAGTTCAGGAAAGTCCTGAGTTGATGAGGAGAGTCTCCATGTCTCAGGAGATAGATTTGGTGCTAGACTGTGGTACATAGATTAAACCTCACTATGCCACGAGGACAGCAGAAAAACTCAGTAGGATCATTTTCTCAAACACATTTTGGAAAAGATGTTTTCTTCATTGGTTTTAACTCACCCTTGAGTCATAGTCTTTTGCTTCAAAATGTTTCATTTCCTCTCAGTTTCACTTACTTGCCATTTCGTATTAATGTTATCTCTAGATGAATAGCAATCGCTGGCGAGCAGAAGAATGTGACAGTTTCCTTAGACAAAACAGATTTTTCTGTGGATGTGATTAATACTGAATGATTCACTGGTTTCAAAAGCAGTGCATGTTAATTAGTGTCTTCTCCCCAGAACAAACACGATTATTTCACCCTCTTTTCTCCTTCCTCCAACTGCAACACAACGTGCACATTTGCACTCTGACTCCGCTCCATCTAACAGCTAATATTCAAGCTTACGTGTCAAAACTGGTATTGTGCTTTCATGCCTTTTAAAGTAGAACATTCTGTTAATTCTATAACCACTGTATAAAGTGTTCTTTTATTATTCAGTAGACAGTGGAAATAAAAGTAATTCATGAAACCCAGTAATAAATATTATATGCATCCAAACTTCAATGAATGCATGAGATTGTGGAATAAAGTATTTATAAACTGTTAACCTGTGTTGTAATGAAAAGTAATAATAGCTATAAAGAAAATACTGTGGGGCCAAAGAAATGAACTCCTCTGTCAAAATCATTTCAGTATTCCTGACTCTCCATTGGTCAGCAATGTGGGACTTTAGGTCATCCAGACAGCCCAGTATTAGGCAGGCAAAGCAATTTTTCTCTCACAACATAGAGGACTAGCTAATCACTAAATACAATGTCATCATTGCCAAGGAGAATCATTTTTAAATATATATAGTTTTAGAAATTCATTGGAATTCTGAGTTGCTGGGATCATGGTTGTGTTGTTGTTTTGTTAGAATCCAATTGTGCACGTCTTGCAAGCTCTTTCCCATTGTGATGTTGGACAGCAAACACAATGGAAATGGAGAAAGTGCTCTGCTTAGGGTAACGCCCTTCCCCTGAGGCTTCAGTCTTGTTCAGCCCAGAACACAGTGGATCTGGTGTGAATCTCTGATTGAAAACATTACTGAGTCAATTTCCATGCTAAGATCATGGAGCATTTCATCAACAAGAGAAGTAGCATGGGTGCAATTTGATCGTGAGAAGTTAGAAAACACTGTCACACTGACCGTGGCATTTTGCCTTGTGTTGAAATCAAATCTTGGTCACTATTCAAGACTTGTTCCCACCTTCCGATGTCACAGAACGACCAACTGAAATCCTATCTCAAATATATTGAACTGCTGTGGTTTTCCAGGTTTTTTTTTTTTAATCAACTGTTTTGTATTCTGGTGTTTATAGTTTTGAAATGCGACTGATTTTAACAATTTTCTTGGCCAAATTTTGAGAATTCTTTAAATAATCTAATACACAAAGGATAATATAATCTAATACACAAATTTCCATATTTGGAAAAAAGGATGTTCCAGAAGTTAAATCCATATTAGTAAAACTTAAATCTATCATTTCTTATTCAAGTCATTAATATTAAATGCATAATCAAAATAGACATCTAAAATTAATGTTCTGTATCTTATAACTGTGTACTCTGAAAATAATGAGTTTACTTAGCCAGATAGAAAAAATCCCAAAGTACAATTTCTCCTCTGATTACAACAACAATCTACCAGATGCTTGAAAAGCCCTTCGCTCTTCCTAGACTACTAGCTATTAATCCAGTATTCTACTTAGTCTTGTATTCTGCCCCTGCCCCACTCCATATCCTGAACAAAAGAAAAAAAAATTTTTAATTTATATTCCTCATTCAGTTTTTCACTTCTCTCTTACTAATTTTATAAAAATACATGGGCAGTTATGCTAACTATGAGAGTTTACAAATATGTTAAAACTCTAAATTTAAATAGTCTATCATTTTTTAAATACACAAACATTGTTTATAATAATTATTGTTATTTCTAACTAATAATTTATGTCTCCTAGGTAGTGCTAGTAGTTCTGATAGCTTAAGGTTTCTCTAAAACATGAACTTATTCTCTTTCGCTCCATTAACATAGTGAATTCTATTTATATATTTTAAATAGTTAAATCCTCGTGTTTTTTATTTCTCAGACACCCATGTGGTCAGAATGCATCACAAATGAACATATCAATGGCGAAGTCCATATACTGACCCTTTCCTTTTATATGCCATCTTAATTAGAACTACTTTGCAGGCTGCATTCTACTGATACCCACATGCAACTCACTAACGCCATGTATCACTGTCATTCTTGATCTTTGGACTTAACCTTCTAGCATCTCTCAGGTCTTTTCAGTGAGGTAGTTCATCTAAGCCAAGCATTTAGGTAAAACTGATTTTTGGTAGTGCATCCACAAGGCTTTAAGTGTTGTCAAAACACTTACATCTTTCTGCTTGAGTTCTCTAAGACCATGCTCCAGACTCCGCTCTTTAATCCTACCATAACTTACCTGCCATCCAATCCAATTCCTGAGTGGTCTACAGTTTTAGTCCTCCAGATATGCTTAGAAATAGCATGAGATACGTTACATAATTGTACAATGGAAAATATTAAGAGAGCTACACCAAAATCAATAATCAAGAAAAAATGTCATCGATTACTTGAAAAAATAAAATGAGTGAAAAATCCATAATGGACAAAATGTCAAATTTTGAAATTAAAATGCCATTTACTTGCCTTCAGCCACTGCAACAGGCACTATCATTCTCAATCAGTTTGCAGTTCTCTGTCCACAGGTCACCTGCCAGGAAATTTGTGAAGGTTGACAATGACACACAAAACACATTCAGCAGCCCACAGTGTTTCATATTGTTGTGCATTTTGATCCTAGAGCTTTTTCTCAGGATATTTTGATAAGTACATAGAACGGCCCCATATTCTCATTGGTCGGGTAGCCACAAGAACCACAGTGGTCTTCTAAGTGATTTGGAGTCATGCAAAGGATTGACCTACTTCATATTGGATTTCAGCTCCACTAATTGGCCTGATCCATGAAAACCCCTCAAACATTTGTCATAGTTACAGGCTTTATTTCTAGTACTATAAGTAGAACTAAAGTGTATGTAATATTGGGCCTGTGCTGCTCGAAAACCTAAATGCCTACTACTGTGATGGGATTGTACCGTTTCTATTACATCACCTGAAAGGCGAAGTAACAAACTGTTGAGCGGCTCACGCTTTATAACAGAGCTGTACTTGACAGCCCAGCAACAAAGCACAGGTGCTTTGGTATCCCTCAGTGCCAGAAGAGCAAAAGGACAGGACAATCCGTGGTTCTCACGACTTAGTCAAAAGTGGAGACACTGATTACATAAAGATCTTTGATCTCATTATAAGTATTATACAACTGATGAAGACTTCCATAAATCTAAGTATTGTTTTATTTCTAAGTTCCTTTTAGGGTGTTTTTAGGAATCTTGTCTTTAATGTATCTTCAGATTAGCAAAAGCAGAGCCAGGAAATCATAAAATCAACAATGTCATCAATTTTAGAATTTTGTTTCTTAATTCTATTTACTATTTAAAAACTACCAAATTAGTTGGAGCCACTAAAAGAGATCACTTGTTGCTTAAAAGTCACAGTACTAATGAATAAAGTATTCAGAAAGTACGAAATCCTTCCACGAACATATTATAGCAATAATATATAAAAAGCAAGTGATTCTGAAATTTTAGAATTAGTGATTGATTAGTGCTTTATAAATTATATAGCTTGGTAGGTATATTTGAATAAATTATACTTTACATAATGGAAAGTGATACATATTTTAAGTTATAATTTATATATCACTTTTAAATTAGTCTAAGAGGGCTGGCCAAATAGCTCAGCAAATTAAAGTGCCTGCAAGCAGGCGCAGGGGCCAGGGGTTCAATCCCCTGGCCTCCCATGCTGGCCCCGCTTCCAGGACACACTGAGATGGCAACTGAGACTCAGTGTGGTGGCACACTGCTGTAATCCCAGCTCTTGGGAGGCTGTAAACAGCAGGATCGCTATAAGTCTGATCTAGCAGTGAGACCCTGAACACCCTGTAGCCCCTTCCCTAAAATACTAAATAAATAAATAACTGAATAAGTCTAAGATTCCACCTGGGATAATTTTACCACTGATTTCTAACAGTTTGTAGAAAGGAACAGTTAATGCTTAAATTCTTCAGTGGTTTTGCATGCCTATGTCGATGACCTGAACAACTACTTTGAAGATAATAATACGTAATATAACAACTGTTGTTAATTTCCTATCACTTTGTTTTGAAATTCTGTATCTTTTTATTCTTTATTTGTGCATTTGTATTTGCATTTTCTTTCTTTAAAAAAACAAAAAACCAACAATAATAATAACTCTAATATCACACCAGTAGTTAAGCCTATAAATGATCTTGTTAGTAATTTGTGTATATTATCAATTGTCAATTTAAATGCCTCTCAATGCTATTTATCTTATGGGTTTTAATAATTTTTTAAAATTTACATATACAATTTCTCTATCTCTATACATACTGTATGTGTGTGCACAGATGTAGAATTGTTACTTGTTACATCATGCCATGTTCTGTGTTCTACTTTTTCCTGAAATACATTACTACAAATGGTTTCATGGAATTACATATACTTTGATTTATTTTAAATATCTAATTTATTTGTCAAAATATCTATATTTAACTGTCATTTGGTTACAGCTTTATTATTTCATAATTGAAAATAGTATTTTATACTTTTCTGGGCTCTTTTGTTGTTATTTAGAAGACAGCCATCAGAATAATTGTTGTTTTGTACAGGACCATTTACTTTCTTCTTGATGCTGTTAAAATACCTTTCCCACTTCTCCTTCTCTTTCTCCTTTCCCTCTCCTTGCTCTCCTCCTGTACTTCCTCTTTCTCTTCTGATTTTAGTGTTTTACAGTCTTATTACAATGGATTAATTATGAGATTTAAAAAATTTGCTCAAAATTGGTCAAGCAATGGCCATGACTCATCCACATGGCTGACACTGACAAAAGAGCTGCAAAGTTCTGTACATATTTCCAGGGTAAATCCTGGGGGGGATTTGACTGACCTTGTCAGATACCAAAAGTTACAGTTTTAGTTGTATAGGTCTTGCTTTAACCTAGTTTTAACTATCCAGCACAAAAGTGTAACTAACAATAAGGTATAAAAAGCAAAGCTAAATTAATATGCTGAGCTGTAAAAGGTTCGAGTCAAAAACTTTACACAATTGTCAGTTGTGCTGAATAACTCAGTACTATTATGGACTATTGGAGTATATTGGATTATTTTTCTGAATTCTAGTGCCTACAATCTTTGGACTGGCATCAAGTATAGAAAGGTCCTCTAAAGACTTCTCCAAATACAGCTTCTCTGAGTACAATGGAACACCCATCTCTGACAAAACAAAACAAAAAAGAGGAATATAAATAAAGGACTGTTTTGTAGCATATATATCATATATATGCTATATATATCATATATATATGATATATATATATATATATATATATATATATAGAGAGAGAGAGAGAGAGAGAGATGGATGTATACACAAGATAGAAAGATATGTAGCTACTTTCTCTTAGTTCAATGAGAAGAAAGGTTTGTACTAATATTGTCTAGACAGGATTTCATGTCTACATCTTGTCCCCTGAATAACTACTATGAAGACAACACTGCAATGTATTAATTATTGTAACTTCCTGCTAACCTGCTTTGAAACTATTTCACTGTTAATTTACCTTTTTTTCTCATTAAAATGAATAAAAAAATAAAAACTTTGCTCAAGACGTGGAAGGCTTTTATTTTATTTTATTTTAAGTACTAGAAGTTATACTCAGCTTTACACTGAGCTACACTCCAGTCATTTTATTTTATTTTTTAACTTTCTAGACAGGTTTTCACTAAGTTGTCCAAGCTTGGTTGAAAGCCTCAATCTTTTTGCCTCAACCTCCGCAACTATTTGGATTCTAGGCCTGGGCCACTACACCTGCTTAAAACTAGGAGAGTGTTTTAATTTTAGATTCATGCCATTCTGTAATTCTGAAAGTGTTTCCAGTGATGCTTCCTTTCCATTATTTCCACTCTCTTTACTTGAAAGAGAGTTTTCCTAAGGAATTCCAAACACATTTAAAAAAAATATTTTGTAGTGCCATGCCGGCCCCGCCCCCAGGGTACTCTGAGACAGTGCCTGAGACTGGGTATAGTGGCACAAGCCTTTATTCCCAGCGCTTGGGAGGCTGAACACAGGAGGATCACTATGAGTCAGTCTATGTAGTGAGACCCTGTAGACCTTGTACTAAACACATTAAAATATAGATAGATAGATAGATAGATAGATAGATAGATAGATAGATAGAGTAAATAGTGAACATAACATATATTCTTGCATGACTTATTTCTCTCCTGTCTTTATACTTGCTTAGATCCATTCCTTAGATTTTTCCAATCATTTTAAATGTTAAATCTTCCTTGAAATCTTAAGCCTCTGGGCTTGAGATAAATAAATATTTATTTTTGTTCCTTGCTTACAATGGATTGTTTCCTCCCACTTTTACTTGTCGTGTGTCTTAGTAGCTCTATCTCCTGCTTATACACTTGCTTTCTTCCCCAGAGCCATTCTCGTGCACCTTGAAATGTTTTCCTTTTTCTGTTTCTATTTTACTTTTGAATCTGTGAATGCTCCAGCATCTAACCAACTTATGCTAATTTCTCAGTTTGAATTTTTTTCCCACATTGTGTAGTTATTGTAAAATCTGTCCTAGAAGTTACATTTAGATCACATACTAAGTTTTGTTTTCTGTGAGAGAAAAATAACTGTCACTAAAAGGGAGAATGAGAAAAATGTATGCTGTGCCACAGAAAAGCAGGTCACGTTTGTTAGCCCTCTCTCTGGGGCCATGGCCCTTCACATTCTGGCCAAGCAGTCTTCAATGTCCTTTCTCATGGCGGCTTGGTGACCCTCCAGCCCACAGTAGCCCTCAGCTCCACTTTTGTGCACCATATTCCTTTTGATCCCTCAACCAGGCTATTTCCCTCCTTCTGTGTAAACTTGGACAATGACTGAAAATTGTATATTTATTTTTCCCAGTCTTTTATAGTTTCTGTGGGTGAGACTTCTGGCCACCATCCTCTACCACTTTTACAGAGATTGGCCAAGTTTTGTGCACTGTTATTTTAAAGCAGATTTTCTTCTATGGCTAGGAGAAAGCCATCCTAATTAGGGAATAATCTGCAACACGGTTTATCTTTACACATGAACATAAAACTCTTTACATAAAAATAGGAAAGAAAAAGCAATGACATACATGCTGAGAGAGTCAGATGTGGCGGTGGGATTGGGTTCAACTTGGTGTGTCTATAATTTGCTTCACACTAATGGGGATAGATTTATGTGAGAGGGACCTGGGGTACATGCCAGAAGCAAAGCTCTGCTCACGTGCAGTCTCTGCTGATGTGAAGTGAGACCACTGATAAGACAGAGCTTTCAAAACTGGAAGTACAGACTCATCACTTTAGGAGCTGCTGAAAACTCATACCTCCTGGGCCCTGAAAATTCCTTGTATGGAGCTGCTAATTTCTTCCATTTGGCTAGGCTGAACAAACACTACTGGTGATTTCACACATGCAGCTTTGGGGTTGTTCAGCTGCCTTGGGGGACCACTGGGGAAACACAGATCTAAGTACTGTAATTAGCAAAGGAAGAGACACTAGTTGACAAAGTCGTTTGTAAGCCATAGTAAGAAAGCTAGCTTCTATCTAGATAATTCTGTAACATACAACAAGTGCTTTTGCAAGCAACATGTGAGAATCTCAAAAAGGTAATATCATGTGAAAGCAGGAGAGTGTAAAGTGTGTTCATCACCAGAAGAAACCAACCCTAATACACACTTGAAGGACGACGAGGAAATAAACAATAAATCTCGGATTTTCAAACTCTGACCCAAGAGTCCAGTTATACACTGACTATGTTTTATGGTCAGTGACCTAAGAGTGATTTTAAAGGACAGTGAATAAATAAATACTCCCCCCCACACACACACACTCCCCACAGATCATATGGGCAACAAAGCCTTCAGCCAGGTTCTAGGAAAGAATCTTACAATCTGCCTGAGAAAATCTGCACATAACTAAGAGGTGATTTGCTGAGGGGGTTATGGAAATAAAAAGAAATATCTCAGCATTCACAATGAAAACCCTCATGTATCTCTCTAGTATTAATTTTGACTATGCCTCTTCACCATACACCATTCCTTACTTTAGACAAACTTACTTTCTTCTGAATTCTACCAAAAATAAACCTTTTGTCTTCTTTAGAAGTGCCTTCTGTAGATTAAGCTCTCTCTCTCTCTCTCTCTCTCTCTCTCTCTCTCTCTCTCTCACACACAGAATACTTTTGTTTGTGAACATTTTGGTTTGCAAAGAGTAACATTTAACATTTGTTATCATTTACAAATTCTGCATTGGATGACAAACAACTGTGTCCATCTTTCCTGAATAAGCACAAACATGGACATCCTTTTAAGTTTGTGGTACAAATTAAATTTGTGAACCGAGGTGCCAATGATAA
>NW_004524614.1:16934829-16959792 GCF_000260255.1 Octodon degus
TATATTCCCTGTGCTTTGAAGAGTTAAGTTACAAGAGAAAACATAGATTTATGTTGAAACAGTATTGTGATTTCAAAATAAGGAAGCACTTGGCTGTGGTGTGCACACCTGGGATCCCAGCACAGAGAAGGCTCGGGCAGGAGGGTCACCACGAGTTCAGGGCCAGGATGAACTACATAGCAAGACCTTGGCTCAAAAAAATTGCCAAATTACATAGCAAAACACTATTTTGTGTTTTAAATTGGCAGTTAATCACATATACTTATTAAATTCCACAGATTTAGTTAACTAGCATGTGTGTTACTTCATTATAATTGTTTTATGGTGAAAATAACATCCACTTTTGAAAAATGTTTAACATTAACATAATTTATAAATTTGACTCTAAAATGATAACTCCTGATCATACACATGTCATAGAGTGAAAAAATAAATGAATTAATCTAATTAATTAACAAAAATGTAAGTCCTCAAACCTCAAAAGAGAACAGTGAACTCATTTCCTCATAGAAATGAAACTTTGAAGAACACTTGATGAAAAGGCAAAAATTTAAGTCTTACAAGCATGAGAATGAATGGAAATACATGAATTGTGGGACTGTAAATACAAATAAATGTTGTAAATAGAAGAACACATTATCATTGTGTAGAAAAAACATATATACATGTGTATACATATATATATATGAAAATCTTTTCCATATAGCATTTTCATAATATGTAAAAATAGTTCCAAAACCACTGGTTTTTATTATTAGATGAAGACTGACCTAAAACCAATGTACAAAATAATTGAAAAAATTATACATTGTTGTGTATTCATGTAAATAAAATTATATTGCACTGAAACAAGCATATCATGACACCATTCATCAATTTCAAAAACATAACGCTCAATGAAAGGAAAATATACAAGCACTGCACTTATATCACGTTTATAAAGAAGCAAATAGAATTACATAATTTTGGGATCAGTATACATTTGTTAAAACATTTCAAGTAAGAAAATAATTTTTGCAAATTAAGAATTGTACCTACATTTAGGATAGAAAAATTCAGAAATTGAGAATGCAAATTATACTCTTTTGCTCCGAGTGACATAGACCGTAGTTTCATAATTATCTATTAAAACTATATAAATGTTTTAGTTGTATTTTGTATATGCCATATTAAGAAGGTAAAAAGGCAAATAAAAAGAATCCTAAAGATGTAAAGACAGAAATTTCGTTTGATGTCATGTTAATTAACAATCTAATTGCAAATGAAGAAAGTAATTTAATTATTAATGAGAGTGGGTATGATGTTTGATTTTTGCTTTGGTTAAATTTCTTTGTTTTAGTTGGTATTTTGTGTACAAATATTTATATTGCTTCCAAAGAACTAGCTGTCTTAATAACTACTAGGTCACTCTAGTGTACTAGGATAACTTTGATTACAGGCACATCTTTACATTAGGTTAAAATGCACATTATGCCTGACTAAGCCTCACATGGGGCCTGCAGATCCACCAAGTCACCACAGTGGGTCCGTTTTGCTGGTTGAAGGAACACTCTTTGATCACTGGGCTCTAAGCTGTGTAAGATAGAAAGGTTCTAGCTTAATGAGAACTCAGTGGGTGACATGGAAGCGAAGTGGCCATGAATTTGTCACTCCTCTGGGGCACAGTTGGTGTTAACATGGAACTGTTAGCAATTGTGCTCAGAACAAGGCATGAACTAGAACGTTCTCAACAAGCTTGGGACATCTGCTACCCTATCTTTGAGTTATAATGATCTTTTAGCTACTCTGGAATTTAGAATCAGACTTTTCGTCAAACTTAACACCATAAAGCCCCCTGAATAGCACAGCCAACATTGTCTCCTAACTTGAAATGCATAATAAGTGCTCCTAGGAAAGGCCTCTGCATTAGTGAGTTAAGGCTTATATTTTGCAAAACGCACAGTGCAGAAAAGTTGTGCCCCAGCTGAAGTGGGTGTATACTTCCCATCTGCCGCTAGCTAGACAGTCTGGACTCTGGATTCCTCTTGCTCTTGAAATACTCACAGGACATGGTCTTGTTCCATTTTAATGAAATAATCTCTAATTTTGTCACGAGATAATGTTTTGCTATATCTCCTGTACATTTTTACACATTTTTATTTTTTAAGTTAAAATGAATTTGTTTCTATCAATTTTTGCAGGATTTAAAAGTCACTTTTAAGCCAATTTTTCAAGCAAAACAATAATTGTCACTGATTAAACAAAATCAGGACCTTAAGATTGTATAATGAACTGCTTTTGTTGTATTTTTTAAGTAATTCATAATGAATTTACAAAATTATTTCTTTTAGAGGTTTGTATTCTTACTCTCAGTGTGAAAATTAGGCATTGGGATTTTCTATTATTTGATAAATTTGTCCATAAGGAACTTACTTGAAAATAAAATATTTAAGGAAGAAGAGACTCAAAAAGTTCTAAAGGAAAAACACAAATAGGAACCAAAGGAAAATCAATGACAAAAAAGAAATTTCATTTGTATAAAACTGAAATGCAAGTCACCTACAGGTAATATGAAATTACAGCACAGAAACCTAATCTGTCCCTTCCAATGTATAGAAAAATCATTTATACAACATTTCAAAAATCTAACATTGGAAAATAAAAATAGATAAAATATG
Source organism: Octodon degus (assembly GCF_000260255.1). NCBI lineage: Eukaryota > Metazoa > Chordata > Mammalia > Rodentia > Octodontidae > Octodon > Octodon degus. The sequence goes on from NW_004524614.1 coordinate 16,937,487, forward strand.
GGAATTACAGTTAAAGTGAAAAGCAGAGGGTTCTTTCTAGCTTTGGATCACCAGTCTTTGCCAATCTTCTCTGCAGAACATCGTGAATGAAAGTAAAGAAAGATTCACACCTGTCTATGTTCATCAGAATCTTGGTGAGCTGTATTTAATCTCTATTTCTTTTCATAAAAAATTATTTTAAATAATTGAGATGAATAATATAGTTTTAAGTCTTTAAAAAGTTTTCAAAATTATACTAAACACTTAAAAAGCCTTAAATTTGAAGGATGATTCTTTTGATAATGGCATATGGTTTTCAAAAAAAAAAAAAAAAAAGCAGAAACTGACATTCTAGAAAAACAAAATGAATGATTCATACCCCAGCAAAATCTAATATCACTTTATGTGCCAAGTTAGTCATAAATGTTGGCCTTCCTGCAAAAGGCACTATTGATGTTCTCAGTGAGTTTTTTTTTTTTTTTTTTTTTTTAAACACTCTATTCAACCCTGAAAATTCGAGGCACAAATCAAGACTCCACCATGAAGCAGCACCATCTTATCTGAATCTTCACTCTGAACAGACTCCTCTTAGGAACTCAGCTTTGGAGGCCTTCCGGAGCTAACTCACAAGGACACAGCCGCAGGAGAAAGCAGCCTCTGACCGTGCACCCCGCCGCCTGCGTCCTCCGCGATCATTTCCAGCGGGGGACCCGCGCCTGCGGCCTTCACTATGGCCCGCTCCGCCCGCTTCCCACTCATCTCCTGGGTGCGCACACTTCACCCAGGCGACCGCAGAGACCGGCAAGGACGGAGCAGAGTGTCCGTCCTCGGGACTCCGGGCAGTGGGAAGGTGCTTGGAGCGCGGGACTGGCGCGTGCCGTGAAAGAAACCTGCATGGCATTCTAAGGCCATTTAGATGTGGGACTTGGGCTCCTGGACCTTCACCTGAAACCATTAAGTGCGCCAGCTTTGGCTCCAGTCATGCATTTTATATATTTTCTATTCCAGAAAATTACTTTTTAATTATATGTTATATATAATTACCAAAATCACTGTTGAATAAATCAGTAAATGCATGTTTGAACTATTCTACTGTCTTTTTTCTTATTGTGTCGTATTTTATCATCTTTATATTTTTATTAGTACATGTTTGCAGTACATAATGTTTTTATTCCTCTTGGTATATATTTCGTTGGCACACGTACAAAACACATCTTAATTCTTTGTTTAACCTTCTTTTTCTCCTCCGTGTACCTCTTTGTTTCCTTTTCTTTTGCAAAAGATCTGTCTCCCTGTTTCTTACAATCAACCTTTTATTTTACTTTTATATTTTGGGTACCCCATAAAAGAGAAAGTATTTGATATTTAACTTTATGTGTCTGACTCATTTCATTTAATATTATGGTCCGAAGGTTCATCCATTTACCTAGAAATGGCTCAAGTTTAGCTTTTGATAGCAGAATAGGATTCTGTTTTGTATACATGCCAGATTTTCTTTATCCACTTATCTCTGGATGGGCATTCAGGTCTTTTCTAGTAGTTGGTATAAACGGTGCTTCTTTGAGCACATGCGTGCACGTATCTGCGTAATATAATGTCTTTCACTCCTTGAAGAAGAAACCTTGAAATATCTTGGGCCAGGGAGAGGGCTCTGTAGAACAAGCACTTCCCTGGCAAGTGCAAGATCCCCGGTTCTGTCAAACAAACAAACAAAAAAAAAAAGAAAGAAAGAAAAAAGGAAAGATCTCAGTCAAATGGAATGTCTAGCTTTAGCTTTTTGAGGCCTCTCCATGTAGGTTTCCACGAAGGTTAAACTATTTTACAATCCCCCAGCAGGGTAGTTCCTTTTGCTGCAGGGCTCCCCCGAATTGCTTTGATTTCATATTCGAAGTAATTTTTTCTGGAATCTCAGTGCTGTTTTAACTTGTTTTTCCAATGACCAGAGATGAGGTTTCTTTTCTTGTGTTTATTGGCCATTTGCACTTCTTCTTCCATGAAGTATCTGTTAATTTCAGGTGCCCATTTTTTAATAAAGTCTGTAATTTGAGGGAAGGTTCCATTTCTAAAATTTTTTCATACATTCTAAACATTGGTTTTCTGATGTATAGCATACAAAAATTATTTTTCTTTTTTCTCTTTCTTATTTATTAGTTCATGTTGTAGTATAGAATGCTCACCTACCTGTGAGGAGTTGGCACATGGACATAACACCTTTACTCTTGGTTTCTCCGTCCCTCCCTCTCTCCCACCATGTCTCTCCATCTCCTACCCTTAAAAGGCCTATTTGTTCACTTGCAATAGTTCAGTCCTTATTTTTCTCCTTCTTTATAACTTGAAATTATGCAATGCTCAAGCTCCTATTCACTACATTGTCTCATTATCATGTTGGTTTTTTCTTTACCTTGAAGAAGCTTTTTAATTTGATATGATCACATTTATTGATCCTTGATATTATTTTATGTGCAGTTGTGCTTCTATTAAGACAGCCTTTGTTAGGGCTGGGGAGATAGCTCAGTGGGATAAGTGTTTTCCTGGCAAGTACAAGGTCCTGAGTTCAATCCCCAGTACCACCAGAAAAAAAAAAAAAAAAATCTTCACTGATACCTATGACTTCATGAATTTACTTATTTTATCCTCAAAAAGATTAATTTTTTTCCTGTTTTCATATTGAGAGCTTTGATCCATTTTAATCCTTTTCAATTTCAGTTTAGTATGTGGAAAGAGACATGGGTATTGATTTAGCTGCTGCATATGCACAATCAGTTTGCCTAGCATGCTATCTTTCCTCTAGGATGTGATTTAGACCAATATCACTGACAAGAGCTAAATGTGCCCTGGATAATTTCTGTTTCTACCTCTGTTCTGTTCAGTTGACCCATATGTTACTTTTTGTGCCAGTACCACGCTATTTTTATTATATTAGCTTTGTGATATTACTTGAAGTTAAAGTTGCGCTGCCTGCTTAGCTCCCATTTCCCAGGACTGCTTTTGCTATCATGGCTGTCTTCTACTGCATACAGATTTTAGGGTTGTTGTCTCTAGTTCTGTGAGGAATGCTATGTGAATTTTGATTGGGACTGCATATCTCTATATAAGTTCGGAAACATGGCTGCTTGGCTCTGGTTATCCAGGAACAAGAGACGTCTTTCCATTTTCTGATGTTTTCTTTCATCTCAGTTTTCAGAGTACTAAAGTTTCATTTTACAGGCATTGCACTTTCTTGGCTAAGATAATTCCTAAGTATTTAATTTTCTTGGTTCTGTTGCAAATGGTACTTTCCCCTAAGTTCTTTTTCCGTGAGTTCATTACAGTTGCAAAGGAATACTATTGATTTTTTTGTGTTGACTTTGTAAGACTCAACTGTTGATACACAGTTGAGTCTTATTATTAATTTTAAGAGCCTTTTGGTGGAATCTTTTGGGTATTCTACAAAGAGGACCATGTTGTCTACAAATAACAATGATGAGACATCTTCCATTCCTATCTTTAAAATTTTTTTCATGCCAAATTGCTCTAATATTCTAAACATGGATTGAAAAGGATTGGTGATAATTGGCATTCTTTTATTGTTTACGGTTTTAGGGGAATGTTTTCAGTTTTTCCTCAATTATATAATGTTGGCAACAAGTTTGTCATAAAAATCTCTTATTGGATTGAGATAAGGTTCTTCTATGCCTGTTTTCTTCAGGGTGATTTTCAGTAGAGATGAGAGTTTTATCAAAGGCTGTTTTTGCATCTATTGAAATATATTGTAATTTTTGTCCTCATTTTGGAACATGTGATGTATTAAATTTACTGATTTATGTGTGTTGTACCATTTTTTTTTAATTTTATTTATTTATTTGTGTGTGTGTGTGGCCAGCTCAGCTCACCAGGGGGCGGGGCTGGCTGGCATGTGGTGCTGGGGGATTGAACCACGGTCCTTGTGCTTTGCTAACCTTGTTCTAAGTAGGTGCTTTAGACCACTGAGCCATCTCACCAGCCCATACCATTTTGTATTACTGGGTTGAAGCCTTCTTAGTCATGATGTTGGAGATTTGCGCAAATGTGGACACTGAAGATATTTACCTATCGGTTTCTTTTTAGGTTGCTTTTCAGTCAGTGTAATGTTATCTTCCTGGAATAATGTTGTGACTATTCCTTCCCTTCCAATTTTATTAAAGGATTTGAAGGGCATTGGCATTTTTCTTCCCTAAAGTTCTGGCAGAATTCAGGGGTCAATGCATCAGGTCCATTAGATTTTTGCTTCTGCTTCAGTTTCACTGGATGTTGCTGGAATGCTCAGGATTTTACATCACCATGGATTAGGTTTGTTGATTCATATATATCTAATAATCTATCTATTTCTTCAGGACTCTGCAATTTATTGGTACAGAGTTTTTTTAAATAGTTACAAATATCTTCTGGATTTCACTGGTGTTCATTGAGATTTTCGTTTTTCCATATTTATTGGCATTGATTTAGGTATTTTCATTTTTAGCTTAGAGTTTTATTTATTCATTCATTTTTACTTTTTTTCATTTTTACTTTTAAAGGGAATAAAAAGTTAAAAATTAGAAACAATACAGAATTTCACTAAACAAAAATGATAGGAATTCAGCAATGGTGGTTGATGAGATTTACTATGGTTGTCTATTTTGTTTATTTTTTCAGAGAACCACTCTTTGAGTCATTGATTCTCAGTATTATTTTTAGTCTCAACTTCATTAAGTTCTGCTTTAATTTTCTTCCTTGTACTGGCTTTTAAATTGGATTGTTGTTTTGTTCTTTTGGAACTTGAGGAGGGCCCTTTGGTCATTTATTTGGACTCACTTTGTTTTAGCTGATGTGGACATTCACAGCTATACATTTCCTTCTTAGGAAGGACTGCTTTTATTTTGTCCCATAGATCTTTATATGTTGCACTGGCATTATCATTTGACTCTAAAAATCATTTTTTCCTTACTTTTGTCTGTGACCATTGATTATTCAAGAATAAATTATGTAATTTCTATATGCATGCATGATTTTTGACTTCTGTTTTCCCATTGATTTCTGTTTGCATTCTATATCTGATTTTATAGAGAATATAAATTTGATCCTTTTCCATTTACTTAGACATACTTTATTGGATAATATGTATGTCTATTTTAGAGAAAGTTTCACAAACTTCTGAGAAGCCTGTGTGTATTGTTGAACACAACACTATGTAGTTGCCCTATGAAATCCATTTGTGTCAAAGATTGGTTCAAAGATGGTATTTCTTTGTTTACTTATCTGATCTGCCCATTTATGACACTGAGGTATTGATGTTCCCTACTATAACTGCATGGACGTTTATCTTATCTTTTATGTCCAGCAGTTTTGTTTCATAAAGTTGGATGTGCTGGCATTTGGCTCATTTATTTTTATAATGGCTGCTTCTTCCGCTTGAAACATTATCTTAAATATAGTGCACATTTTTGCTTCTTGTGATTAGTTTTGGCTTCAAAGATACTTTGCCTAAAAGTGGGATTGCTTTTTTTGAGGTTCCCATTGCATGGAAAATTGTTTTACATCCTTGGAGTTTTAGGTTATGAATTTCTTTTCAGATTAAATGTGTTTCTTGTGTACAGCATATGATTGCATTTTGTTTTTATGACCTGATCTGCCAATCTGTGTCTTTTGATTGAGGAAGTGAGACGATTCACAGGAGAGTAATTATTGAAAAGCATTGGCTTATTCCTCTATTTCATTATGTTTTTCTGATACTGATTACTTTTTTCCCTTTTGTTTAACTTTTCACCCTATCTGATATATTTAGTCTATTAAATCTTTGACATTGTTGATATCTTTTTCTCTTTCTAGGATAGCTGACAATTTTTAAATGCTGGTTTAGGGGTCAGGAATGTCTTAAATTGGCTTTTGTTATGGGTACACTTTAGATTTCCATTAGGGTTGAAAGATAGTTTTATAGATACGTCAGTGTGCTTTGGAAGGTGTTTTCTTTTAGGGTTGAAACACTTCACTTCAAGTTTACAGCCTTTATAGTTTGTGCAGAAATGTCTTCTATAATTCTATTGGCTTTGAATTTTTTTTTTTTTTTTTGAGGAACCAGGGATTGAACTCAGGCCTCTGTGCTTGCCAGGAAAGTGCTTATTCTACTGAGCCATCTCTCTGGCCTGGCTTTGGATCTTTTAACTGGTTAGTTGCATTTCTCTAATAGTTTTTAAGATTCTTTGTGTTGGGTTTCTGGACTATCACATCTTATTGAGTAATTCTTTTCAGATCAGTGCTGTTTAGGATTTTATATGGTTCATCTACTTATTTGTTATACTCTGTTCTCCAATTTGGAAAATTTTCTACTACAAAGTTTGTTAACACGATTTTTAAGGGCCAGCCAAATAGCTCAGCAGATTAAAGTGCCTACAAGCAGACAGAGGTTGGGGGTTCAATCCCCAGGCCTGCAATGCCAGCCCCAACTCCAGGGCTCGCTGAGATGGCAATTGAGACTGGGCGTGGTGGTACACGCCTGTAATTCTAGCTCTTGGGAGACTGTAAACAGGCAGATCACTACTCGATCTAGTAGTGAGATCCTGAACACCCTGTAGACTGTTTCCTGAAATACAGAAAAAAAAAAAAAAAAAAAAAACCACAGGATTTTTATGCAAGTTGTGATATCTGCTAATATTAACTAATTCCTGTTAATCTTCTGATAGTCTTCTTCGTGTCAGCAAGCAGGAGTTATATCAATATTGCATGTCTTTTGGTTTAAGGTGTCTAGGTAGTTGAACACCAGCTCCTTCCTCCAGCTCTGACACTGCCTCCATGATGGCCATGTGAGATACCTGTATTTTCAAGAGAATGTTTAACCTTCAGTATTTCTGCTCTGTACCTTTCCATGGACTCTATTTCTTTGCTAAACTTGTCATTTACGTTTTGTATAAATTTGTTTATCTCAGCTATCTCTTAATTAGTGTCTTGTATAAAGTCACTGATCCTTTTATTAGTCCATTTCTCTTTAATTATAACTTCCTTAAGTTTGCCAAGGATCTTACCAATCTATCTATCTATATATCTATCTATCTATCTATCTATCTATCTATCTATCTATCTATTAATTTTATTTCAAATAATTTAGCTGAGTGGCTTTGTTTTCTTTTCCATTTTTTGTCCCATGGATCTGATTGGGGGTCATTGTGAGTTTTGGTATCTTCCATTATTCCTCTTGTAAGGTTTGCAGGTTAATTATGGTGGAGATCACATGTTGCTTGTGTGCATCCCTCTTCATTCACTGTCTGCTTTTTAGTGATGCATGTGGGTACAGCAAGCTATATGCCTCTGCCTCTGTCCCAAACTCCAACAATCTCCACTAACTTGAGAGTGGAGTGTGCAGTATATTTGTTCTAGAGCACCCTTCTCTGATAATGGAATTCGATATTGTTAATGACATAAAGACAATCTGCAACTTAACTCACAGGGACCACAAATTCAAGGCAACAACTGTGCCACCTAGCAATAGTGATGGCGTCATGGACAGTAATCATGTTATCAAAGGCAAAGGGGATCTCAACAAACCGTAAGAACCAATAATGTACCACCCTTAACAATAGACGAGATGCTTAATTATAGTAAAAACATTGACAGCAAAATATTGACCAATATTTAGTAAATATCTACTAGATGCCATAGTACCTCCACTAACAACAAAAAGGTAGTCAGGGGCTAGCAACACAAGTCAGTGAGTAGAGAGCTTGTCCCGAGTGCATGAGCCCCTGGGTTCAATCCCCAGAGCTAAAAAACAACAGCAAAAGCAGAAAAACAAAGCAGCTAGCTCCTCCTCAGGCATATCCACTCCCACAAGGTGATTATAAATGACATGTGCTGGAAACATGCACTACTAAAAAGAAGAACAAAGGGAACTCAACAGTTACAGCACAGAGTTAACCAACATTTTAATAAAGCTTAATGATTTATACTGGAAAAGACAGAAGATATACAAAATAGAAGCATGACAACTAAAAATTGAAAAGGTAAGCAGTAGATAATGAAAAAAGAGGAAAAAAGAGTAAGACAAAGGATTCTGTTCAGGAGCAATTAAAAATTAATAGAGTGAGGTAAAACAACAGAATAAAACAAAAAAAAGCAGGGAGAAACAGAAAGAAAAATGAAGAAGAATTAAACAGTGGGAGAAAAAAACCCAAAATACCAAAGTAAAAGAAAAGACAATGAATCAAAAACTTCCCATGTATTTTTTAATGGCTGGCTTCTTTCCAGAATCTCTGTCTTGTAACCAGTAAGCTAGATGTTTTTGCCTAGTGTGGAGCCTGTGCTCTTGTGAAATGATCCATGCACACAGCACATGCACACACGCACCAGAGGCCCCTCTGTCTGTGCACCCCAGACCATGGCAAGACTTCTAACCCAAGGCATGCCCTTGCTCATGTGGGAGGTTGGGGAGCCAGTCTGAACACCGGTCTCTCTACTTGATATAGGCAGGGGACTCAGAGTCCACTGGACTGAACACCAATGTGTCAGGGCCACTCATCCTCCAGTCCATACACACTGAGCCTGAGTCCTTACAGTGAAGGGAAGGGTCCAGTCTTTCTCCTGGTGAGCCCGACCCTCTGGGGGCTCTTTGTCCAGCCCACATTTTTGCCATGATTTTCTCCTGTGGCTATCTCATGCCTAGTCGCTATGTTAGGGTGACAATGGAAACCCCTCAGTGAAGACAAGAGTTCCACCGCTGTTTTGTGTCTTAGTCCCAAACAACTAGCCCCATCCTAAAGATGGTGGGCATCGCACTTGATTTTTTTTTTTTTTTTCTGCAAGTCTAGCCTGCCATGTCAAAGGAGTCATTTTTGGAGTAAAATCCTTGCTATTTTTCCATTTTATCACACCTGTGGGCCCTGCTTGGGCCTAGCACTCCTGGCTGGGCCAGCCGTTCCCCCTGGAGCTGCCCACCCTCCAGCTTATGCTCCCTCCCAGAACGCGAATCTTGCATGATACCACTATACCAGCAGGGCTGTTTCCCTCCCAGAATGGTGTCCTAGGTGGCCTTTGGGCCAGCCGGCCTGTCAGCGCCTGTGCCACCCCGCGCTGATGCAGAGCAGTGTGCACGGCGGCCTGGAGGAGCTGTCGTCGTGGCCAGGGCTGCAGTGCAGGACCCGAGGGCGGGAGGCGGCTGGGGGCTACGTGCCCCTCGGACCTCCGAGGCCCTGCTCTGGCTGGCGTCTGGGGGCTTCTGCGGGCCGGAAGAGCGCAGGTCTGGGGGCGTCCAGTGGAGGTGGCCCCATCTGAGTTCCTGTGGGGCCTCAGGGCCATCCTCACCCCCTGTCCCCGCGGACTGCACCGCAGCTCTGCAGAGCCACCGCGGGCCTGGGCAGGGTCGGGGGTGGGGGTGGGGAGGTGGGTACTGCACTGCTGCGTACCGGACCTGCTTATCAGACCAAAAGAAACCTTTATACTGTTCATCCTCATCCCATGTCTGAAATATATAGGTATTATAGAACAGGTTAATTAACTTAATTTTAGCAGCTAGATTATTTTACACAGTTATCAATTTTGTGTTGAGCCAATTTTCCATCAGTAGAAGAAATAGTAGAGATTGTTGATAAATAGAAAGGTTTTGTTTTGTTTTATTATTTTAAAGAGGAGCATAAAAATAGTAATAAAGCAAAACAGTTTCAAATCACAATAGGGGAGGAATAAGAACACACTGCACATTGTTATCCTCATAGTAGTTACTCAGATCATAAGATACAGTCATGAAATAATATTCAGGCAGTAATAGCACTCATCTTGCTTTTTCAGTGAACGAAGAGAAAATGGTTGTGTAACTAAGCGCCTCCTGCAGGTCCCCACCTCTTCAGGGCTCTGCCGCCTCACAGGACCTCATTGAGAGCACAGGGGCCTTCCGAGTCCGCTACAGCAGAGACGTCTACATTTATTTTTTTAATAATTTTCAAGTTTGGGTAAGGTTTATAGGTTTCTGCTCTGTTGCTGCCTTATTTGGAGTTTATAAAACTCTTCACTGGTCCTCCCATTTTCTGAATCTTCCTGGTTATGCACTGAAAACATCTCCTTTATGTGCTGTATTTCCTTTTTCCCTTTAGATTGAATTTGGACCTCACATACTTACGAAGGATGTTGCTGTGTGCGACTGGCCCTGAACTCTCTCTCTGGACATCTGCTACCCACAGGGCATGAGCAGCAGTGGTAATAATTTTACTTTAAACTTGTTGAGGGTTTAATACATGATGAGAATTTTGCAAAGTCCCTTAAAATTATTTTAAATTAATTTTTAAAACAGCCTTGTGAAGTGAATGTTATTAGACCATATTACATAAAACAAAGCTGATACTGAGTTAGCTTGACCAAATGCATGCTTAGGCAGACTAAAAATTTGAAATGATAAAATGGTTGTCATTCCTAGGATGTAATTTGAAGCAACTGTAATTCCCTTGCTTATTCTATACCTCTCTGTCAATGATGTTTGATCAACATGTTTTCAAATGAGTATCTATCCTAACTCACAAGCACACACACAAATGGTTAAAATGTTTTTAAAAACTACTAACACCACACAGACAGTCAAGAACATGGAGTCGGGGGAGCCGTCCTGTGTCCAGTAAGAGCACAGCAATAGGCATTCTCTTTCACTTTGAGGTAGATAAACTGTGGTGCATTCATGCTGGAATCTTATTAAGTAATGTGCTAATCACTTTTCTTGCTGTGGAGATAGAATGCTCAGCACACAAAGTTAAAGGAGGAAAGTTTGTCTCAGCTCACAGTTCCTAGAGGCCAAGCCTGGGATCTGCTGGCTGCAGGGAGAGGTGGCACAGTGGGCAGCATGAAGAGCAGCTGCCTCTGACCTTCCCTTTACCCTCCATCCAGGCTACGAGACCTATAGATGGTGCCACCCACTCCCAGGGCAGGCTTCAGTCTTCACTGAATTCATTTTGCTATACCCAGAACTATGCTAATCCTGATCATGGACTAAACTAGTACCACACCCCCTTAAGCCCAGTGTCATGGATCTAAATCCAGCCAGCTCCAAAAATCCCTCCCAATGAGCATAGAAAGCTTTGGGATGACATCTAGTTATGAGCCGTAACAAGCAATAAAAAGGAATGTAGTATTGATAAATGCAAAACCAAGCGTGAATCTCATAAATGTAACTGAACAAAAGAAACCTTCCCCTGGGAAATGCACACACTAAGGACTCACATTCCTTTACTTTATTGAAGAGAAAGGAAATTAGACTTCATACCAGTCTCTGCCAAATGAATTAACACTGATTCTTGTTAGTTGCTTATTTTTTAAGTACCATACTATGAAAGAGTATGAGGCATGATGGTAAAATATAGTATAAGCTTAAATTTTAAAAATACACTATGATAAAAGATTTAGCCACACTAATTCCTTTCAAAATATTTCTCTTCACTTAAGACATACTTGTCCCATCATTTTAAATACTTTGGAAAGAATAACTTCTGGGGAATAACTATTTGTGTTGTTGTGGCTGCCTCGGTGTCCTGATGATTCAAAATATTTATATGTCTTGATCATTTTAACTTCGTGTGAGTTAGAAGTCAATACCAGATCCATTAACTAGGGTGAATGTATATTCCATAATATATTTATGAGTCTGCCTTTCTGTTTAGATGGCATTCAGTGATAGCATTCACCTTATTCTTTTCATCAGAATTTTTTTATCGTATATATTTGGTACAGGGCCTCACTACACAGACTGGACTCGTAGTGATCCTCCTGTTTGTAGCCTCCCCAGTGCTGGGATTACAGGCGTGCACCACTATGCCTAATCTCCGTGGCCAGCACAGCATACCCAGGGGTGTGGCCGGTGTTTTCATCAGAATTTTAAAGACAACTCACAGAGGTAGACTTCTAGAATGGCTTCCAAAAGTGGGAAGAGTGATGAATGAAGCACCTCAAAAGTGAGGAGGATTAATAGAAATCTGTCTTTTATTGTGATAATTTTTTTAAAAAATGCTGACTGTATATTTTCATCTCCCCCATATAAATAACCCATATCAAGGTCTCAGAAATCATACTCTTTACTTATTTGTGAAAACTGTGATATTTCCACGAGTCCTAGTCACCTTTCTTATTTTTCGTGGTTTATAGTGAATGCCAAACCTAGTCCTTGATGTTCTTTTCTTCTCTGCTCTGTTAATTGTTCTGGACAGCAGGTACTTTGATGTGAACGTTCTGAATTCTATGCTCTTTCCCTCTTCAGCAGCCCTAGGATTCCAATAGATCTTTTATTCCTCTAACAGTTTCAGTGAGACAAATTCCCTTTATGAATAGGACAAAAGCAAAACAGCAGTTAAGTTGTTCCCTTAACATTATGCCATCTGCTCCAAGGAATGGAACTCTCTCTTCCTTGTTCCTCTTCCTGTTTTGAACCTAGCAAAAGAGTTCTTTTTATTGTTCTCAGCATATTTTTAAAAACTCGGAATTTTTATTAGCCTCCTTGGCATGGTTACAGTTTCTTGTAATTCTTACAGTTGTATTTAGGTTTCAGCACTTTCTCCTCTTTTTCTTTATTCTAAAAGTAAAATTATCAGAGAAATTTTCAAATCACACAATTTTCTTTGTTTAAAACCACACTTTCTTTACTCAAAACTTTCTTTTTCCTCTACAAGGTCTAACTGTGCAATTCTGTGGCACATATTTTCACCTAAAACACAAATAAACACACAAGAAACCCTGCTCAGGAACTTGAATGGGTATATTCATTCAGAATTAGGGAACTCATGAAATACTGAAAATTTCCATAAATATACCTCACTCTATTTAAACTAATAATATGGCACTTTTCTTTAAAATAATAGTTGGTGATGTTTGTTCATTTATTTGGTTTATTCTTTATTTCCTTAACTGTAGATCAATTAAGAATAAAACCCTATAAAAATGAATCTGTGGCATATTCTAACCAAAAAATGCACAGAGCAGGAGGTGTCGCTAATAAAGGAGCACTTGCCTAGGAATTCCTTTGTTTGTCTTAAGGATATACTTGTTCAAGATATGCATTTCCAGGGCCATGATATTATTATCAATGACATGACTTATACTAAATTATTTCCAATTTTAGATATTCACATTATAGGCATTGTTTTAAATTACATCAAACCACATTGTTGTTTTAAAATGAACTAAGTAGCAACATAAGATGAAAGGATGCCAAGCCCCTTTCTATTTGTGCCTTTCATAGAGAGAGATGAAATCAAGGGGAAATTTCTGAAATTTTATCTCTCAGCAAATTGATGATGTGACATAGACCAACAAAATGTCCCCGAAGCTTGGATAGCAGAAGTCCTTTTTCACTCCAAAGTTATACATTTAGTTGCCTGCCTCTCAAGTACATCATCAAACCCTCCTTCTAGGTAACTTCAATTAAATAAGCCTCAAACACCAAGGATTTGTATGTTCTGTCTCAAAAGAATGAATGGGAACCAAATTCCCTAGGGGCTATTTCACCCCCTTCAGGATTTGCCTATGTCTGTTTCTTGAAATCTTTCACATGTGTTTAGAAAGCTCTGTTCAATAGATCCTGCTGTCCAGTGGCTTTTAACTTTTTCCTTCAACAGGGACATGTACCCTGTGAAACATAAGAGTTCATCATTTTATATTCTAGCATTATAGGGTGAGTCAAGCAACAAATAAAAGCAAGACTGTTTTGCAGTTGGGAAGGGTAGAACATCTATCACAAATAATTCTGAAACATCCATTATTTTGAGCAATACAACTAGTATTATAAAAATAAATGCATTAGGCTCTTTACAGCCTTTCTCCTCCTTCTCTCCTATGGGGACTAAGAATTTGTAGAGAAACCTTGCCTCTGATTTATTTCACATAAGAGTATGTTCTCTAGTTGCATTCATTTACTGTCAAAAGACTCAAATTCATCCTGTTTTATAGCTGAATAATACTCCATTGTGTAAAAATACCACATCTTCCTTATCCATTCTTCAGTTGATGGGCAGCTGGGTTGCTTCCAGGATTCATGTATAACAAATTATGCTGCTATAAACATGGGTACACATTTATCACTGTGGTATGAGGTTTTCAGGTCTTCTGGAAAAATGCCCAGGGGAGGGAATAGCTGGCTTGAATGGGACCTCCAATCTTAGCTTTTGAAGACATCTGCACAGTGATTTCCATAATAGTTTTACCAGTCTGCACTCCCACCAACTCTACAGAAGGGTTCCTTTTTCACCCCCGCAGCCTCTCCAGCATTTGTTATTGGCTGACTTCTTGATGTTAGGCATTCTTTCTGGGGTGAGATGGAATCTTAGTGTTGTTTCAATTTGCATTTCTTGAATGACCAATGAGGTTGAACTTTTTTCTTTCATATATTTACTTGCCATTTGTATTTCTTCCTCTGAGAAGTATATATTCATCTCAGATGCCCATTTTTGGATTGGATCTTTGAATTTAGGGACCTGAATTTTTTTTAATTCTTTGTATGTTCTAGATAGAAGACCTTTGTGTGAGAACCTGAAAGAGAAAAACAGAATTTAAAGGATACAATAGACACTGGTAAAAGAGAATGAACTTATTCAAAAAGAAACAGATACTGAGTTGCAGAAGAGGACAGGAGAGAGAGTGGGGGAAAGAGATTTATGTATGTATTTAAGCAATATGTTTTGGACAACTATACTGTGCATTTCTGCTGGTCTATAGAAAGAAACAGCTAATGCTTTAATTTGTTTTCTCTCCTTTTTTCAATTGTTTCTCCTTTTTGTCTTCTTAATTTCTTATACATTTCTTTTTTTTCTTCCAATTTTATATGAACATGTCTGGTAACGAGAATAACTGGTTGGAAGACAACACTATATATTCCAATGAATACTGTGAAATTCATATTACTCTGTTAAGTGAAATTCTGGATCACTTGGAATTTTTCCTGTTTTATTTCTAATTTGTACTCTCTTAAAAATTTTTGTAAAAAACAAAAAAGAAAAAACAAAACCCTGCATCTGTAGCCAAGTTTCTTTCTCTCTGATAGGAGCTTGGTACACAAGAGAGAATGAGAATGTACACTTTCTGATGTGCAATTTCTGCTGTCCCTTTAGTCCCTTTAGGTTGTATGTTTCTAAAAATAGAATGTCAACATGGGTCAAATTCTACTCATAATTTGGAGAATATATATATATATATATATATATATATAGCCTTGATATTGGACAATCCATTTGTCTACCAATGAAGGAGGTGCTCTGTTTTGACATTTGCCTAGGGACAGATGTGAAGCTGTTTCTGCCTGTGTCTTACGTCAGTGTTATCTAGTAACTGGTTCATAATAGAAGGTGGAAGGCTGGGGAGATAGCGCAGTGGACAAAGCACCTGCTTAGGCAAGCACGGGGACCAGGATTGAGTCAGTGCCATGGCCCGCCCTGAGTGCTGAGCTGGTTCCTGAGACCCAGCATGATGGTGCGTGCCTGTGATCTCAGAGCTCGGGAGGCTGAAAACAGGAGGCTCACTACAAGCCAGTCAGTGGGACCCTGGTCCTAATACTTTTTAGAAAAAAAAAAGGAAAAAGAAAATGGTTATTTTGTGGCTCTGTAATGAATATTACAATATTTCTCATTTTCCACAAGTGTTTCATTTAGTGTGTTTTCTTCATACATTGTTATGCTTGTATTTTTGTGATGTTCAGATTACAGGATTCTTGACAGCTGGGATTTTTAATCCATTTATCCCCACTCATGACTATTTCATGAACTTTTTGAAGTGATTGCTCAGCATGGAAAATTCTCCCATTCTAAAACATGATATATTGATTCTTCCTGTGTGAAACATAAAATGTTATTAAGATCATAATTACATGAATGTCTGGGAGAAGTAGATATTAGCTCATCTTTGTTTCTAATATTCTTGCTTTTTTTCTGAAGGATGTAAGAGGGTTGATGTCATTTAATTTACTCCACAGGAGATACTGATACCTGTGTTCAAAAGTGTACACAGAGTTGGGTCCAAAGAACTGACCATACATCTGAGAGTGTCTCAAATCCAACACACAGGAATTTCACTAAAGCCCTGCAAGGTTACCAAAAATCTCATTCCCAACACAAACAACTAAGCTCATGGACAAATCTGTGAAAATAATGGGTCAAAACATTAGACTCTTAAGTAACAAAATGCTCTAAATTCCAAAGGACAGGAAAAGGAGCTTTACTATTCCAGTTTTCAAGCTGTAAGCAAGGACAGAGATCCCAAAGGCAGAGCACTGAGGCCCCTCTGAGATGCAGAGACAAAGGCGGCAGTGCTGAAGGTGCCAACAGCTAGACTGCCTCTTAGGCGAGAGCTGAGAACAGAGTTATTCGCAGGAAGAAGCAGCTATGTATTCCTTCCAAAGTTGTCTCAAAAATACTTTGGATGAGAGCTGATCAGTACAGATATGGAATGAAATTTCATGAGACTTGAAAAATGACCTGTAAAAATCAATCCTCTCTACATTTTTTTCTGCATCATGTGTATTACCTTATGCAATAAAACAATAAAAAACATACAAAAGGTCTAGAGACAAGAAATGAAGAAATAATATTTTCTGTTTAAGAATGACATGATAGTCCATACAGAAAATAAAAAAAAAGAAAAACTCTTAGAACTAATAAACAATTTAAGTACATTTGCAGGGTACAGGGCTAATATACAAAAGCCAATTATTTTACTACATAGCAGCAATTAATTAGAATTTGAAATTAAAATTACACCACTTACAACTATACTAAAAAAATAACAAATTTATACACATCTAATAAAGTAAGTGCAAAATCTACATAAAGAAAATGATAAAATTCTGATTAAATGAAAGAAAAAGTGAGTTAAATGAAAGGAGAGAGATTTTAGGTTCATAAATAGAAAAAATGAACATCAATACAATTTGAAATGATGAAATCAAAACAAAAGTTTTGTCATTTACTTCCACTTTTGTTTTTGAAAATGTTTTAAATTAATTTTTCATATATTTTTTTTCTGGAAATTGAGCTAAGGACCTACCACTGGCCAGGCTTGTGCTGCTGAGCTATGTCCCCAGGCCATGTTGATCTATTTTTGACATATATAAGGATCATGTTCATCAAAAGGAATCTCTACCTGTATATAATACATCTTAATTCTTGTTTTTCCCATTCTCTTCAACCCTTCTCCTCTGCATTTAGAAAACTTTTTGGAAAATGTTAGAAAAATTCTGTTTTCATATTGTTCTTTAAAAAATATTTTATACCTATTACCTTCCCCATCCTTCTCCCTTTTCACCATTCCCATCTGAACTTTTTTTTTTCCTATTTCACAATATTTATTATACATTTTGGTCCATAATTACACCTTCAGCTTCTCACAGCAGAGAAATAATGTGGTATTTACACATGTATGTCTAATTTTTGTGCTTAAGAGTATAGTCTCCAGGATCATCCATTTAGCTAGAAATGTCTCAAGTGTATCCTTTATGGCAGAGTAGTATTCCACTGCATACTAGCATTGTGTCTTCTTTATCCATTCATCAGCTGATGGGCATGAGGTCTATTGACAAGATTTAGCTCTTACAAAATGTGCTACTGTAACCATGGCTGTGCATGTATCATTGTGTTGTCACTCTTTTAGTTCTTTGGAGAAGATACCAAGAAAGAGAAAAGCTGGGTCAAATGAAACAGATAGATTCATTTTTTGAGGACTCCCATTACTGATTGCTACAGTGGTTGTACCAACCTACATTCCCACTAGAAATGGAGAAGAGTTATTTTTCACCACAGATTCACTAGCATTTATAAATGGTTAATTTCTTCATACTAGCCTTTCTTTCTAGAGTAAGAGTAAATCTCAGTTGGAGTTTTAATTTGCATTTCTTGAATAACCCATGATGTTTAGGATTTATTTTCATATTTATTTGCTGTTTGTATTTTTCCATTTGAGAAATGTGTTTTCAGGGCCCTCCAGCTAGCTTGGTGAACTAAAGTGCATGCTTAGGCAGGCGCAGGGAACAGGTTCGATCCCCACCATGCAGTACTGGCCCCACCCTTGGGGCACTCTGAAATGATGACTAATACTGGGCGTGGTGGCACATGCCTAAACTCTGTAATCCCAGAGCTTAGGAGGTTGGAAACAGGAGGATCAGTATGACTCAGATCTGTGTAGTGAGACCCTGTAGATCCTGTACTAAATACATTTTTTAATAAAAGAAAAAAGATGTGTATTCATTTCAGATGCCCACTTTTGGATTAAGTCTTTAAATATGGGGGAAGGTCTGATTTTTTTGAGTTTGTTGTATCTTCTAGACATTACTCCTTCGTTTGAGTAATAGGCAGTAAAAATGTTTTCTCATTCTGTGTGCTGTCTGATCATTCTACTGCTGGTTCATTTGGCTTTTAAAAAGCTTTATAATGTGATAAGATCCCAATTGTTGATTCTTTACAATATTTCCTAAACAACTAGGAATTTATTCATAAAGTCCTTGCTTACCACTATGTTTTCAAAAACTTTATCTGTTTTATGTTCTAGCAGATATAGTGTTTTTGTTGTAAATTTAGAGTTCTGATTCACTTAATTTTATTTTCGTGTCTAAAAAGAGATATAGATCTAGGTTCATTCTCTGGCAGGTGAAAGCCAGTTTGCTCAGCACCCTTCATTAAAGAGGCTATCTTTCTTTCAGTAAAGGTACTGGATACTTTGTTAAAAATAAAGTAACTGAGCATTTTGGGAATTGTCTCTGCATATTTGATTCTGTTCCATAGATCCCTGGGTCCTTTTTCCCCCCGTACAATAATGTTTGTAGTATGATTTCTTTGCAGTATAACCTAATGTCAGGGATTGTGATGCCTCCAGTCTAGGCTTTGTTGCTCAGAACTACTTTTGCTATTCCCTGCCTCTTGGTTCCTTATCAATTTCAGGATTATTTCTTCTAGTTCTTTGAAATATGTTAGTGGTATTTTGATCAGTGTCACATCAAATCTGTGTAATAGTTTTCGAAGTACGGGCATTTTCACTATATTAGTTTTCTTATCCAAGAACAAGGGACAACTATCCATTTCTGGCATCCTCTTCAATCTATTTCAGAGCATTTGAGCTTTTAATGCAAAAGTCTTTTACTTCCTTCAGTAGATTAAGATTCCTTCTAAAGTAGTTCATTTTTCTTCATTTTTATTGGGAAAGGTGCTGTTTCCAAATTCCTTTCTCAGTGAGTTTGTTACTCATGTGGAGGAATGTTAGTGACTTATGACTGTTGACTTTGTATCCAGCTATGCTACCAAACTTGGTGAGTAGCTGAAGGATTTTTTAAGCAGAATTTTCAGGTTCACTATGTAAAGTATGATGGTATTTTCAAATAATGATAATTTACCTTCTTCCTTTCCTATTATTACTGTTTTTATTTCTTTCTCTTGCCTAGTTGCTCTGACCAGTGTTCCAAGAGCAACTGGAAACTGAGTAACATTAGTGATGGTGAGCCTCCTTGTCTTGCATGGATTTAACAGTGAAATCTAAGTTTTTTTGACAATTTAGTATGACTTTGGCTATTGATTTGTCATAGACAGCTTTTATCATATTGAGATAAATACATTCTATCCCAATTTCCTGTGATAGAAATATCATGAATGTTTGTGGAATTTCTGAAATGCATTTTGCAAATCTATTACAATGACCATGTGATTTTATACTTGATCCTATTAATGTGGTGCATTGCATTTATTGATTTGTATATGTTGAACTATTCCTATATCCCCGGGAAGAATTCTAATTGGTCATGGTTTATAGTTTGTTTTTCATTGATGATTTACTGCTTTCTGTTTGCCAAATTCTTATTGAAGATTCTTGCATCTATATTCATTAGGGAGATTGGGCTGTAGATTTCTTTTTGGGTTGGATTTTTCTCTAACTTTGGTATCAGGGTAATGCTTTTGGGGATAAATGTGGGAGTATGGCTTCTTCATTTATTTCATAAAAAAATTTGAAAACAATTGACATTATATATTCTTTAAAGTTCTTATGGAAGGGGCCGGAGAGATGGCTCAGTAGAATAAGCACTTGCCTGGCAAGCACAAGGGTCTGAGTTCAATCCCTGTTTCTACCAATAAATAAATAAATAAATAAATAAATAAATAAATAAAATTGTTATGGAATTCATCATGGATTGGAGTTTCTTGTTAGTAGTTTTTTAGTTACTTTTTCAATTTGACTGACTGATACTGGATATTTTAGAATATTTATATATTCTTGATTCAGTTTTGATAATTCATATGTATCTAAGAATCTACTCATTTCTTCTGAATTCACTTTATGTTAAAGCACAGATTTTCCAAGTAGATACTGATGACCTAGATTTCTTCTGAATTTCTATTTCTCCCTTCATACCTAATTGCAGGGATTTGGAACTTTTCCTTCCTATTTTGATAAGATTGATGACAAGTTTTAATATTTTATATAATCTTTTGAAGAACAAACTCATTGATTCTGTGGATGGCTATTCTTAGTCTCATTTGCATTAACTTCTGTCTTGATCTTTATAAGTTCCTTCCTAGCATGAGTTTTTGGGTTAACTTGTTTTTCATTTTCTAGATGTTTGAGATTTAACATTAGGTTATTTTTGTGGATTCAATCCATTTTTCTGATGTGGGAACTCACCACTATACACTTGCCTTGTAGGGCTGTGCTTCACTGCATCCCATAAGTTCCCATAGGTCATACTGATATTATAAGTCAATTATATAAACTCTCTAATTCTTTAATTTTATCTCTGACCTATTGATGGCTCAATGAGGTAATGTTTACTACCATGTTTCAATGTAGTAACAATTAATATTTGTGAGCTGAAATTTTTGATTCATTGCAATAATGAAACAGGAAAGAGTTTCCCATAATATGTACAAATCTCTGTATCAAACTATAAAACAACATTAATAAAAGAAGATAAGCTAAAGTACTATGTTAATGTTCAGAAGATGTATTATTAAGATATCAACTTGCCCAAAGTAATTTGTGATTTATGCAATTCACATAAAAATCTTAGGGATTTATTTTAAGAAATGAGTGATGTGTTTTCTAAAATTTATGAGATTAAAATTACCTACAATAAGGAGTTGGGGAGATAGCTCAGTAGAATAAGCTCTTGGGTGGCAAGCGCAGAATCCTGAGTTCAATCCCCAGTATCACAAAGATAAACAAACAAATAAATAAATACATGAAATTACCTGCAATAAATATTAGGCTATTATTACATAAGATTAATTTTGAAATCCTGAATTGATAAGCATGGGGTGGTGCTGGCACATAAATTGACTTTAGATAAATACAGCAGGCTACCCTGCGCCCACGGGACCAACTCCAGGTTCCAGCCCAAGTGCAGCGAGAGTCAGACACTCTTCCACCCCCTTGGGACGCCCCCTACCTCTCCATAGCACCTCCCCCACCCTGCCCGCAGAGTAGGAATTTCTGCCTCATTCCGAGTTCAGGGAACTCCCAGACACAGTCCTAACCCAGGTTCGGTGAGTGCGTGGGAGAGCTTCTGGCTACCCTGTGCCCATGGGACGAACTCTGGGTCCCAGCCCAAGTGCAGCGTGAGTCAGACTGTCTTCTACCCCCTTGGGATGCCCCCCAGCACTCCACAGCACCTCCCTAACCCCGCCCTCTGAGTAGGAATTTCTGCCACGTTCCTGGAACCCCCAGACCTAGTCTTAGCCCAGGTCCAGTGAGTGTGTGGGACAGCTTCCGGCTACCCGACCAACTCCGGGTCCCAGTCCAGGCACAGCGTGGGACAGACCTTCTTCCACCCCATAGGGACGCCCCCCACCACTCAGCAGCACCTCCCCCACCCTGCCCAACCAGTAGGAATTTCTGCCACATTCCGGGAACACGCACCCAGTCCTAGCCCAGACCGAGTGAATGTGTGGGACAGCTGCCTCTACCCTTACTCCACCTTGTCCCCTACAGGCTCAGCTCAGGCCTGGCATACAGGCCTGGGGTGTAACCCTGCAGCTGCAATCCCTACAGAGAGGGTAGAGGATAGAACAACTTAGCTAGTCCAGGAGCAGAACATCTTGCCACAGGGGCACAACAGGTTCACCCTCAAGGGCAGCAGCAGGAAGGAGATGAGCACAAAAGCCAGACCCAAACCAGACACAGCTGGATAAATCCAGACTTTGTAGATCTGCACCTGAACTTCAGTACTTGCGAAGGTTATAACTACAGCAAAGATCTACAACAAAGGTCAGAAGCAGTGCTACACAAAATGACGAGAAGGAACAAAATGCAACCTCAGAACCCAACACCACCTGTAAAAAGTGCAGAGGACACTAACATGGAACAAATTCGGAATCACACAGCTGAAAGCAATGAATCAACGGCTTCTGAA
>NW_004524614.1:16965607-17013402 GCF_000260255.1 Octodon degus
GTAGTGTCCCAAATTTTCTGATCAAGGAAATTATGGGACCAAAGAGGAAAGTGATCGATGATGTAGAGTGTGCCTTAGGAGAGTCACATGAAGAGAAAAGATTCTCTCAGCCTTTCACAAAGAGCACATTGACCAAGCAATGGACGTGACTCATTCACATGGCTGACACGACAAAGGTTCTACAATCTGAGATGCAGGATCTCAAGATAAATCCTGAGGGGATTTCACTTACCTTATGAGACCCAGAAGCTACAACTGTTGTTTCATAGGTCTTGCTTTACCTAGGTCTTAACCATCCACAAGGAAAGTATAAAAATGAAACATAAGAAATAAAGCAATGCTGTTATGTTGAGCTCTGGGGGACTCAGGTCAACAATTTCTAACATTGCCAGTTAAACGGAAGACTCAATACTATTATGGGATACTGGACTCTTTTAGAATATTTTGCTGAGTTTACACACCTATAATATTCAAATAATGGAACTTAACAAAAAAAAGGGTATATAGATGAATGTCCATTTTTTATCTGTGTATTGAAAATTGTTGGGATAGATATATAGTTACATTCTGTTAATGAATAGAATGATTTGTTCTAATGGTGTTTGTAAATAAGATCTCAAGTCCGCATCTTGTACAGCAATTAACCACTAAGAAGAATGCATGCAGTGTGTTAATTATTGAAACTGTCTTACCGATTTGATTTGAAACTGTCTCATTGCTATTTGTTTATCAATAAAATTATGGCAAAAAATAAATAAAGATAAACAGAGCAGAGAATTTTGGGGGTCTTCTATGTAGAATACCGGTATGGCTTGTGTCTAGTTGTTCCCCCCGAAGCCTCATGTAGTCACAGGATGACTTCTAGAGTTTGTGATTAATTCATGACCCAGCTCTGGGATTATGGGTGAGTGTTGCACCCAGTCTGGGGCATATAGCCTGAACGCAGCATAAGGAAGACAGACTTGCTCTCTGTTGCCATTGTTGCCACTACTCCTCCCTTTTGCTCTTGTTGTTTTACTTTTTTCCATCACCATGAACTGCTGCCCTTTCCCATGTGCCAGTCTGCCTTGGACCCAGATGAGTATGAACTGAAATCTCCACAAACTGTGAGCTAAATAAACCTTTGCTTCCTTAATTTTGGCTTTGGGTACTTTGTCCCAGCAGTAAGAGAAAAGAAACAGAGATAGAATTTGGTACCTATAATGGGGTTATTACTGTGCTACTGCATGGCTTAAAAACTTTTATAACTGACTTGTAAATGTTTTGAGAGACTGGCCAAAGAGACAGTCTTTGTATGCTGTAAACTATGTTGGAGACTCTGATTGGAGCCTGAAAAACCAGATGGAAATGCTGCCAGTATACATGAATCTGAATAAGCTTCAGTTGAGAACAACTGCATTAGATGCTGGACCAGGGTAGTATATTGTGCTTTAGCAGAAATTTTGTCTGCACTCTGCTTGTGTTTGGAAACATTGCCTGGGTGGATGAAGAAAAATTTCAATGCAGTCTACTACTGGGAAGGTAGCATAGTTACTGTTTAGAGCTTTTAGCAAGATCTATGTTTGAAATTGAGAGTGAAGAGCCAATAGGGTGATACAAAATATTTGGCCAGAGGAATGACTCTCATAGACCTTTGATCACATGGACAAAATGCAGGAAAATGTCATTATTATGAACAGGACAATGTAAAATGAACTGAAACTTTTCACCTGAAGATGAGTGTATTTAAATTTTAGGAGATTCCTGATTTTTACATTTGCCCTGCTTTGTAAAAATTAATGGGAAATAGGGACTGTGATTGTAATAATTCTTTTAATGTTTTTAATGTCATCTTTATATATGTTTATAAACTGGTTAACCAAATTATTGTGTTTGAAACTTAAGTTTTGATCACCCTCTAAAGTTTTTTTTTTTTTTTTTTTGTACAGGAAAGAGTGCTAAAAAATTTTGTATATGTAATTATAATATTAATGTAAATTGAAATACACCAAGACGTGTTAACTTTTCACAAATTTACTGCTGAAGACCAGCTTAAGAAATGTGTATGGTAGTTAAGCTGACCAGGGGTGGATAGTAATGGATTTCTAACTGGTGGTCAACTTATTACACCCAGCTTAATTAAACTAGCATGGTGCTGGGTGCCAGAGGCCAATATGAGGATTGTTGCCAGCAGCATAAATGCAGAACAGGAGAGCCTGCTCAAATGTTGTCAGGGATGCTGTTCTGAGAAGCCGTTGGAGCTGTTGGGAGCTGCTAGTCCTCTTGGGCTGTTCTGCTGGAGGACCCTGTCACATTGGCTTTGATGATGAACTTTGGAGGAGCTTTAGTCCTCATCTTGAGCATGGCTTCCTGGCTCAGGAGGGGAAGAAGGCACACTGCTCTGTCTTATGAAGAAGTTTGTCACATTGGCTTTCCTGATGGGAACTCAGCTTTCCTCATCTCTGGAACAACTCAGGACCTCACTGTAGCTGAGAATGACTGTGGTACGTTTGGGGGAGCTCTGGGGCTTACTTTGAGTGTTACTTCCTAGATCCAGTTCAGATCTCTCAGCCTATTAGCGCAGATCTTTCCTCCCGCTAGCACAGACTTTATAGCTTCCACCACTGACCTTTGGGCCTTCCCAGCACAGATCCATGAAGCGGGCCTGCATGAGACTTTGTTGTGGACCTCCAGTTGGACTTGTGGGAGGCACTGTTATGAGCTCTAGAATTTCAGCAGGATTCTTTAGTGTTTAGTGTGTAGATAGGTTTCCTGCACTTGTCGTATATAATTCTTTGAGTGATTCATTATAAAATATTATAAAATGTGTCCAGTATTATATTGTCCCCCTTGCAAGAACTCCAACCCATGACAAATAACATGTCATCTTCAAATTATGATAATTTTGCTTCTTATTTTCCAGTCATTATTCCTTTTATTTATCTCTCTTGTTTAATTGCTCTGGCTAATGTTTCCAGAACTATATTGTATAGAGTGGAGATAGTAGACATCCTTGTCTTGTTCCTCATTTTAAAGTGAAGGATTTCAGTTTTTGTCCATTTAGTATGATGTTGTCTGTTGGTTTCTCATAGATGGATTTTATCAGGTTGAAATATAGACCACCTAGTCTGATTTTCTGTAGGGTTTTTATTTATATTTTTATGTATTTAGTACAGGATCTATAGGATCTCACTATGTAGATAGGACTCATAGTGACTGTCCTGTTTACAGCCTCCCAAAAGCTGGGATTACAGGTGCACACCACCATGCCCAGTGTCAATCGCCATCTCAGCTCATCTTGGCGGGGGGCAGGAATGGCAGTCTGGGGATCAAACCCCTGCTGCTGCACTGTGCCTAAGCAGGTGCTTTAGTCCACTGAGCTATCTGGATGGCCCTTGGTAGGGCCAACTGGAGTTAATACTGGACTTTGTCAGAAGCTTTTTCTGCATTTATTAAGATAATCATGTGAAATACACACTTCTCAGATGAAGAAATAAAAATGTCAAGTAAATATATGAAATAATGTTCAACATCATTGATCACTAGGGATATATAAATTAAAACAACATTGAGATTCCATACCACCCAAGAAAGAATGGCTATCACCAAGAAGTCAACCAATAGCAAATGCTGCAGAGGCAGTAGGGAAAAAGGAGCCCTTCTTCTGTGTTGGTGGGAGTGCAGACTGGCACAGCCACTATGGAAATCAGTGAGGAGATCCTTAAAAAGTTAGAATTGGAGGTCTCATTCAACCCAGCTGTTCCCACCACGCCCAGTCTTAATTTCCCTCTCAGTACGCCTCAGGGGCAGGGCTGGCATGGTAGTCAGGGGATCGAAAAACCCCATCCCCTGTGCCTACTGGCAGGCACTTTAATCTCCTGAGCTATTTGGCCAGTCCTGGTTAGGAATGTTATGCAAATATTTGCCCAAAGTGATATATGAGGGAGAGTTAAATACATAAAATCATTCCATATGATTTGTCCATAGGTGTCTCAGTTCCTTTTCTCTCATTGCTGAGACAAAATACCTGACACCCAAAATTAAGGAACAAAATGTTTATTTAGCTCAGTTTGTGGAGGTTTCAGTGAACAATCAGCTGGCTCCAAGGCACACGGCAGAGGGCGCCAGTTCAACCAATGTGATAAAAACAGCAGCAAGAGCAACAAGGGGGGAGCAGCAGAGAGCAAGCCTCTGTTCTTTCCTCATACTGAATTCAGGATGTGCCCCCAGAGTGGGTGTAGCGCTCACACCCATAATCCCAAAACTGGGTCATGAATCAGTCACAAACTCTAGAAGCCCATACCACAACTGCATGAGGATTTGGGGACATCTGGACACAGACCATAACATTCCACCCCTGGCTCCCCAAAGACTCATGTATGTCGCTTTATGTAAAAGGCATTTTAGTCCACCTGTAAGAGTTGCCAAAGTCCTGATGGTTTCAGCATTGCTGAAAAGTCCCAGTTTCAATTCTCCTCCAAGGTTTAAGGCAAGCTCTTAGCTGTGAGCCCCTGTACAAATGAAAAGTTAAACACTTCCAACATTCAATGGCACAAGAAAAACAGTACCATTCCAAAAGTTACAAACAAGGTGATACAAAGCATTGGAATCAAAGCAAGTCCAAAATCCAGCAGGGCAAACATTAAGTCCTATAGTTCCATGTAGAATATCCAAAGCAATCTGTGGCAAATTGTGAGTTCCATGTGGCTCCACCTCTGTGACACTCTTGGTGGTAGCTCTCATGGCTTCTCTGTTAGGCCTACTTTGATTGCTCCTAGCAGCTCTTCTTAGATGACCCATGTTCCTGGCTTTTCCAAACTTCTGATGTCTCCCTTGAATCTTTGGCTTCACACTCACAGCTTCTCATATTGCCCTCTCAGAGGCATGCTTCCAGGCCTTCCAGGCCTTTTGAAATCTAGATGGAAGCCTTCTTAACCTTAGAACTCTCACATTCTTCACATGCCTAGAGCCAATGCACATGGATGATGCCCCAAGGTCTGCCTCCAACTGGAGCAGTAGACAGGCTTTCTTCTCTCTTTGAAATAGGGTGCAGTGCTTGGACTGCTGAGCACTCTCACCTTAATTCTGAGGAACAAATTCTCTATAGCACCACAACTCTCTAATCTAATATGGCAGCCACTGCAATTCTGGAACATGCCACTCTGTGACTTTCTCTCAAAGCAGTCTCACATTTGCAGCTATAGGGCTGCAAAGGATGAAGTTCTAATGCTCATTGTGGTGCCCTCAGGCCACCTTTTCTATTCTGTTTCTTCTAGCGATGGAGATCTTCTCAGCTCTGTCTAACAGCTTCATTAGAGCTTTCTGTCTGGTTAACCCACCACATTTTAAGTCATCCTTCTGGGCTCTTGGCTCTTGACTCTCAACATAAATCTGACTATATCCATGCCACTGCCTGAACATTCAAGTTCCTTGAAATTTCTTTTGCCAGATTAATCAGTCTTCTGTGCTTAATCTCAGTGTCAGGCAAAGTCTTTGGACATGAGCAAAATGCAGACAAACTATCTGCCAGGCTATAACACACATCACCTGGAGTCTGACAGTAAGCTCAGTTCTTCTTCTCACCAGAAACCTCCTGAACCTGGTCTTTACTGGAAGGATTTCTATCGACATTCTGGTCTTTAAAGCTCTGAACAGAATCTCCCATAGAGAACAACCAGAGTGTTCCAACTCTGTTCTTTCAGGCAACATGTCTGAAACTTTCCAAACTCTACCCACAAGCCATTTCCAAAGGCTCTTGAACCACCTGGTCAGGCACAGTCACAGCAACAGCCCCACTTCTCTGGCACCAAATTCTGTTGCATTTACTTTTCTCTCATTGCTGAGGCAAAAAACTCAATACCCAAAATTAAGGAAGAAAAGGTTTATATAGCTCACAGTTTGGAGGTTTCAGTCCATACTCAGCTGGCTCCAAGAGTGGCACATGGCAGAGGGCAACAGTTCATGATTGTAGAAAACAGCAAAACAGCAAGAGCAAAAGAGGAGGGTGAGCAGAGAGCAAGCCTTTTCCCCTCCCTGTATTGCATGCAGTGTATCCCTCAGGGTGGGTGTGGTACTCACACCCATAATCCCAGCATTGGATCATGAATTTATCACAAACTCTAGAAGCCCATGCCATGACTGCATGAGGCTTTGGCAGACATCTAGACACAAACCATACCATTAGGTAAATGCAAATTAAAACCAAACTGATATAAGACACATCATCATAACACTAGCAGGGACAAAATATAAAGTTTTGATATTAACGAGTGTTGGTTGAGTATACAAAGTAACTAAAATCCCCATTCATTATTGAGGAGAAATGAAAAATAGCATAGCCACTTTGGAAAACATTCAGGAGTTTCATTTAAAATTAAAATGCATTTATATTTGCATTCAGCATTCCTACTTCTAGGTATTACCCTAGAGAAATTAAAACATTTCTGCACAAAGACTCTTAGATGCATTCCCAAAGCACTGTTACTCATAAAGTCTCATGTTACAAGTCACCTGAATGGTCAACAACTGGAAAGTGACTGATCAGACCACCTTATGTCAATACTATGGTTTTACTCAGGGACAAAATGTTGGTGCATAAAACACATGATTCTCTTGAGTGTTAGGCTATATGAAGAAAGGCAGCCAGAAAAGCTTACCAATTATATGGTCATATTCACAAAATACTACAATCAAGGCAAGACTGACCATAAAACCAAAGTGTCAGTTGTTGCCATTTATAGAAGGGTTGAGTGGAGTGATCATAAATTGACGTAAGAATAATTTGGGGAGTGATGTAAAGTTCCTGTGATTCGCTCATAGTAACAGTGGCACTGGTGCACACTGGGCAAAACAAATCAGAAACTCTAGTAAAATTTAATGTATAAAATGTAAAACTATAATATAATTCAAATGTTATAGATAAAAATATCTGCTCTGCAATTTAATTGCTATCTTAATCAGCAGTGTTTTAAAATTATTGTTCCTCATTATCAGACATTCAATCTGTAAAATTGTAGCAAATAATGGTAATAAATGTTTATTGCATCTACTCCCTGTACCTTAAAATATCTTGCCTCAATTTTTAGCTAATATATACCCTATTAATAGCCTTATAAGCTATAAAGTACCCCTTTGAACATGTTTTCATCCTCATGCAACATTTGTGTAATGAATGGCTAAATAAGACATCTTGGGTTTTTTAAACTTGTGAGAAAAGATGACTGTGACAGTCCACTGTTTTCCACTTTTCCTCAAATTTATGAAGCCACTGCATTACAGCCATAAGAATGACTTCCAAAGGCCTTTATCTTAGATAGCTGCAATCATTTCTTTTCCAGCTGAGCCGAGTTATACGCTTGCCTTAAAATGCCACCCGATGTTTGATTTATGCACAGTGGACAAGAGTGCACACTGCTCTGCCTCCCGGCTCACAGCAGCTCTCACACTGACCCTTTCAATTCAATGGGCAACTATTGAGTATCTGCTTATAGATAAGGTTGGATTTAGGGGTCCAAAAAAGGAAAAAATATTTTTATGCATTTGCCTTTTTGTGGAATGGATATTATTATACACTATTTCATATTTCACTGCAAAAATCTTTGTTCAAGCTCCAATTATTTTTGCAATTCCTCTCACTAGGAGCTTTATCTCAAAATATTTCCCTGAAGGTCACCCTACACATTGAACTAAATCACCTTTCTCACTATTCCATTTTTTGCTTAATAAAACAAAAAACTTTCAAGTAATCTCCCTTGCCCACTGATACAGAGGAATACAGTGTAAAGGTAATGCCATTAAGTTGGATAAATCTGAGTTTAAAACTTGATTACCACAGAATGATCAAAAAATATCTTCTGTAAGCCTCCTTTTCTTTTTGTATAAAACAATAAGCATATACCTTCTAGCATCCAACTGAATAGTTTGACATGATATTTAGCAAATATAGTAGCTGTCTGATGTACAATAGTCATTACTAAAAGCTACACTCTTCAAGTGTTATTTTTCTCTAAATATTTTTGGGCCAGGTTCATATCTCGAATTAGTTTTTGTTAACAAGTTTCTGCATCAGAAAAAGATAATATGATGATTTCTACAAAAGCAGGTAAACACAGCAACACAGTATGCGTACCACACAGCGGGTCAAGGTTGCCCAAGGTCCCAAGTGCCTATGTATGAGACACTTGGGGAAATGTGGCAGAAATACGCAACACTCCAAAAAATGAGAACTCTAAAAGTATGTCTTTCTACCTTGAGGCTTTTTGTTTACTTTAAATTTGCTCATGACTGTGAATTAATTCCCCATTTACATTACAACTGGATTTTGTGATGTACTGAGCTCCTCAGTTTTACACTGGCATTATTGCCTTATCTCTTTCTCCTGAAGCCTGAATGCAGATGGTTTAGATAGAAAAGATAAATTTTCCTTGTAAATTCGTGTGCATGCAAGTAAGCTGTGTCACATCTATTCTGACTTTCTTACTTCTTAATGAAACATCTACTTGACTGGAGCACAATGCGAGCCTTTGTTGGAGGCAGTGTGTGTGTGTGTGTGTGTGTGTGTGTGTGTGTGTGTGTGTTTATCTAGTAACAATGCAGAAAGTGTTGGAGAATGCAGAATGAAGACAGCTAGTGTAGGACCTGGGAAGAAAAACTATATAAATATCAATTCATCGCTTACACCAAAGGAGATAGCTTTCAAGAAAACTAAATATTGTTATATATGTATCAAGTTCTAAAGTATTTCATTATAAGTATCATTATATTTGAGTGTGATATCCTATACAAATTGATTCTAATTATTTCCATTTAAATAAATGACTCAATAATATAAAAGGCACAAAAGATGCCTATTCTCTATGTAGTAAGTGTTTTGCTGAGATTGATTCATGGAAATAAAGTGTGTTCTGAAGCGTGAACCTCTTCTCCATCCATTACTGTGGAAGAGGTCATTCCTAAAATAAGCGATAACTCCAACAGGGGCACACTGTCCTCTAGAACCCTCTGGGTGGGGTAGAGGAGCGATTTTCAGACATACTAAAGAAAATAGTGGGAGATAACTTGTGAAAGATGAGGTTTACTAAGTTATCAACAACAAAAATAAAATAGGGCTTCTTGAGATCTACTAATGGAAATACAGACTCCAGACATGGAAGGCTGCCCTAATAACCAGAAAGTTCAGCGGTGTTGGGAAAAGCAGGAAATTTTCAGCAGCAGCAGGCTGGACGGGGAGATGGCCAGAGCCGACTCAAGGTGCACAGCAGTGGCGGGATGACCTGCGACACTCGGCATAGCAGTGCTGTGCTATGTGAGTTTGCTGCACAGAGTAAACTACATAGAGGAGACATCATTAGTGTGTTTTGCTCTATTATATGGCTATCTTTTCAAGTACACCTGACTCACTCTATAGGCAGAAAAGTAGTTTGTACAGCTAGATCTCATCTTCCCAGACCCCAGGGACCATAAAGAGAACACTTATCCAGACACTGTGATGGCCGGGCCCTTAGGATGCTGCTTTGAGGGCAAGAGTCCTGCAAACACACAAGAGGTTTTTCAGGGATCTGGTGCTCAGTTCCTTGCTCTTTCTCAGAAATGGTGCAAATGGTGGGAATTGGACTGAAATAGATATTTATTTTTCTATAAGACTGTAAGAATGGGAGCTGGAACTGAAAATAGAAATAGGGTAACAGGTACTCTCAGTTGCAGAGAGCCAGACTGTCCTAATCAGAAAACTCGTAAAGGAGGTTTGCACACGCTGTTTCCCCTTCTGCCTCTCAAACTTCAATACCACAATCAAATTTCAACTCCTCCCAACTGTCACATAACTGATTCCCCAGCTTTTAGGATTCTCTTTTCCCTGCCAAGCCCTCTCTCACATTTAATGAAATAGGAATTTTCTTTTTCCATTTATAAACTTCACTTTTTCTATAAAAACAAAAGCAATGATTGCAAATAAAATATACAAACAAGCACACTGTGAGACATAGAATTCATATGTTAACTATAAATATGTAATTCAGTGAATAATGTGACAAGCAGAGATATTGCAATTAAGCAACACATATGTTAAGTAGACAGCTATGAAGATCAAAGAACAGTTATTCATAATCCATTAAATACACTTAGGCACGTTACATTTTTGGCATACAGTAAATTCATATACAGTGAATTCTTTTTTGATACACAGGTTTATAAAACCAGTGAATATTTATAAGTTTTTAAAATGGGCACCTGTTGGTGTCACTTTTTCTACCTCTACTGGGACTTTCCCAAAAACATAAATAAAATGTACTCTGCTCTTCAGGGTCAGTGATGAACTGCACCTCAGCAAGGTCTCCTTCAAACTTCTTTTCTGACAATGTATCGAAAGTTTCAAATATCATGCTCTTTTAAAGCTCCTTGTACTCTGCCCTGCGTGTGTTCTTCTGCTGGCATTTTCCCTAGTCCCATCTCCCTGTATTTTAAAAATTTATCTACTGCACAGTGTCATTTGAAAATCTTCACTTGACAGAAAGTCTCTGTTCCTTGAATTCTGGGTTATATTTTCAGGTGGTAGCATGATAATATGGAGGCAGATGAAGGCAAATCTTTCCAAGAGAGCCAACATTTCATTTATAGCGCTGAAGGTAACACTGGACTCATTGAAAGTAGCAACTGGAGATTTTCAATAGTATCTGTGAGTTCCTGAGTTTATCTGCTGAAAAAAGCCCAAATGCTTCCCAGAGTCCTCCTGCCATCAGTGCCCAGACTCTCTAACACCTCGCTCTGGTTGGACAGAGTGCACCACACATTCCTCTTCGCCTGGCACATGGTCCTCCAGATGCACCTGGGAGGTCGCAAATGTCACAAAAGTTCCAGCGTGCAGCATGTGTGGCTTCAGCTCAGCCACTCTGGGGCTTTTTGTCTTTGATTCTGCTTTCTGTTTCCTCTACAACGGACAACCACCTGCATTCTTTATCAATAATCATTTAATGGCTTAGTATTTCTCTCTCCTTCACCACCTGCCTTGTTCACTTACCACATGAAGCTGCACTTCAGTAATCACTACTGAAAACTTGCCATCACTTGGGACAGACAATGCAGAAGAATTTTTAAAAAGCTGCTGAATGAAATAGAATGCTAAGCCTGCAAAACAGGCTTTTATTGTTTCAATTTACTCTTGTTTACTCAGATGTGTTGTTTGTTCCTGTTGTAATTTGAACATTTCAAAGTATTTCACTGAAACTAGAGGACATTTAAGGCCACAGGAGCCCAAATTCCAAAGCTAGCTATTAAATTATTGTCTCTTTTATCTATTCACTGTTTAAATATTCTATCTTCCCTTATGTGTCCTTACCTCATATTTTTTTAAACTTTTCTTTTTTATTCAAATTCCTTCTTTTCTTTGCTTTTTATGCCCTGCCCACTATTTTTCTTTGCCTTTCAAAATATCAATTTGTATCTTTTCAGATGTGGGTGCTTCTGCTACTAGGCCAATCCTTTACATATATTGACTGGTGTAAAACCCTAAAACCACAAGGAGGTTAAGAACATACTAGTTGCAGGATGATGCACATTTTAAAGTAGATGGAACAGGGCTGGGGAGATAACTTGGAGTCCTGAATGCCTACCTGGCAAGTGCAAGGCCCTGAGTTTGATCCCCAGTACCACATACTGTGTCAGCCCTGGAACTCTGAGTGCACCATGGCTGCCCTGAAACTGGGCATGGTGCTGCACACCTGTAATCCCAGCCCTGGGGAGGCTGAGACAGGAGGATCACTAGCAGTCCAAGCTGAGTAGGAAGACCCTGTGTTAAATAAAATAAAATAAAATAAAATAAAATAAAATAAAATAAAATAAAATAAAATAAAATAAAATAATAAATAAAGTACCTTTAAACATTCAAGAGGGAAAGTTCACTTTTGTGACTTTTCTTGTGGCTTGTACTCTGAGACAGAGTGAAATATCTGTATTGATTTGCATGGGGTAGGTAAAGCTGGTTACCCCTAAGCCAGTACAAATAAAAAAGTTTTATTTTCAGGTTTGAACACAATATTCATAGACTGCCATATTCATAAGAATAATAACAGCCAGATTTATTATTTTTAGAAACATCCTTCTGTGATGAGAAAGTGCAATGTACTCAGCACTGCACATGTTAAAATTGGTTTTCCTTAATTATGGTAATTGGTGCCCCGCTACAAAGTCATTAATTGCTGTGTGTTAGTGGCTATGCTTCTAAGAAACTCCTCCAGAAGAGATGGTGGTGGCTCCTAGTACTTTGACCTGCTCATTAATCAGTATCTCCAGTTGGAAAAGTTGGAGATGAGGCCAAGTTTTGCTTTTGCTTCTTCACTCCTAGCTCTTGTACTTGGTGCCTCAACATCACACAGCTGCTTCTGAGCAGTTCTCTTTCACCACTATCTTTAGAAATAGTAAGATAGGAATTGGACGGTTGTTGGTTATTCGTCAGTTTTCCTTTCAGCAGGGCAGCATGCCTGCAATTTAAAGAAATTGGCTGTGGGTGTCATGGCTAGCTGGCGCCAAGGCACAAGCACAGTGGTGGCAGCACAGAGTGGAACAAAGGTGCTTAGTTCACAGTGGCCAGGAAGCAAAGTAGGGAAGCTGTACCATAGAGGACGAGGCATTGGACCACATGTAGAACTGAAGCTTTACCTTTGCAACTCATGCAAATGCATTTATCAGTTTATTTTACTACTTTGCTTGCCTGCTTCCCAAGTCAAGCAAGTTGACAGTCCACATTAAATGTTGTACCCTTCCCCTTGTTAATTTCACACCATATACATCTCTTTCATTGTACTTAATTTTCAAATAAAGACAATGAGTTATTAATTATACTTAATGTAATATAACTGTCTTGTTCACAATAAAAAATACCTACAATGCAGAAGAATTTTTAAAAAGCTGCTGAATGAAGTAGAAAGCTAAACTTACAAAATGGGCTTTTATTGTTTCAATTTGGATTTTAAGAGTTCACCTATCTTTCACAAATCCAAGTCAAAATCTCTTCTGAGACTCAAGGCAAATTCTTCACTGTAAGCCTCTATAAAAATCAAAAGCAAGTTAACCTAATCTGAAGGTACAATGACACAGTGTAAACATTCCATTCCAAAAGAGAAACTAGGGTACTAGAAAAGAGCTGGACCAAACCAAGACCAAAATGGAGCAGGAGAGTCATGTCTGCAGTTCTGTGTCTGGCATCTTGAGCTCAAGGTGGTGAGATGTGAATTCGACAGTGTCTTGGAAGCTCCCTGCTGATAATTTTGCTGGCTGCAGCCATGTACCTCCTCTCTTGAGTTGACTTTCTTCATAAACTGAAGCTTTCTTTGGCTATGTGCCACATTAGCACAAACTGACCCCCCTTAGACCATGGCTGCAATAGCCTCTAAAACCATGGATGCTTGAACTCAGGAAAATGCATCCCTAGGTAGTCCTGAGAGAATAATGTACACTGGAGGTCTCTTCTCAAAACAAAATCTTTTAAAATATTCCCTTTTTATACCTTTAAGCCTGCCGTGGCCACAACCTGGTCCATTCCTTAGATGCCCTTGAAACATCTTTTCTACAGTTCTAATGAAAAGTTCCTGGTTTACTTTTAATAGCAGTAATCTTTTCAGTAACCACTTTCTGCTCAGTACCAACTTTATAGCCATGTTCTTTCTTGCCAAGCTGCACAGTTTTCATAGCTTTCAGCTCTGCTTGGCAATTCTGATTCTTATTGCAAATTCAAATGAAAACGTCAGAACTGCTCATGACATTGCATGGACACTAGACTACCTCGAGATTTCTTGTCACAGCAATACATTTACCAACCTTGAGTTCAACCTCATATAAATACATTGAGTATCGGAAATATAAAGACAAGCTTTTTTTTCCAGACTACAACGTGAATGGGCACTAGCTCACTTCCTAATGTAGTCTGTGTTTCCATTAGAAAATTTCTAGGCCTGGCCTTTATTGTCCTTGTTCCTATCACTGTTCTTTTTTTTTTTTTAGAGCTTCAACCCAAATTATCCACCATTCTCTGCTTTTAGCCTTCCAGGTCAGTTCTAGTCACCTCTAGTGTAAAGGAGAAAAGTCATAACTTGGCTAATGACTTCAGGAGATCTGCTCCACGGTTAGCTGGCTTCAAGGCAGAACTATCACGGTGGAACACAGGTACTTAGTTCATGTTGTCCAGGTAAGAGAACAAGAAAACAACATCAGAGAGAATGGAGCAAGTAATCAGATACAGCCCCATGGTCGCATCTCCATGACCAACCTACACATCTAACGAATGCCTTCCTGATACCCTGGGCAGCTCCCAGTCCAATGAAATGGGGAAACCACCATAACCAGCATGATGCTTTGAACCTACATATCATCTTCTGGTACAGTTGCAGGTGAAAAGGATTTTAAAAATGGTTTTTCAGCATCATTTATTTGACTAAGTTTGAGCAAGGATATACTATGTTTTGTTACAATATGATAGTGAATTATAGTAAGTAGAGCTTACCTTCCAGAAAGATAAAATCTGTTCATGAAAAAATGGCACAAAATGAGAAAATTATGTACCAACAGTGACAAAATAGTAGGCAAGTGGCTTCCTAATAAGTGGTAAATGTGCCATGTAACTGAGAAGATTTTTTCTTCTCTGATAAAGTAACTTCAGATAACAATTACCATCCATGCTAAGGTTTGGTACAATGTTTGATCCTTCTGTAAATCATCCTTTCTAGGGAATTCTGAAAGTACAGCATAAAGGAAGGTAAATAGGGTATTCACATTAGAATATGACCAGAATTTTTTATGCAGTAGTTTTGTAATTTGGCAAATTTCTTTAACATATCTGAAAATCAAAGTTTTAATCTAAAAAATGAAGCTAATTCTATCTCATGAAACACTTTGCAGGCTAGTAAATTCATTTACTAATATAAAATAATATGTTCAATATTAAATTTTCTTCTTTTTGGTTACTTCTAATTTTTAAATCAATTTTGCATGTTTATATCTGCTAACCAAAATAACTATTTATAGACAACATTATGGAATACAACAACCATTGTTGAATTGTTACTTTGTTTAATGAAACCTTGTATCATTTCTATTTTTTTATAATTTTCTTTAGATTCACTAAATTTATTTTAAAAATCATAAAACATTTTCCACAAAAGAGCATTAAGTTCTGCACACTGCTCTGAACAGATGCCAGGGACACGTGGACTATTGTCACTTTCCTCCCTGTCCCACACCCCAAATGTTTAAGGGACCACACAAAGCAATTACATGGGAGGAGAATTTCTAAACCACCAACAATGAACAAAAAATAAGATCTCACTCTGCTGATGTTTTAAAATTTCATTTTTAGTTTTTGTATGCCCTTCCTCCTAACCCTGTTTGTAAGGAACTGAAACATTATATCTGATGAACAGCAAAGATTTCACTATACCTCAAATGCAGAAAACCTATGAAGCAGAGGAATGTTGGCTTTTTATTTGTTTTGTTCTGGTTTTTTACAGTACCGGCAATTGAGCTCAGGACCTTGCACTTGCCA
Organism: Octodon degus; assembly: GCF_000260255.1. Classification (NCBI taxonomy): domain Eukaryota; kingdom Metazoa; phylum Chordata; class Mammalia; order Rodentia; family Octodontidae; genus Octodon; species Octodon degus. The sequence continues at coordinate 16,981,116 of NW_004524614.1, forward strand.
GGCAAGTGCTTATTCTACAGAGCTTTCTCCCCAGCCCTGGCTTTGTAAACAGAAGCAGACGAGAGAGAGAGAGAGAGAGAGAGAGAGAGAGAGAGAGAGAGAGAGAGAGAGAGAATTTCTTCTGTTCTTCACCAATCTTAGAAAAACTTTCCAGAATACTGCTTTGCACTGTTCTGCAGCAAATACTGTACATTCTGTACCTGATCCTGTGTTCCTGTAATGGGAATGACCTGATCTTTGGATCCTTCTAAGGGCTCATCAATTTTGATAGGTGCTCCCGATTCATGACAGATTTGTTTAATCCTCTGACCACCTTTGCCATCCAAATCTTTGGGAATAGTTACTTGTATAGTAATAATGGGTCCACCAAGATCACTTTATGAGCCACGACCCCCTGCATAGGAATAATCATATCCAGAGCCACCCTGTGGTTCATCTGCTATCTGCCATTCTGATGGGCTCCATGTGTCTATCGCAGAGGCCCGAGTTTCATCAGCACTGAAACCAACCATGCCATCATAGCGGTCTCCAGGTCTTCCTCTTCTATCATAGGCCATCAGATCTCCTCCTCTAGGTGGTGGTGGTAGTGGAAGAGGAAGATTCATAGCTTGCTACCACCCCGGCCACCTCGACCAGGAGAGGGGGTGGTGGTCCCCGACAAGGACTCATGTCATCATAATCTCTTCTAGAGAGAGGCATGGGATGCCTACCTCAATCAGGAGGCACTCTGTCAAAACAACCTCTTCCCCACATGGGAAATCCTACAAGCCATCCACAGTAGTCATCGAACATCATGGTAAAACCACCGTAAGTCTAAGTTTCATCATAAAAATTGGGATCATAAGGCTGTGCACGTTCTTTGATAGGAAACTCAGATATATGATCAAGGATGATCTCTACACACTCTACAACCCTGCCAGGCTTTCCTCTAACAAGAACAACTCTGTCAGCGGAATGAGGACAGCATTCTTGGAAAAGCTTGATTATTGTCTGAGTGTTCTCTTGAAGTTCTTTGATCTTAGCATCTTTGACTCCAATAATTCCTCCTGCCAGACTTAATGAATAAGCAGCCTCAACTCGCAGCCAAAGTCACTTCCTTTATAGTGTTGGTAAGGTACGCATTCCACAGCATCAGATTCGAGCAGGAGCTGGCTGGTTGCAGTGGGTGACAGCAACTGCAGGCCCTCTTCCAATGTAGGGGTGATGTTCTTGAGATTTTCTCCAATTGTTTCAGTGTCAGCACTGACACTCAATATGTGCTTGGGGCCACTGCTCTCCCGGACTGAAACCCTGGCATTAGAGTCTGCACGGAGACCCTTAATGTCCTTGCCTACTTTTCCAGTCACTGCCCCAGCATTCTTGCTCTGAAGCAGAATTTGGAATTCAACCATCTCATCGGTGTTTCTTGATCTTTTAAATGCTTGCTCCTCTTACATACCTTCAGCAGGACATTTCCAAATTCACCATTAGTGTCAGTGTTGGGAAGGGTTTCCTCTGGCTGCTCAGTTTCCATTTTCTTGTATTAAATGGACACACTGATCTATATGCCACAAACAAGTGGGATCAGGCAGGAAGCTGAGGTCAGTGCAGCAGAGAAGCGGAGGACGAAGGTGGCTGCAGTACATCTGCCCGGAGCGCCCTCCCCACATCTTGTCGCTCACTCACTGGCTTTTACATATTTTATTTTTATTTTTATTTTTACTTTTTACCATTTTGCACCCTTTTAAAAAATTAAAACAAAATATTTCTGGGTATTAGGGAAAGCTTTACATGAGAAATATATAAATACAAGAGATATTCCTAATACGTGAAATAATTTTTCTGAAATTTTAAGATTAAAATTGTCATAGAAATGAATACATCTAATTAAGTTTATACCAGTGCATCCACCTCTGTTCTGAATTCCATTCACCAACCTTTACAGGAATCTCACTTTACCTTTTCTTTCTTCTCTTCCTTTTATCTTAAAACTTTTAACATCAATTTAAAATGTTTAATTTATTTAAGTTCACTTCATCTTATAAAGAAAAGTTTCCTCATGGGACCTTGGTGTTTAACTTTGGTTCTCCATTTCTTTCTCCTAGTAGACAAATTTATTCAAAGTTATCCACACTCACTTCCTCTTTATTCTCCACCTCTTGCCTCTCCAGCTATTCCTATAATCTCCGAGACCTTATATATGACATTGGTATCTAATCACTGTGTGTCTTCCAGAGTCCATGAATGACCCTAGATTTAGTTAGTTAGTTAGTTAGTTAGTTAGTTCTTAATGTATTTGATACAGGGTCTTGCTATGCAGCTCAAACTCATAGTGATCCTCCTGATTTCAGCCTCCCCAGCATTGGGATTACAGGCATGCACACCACCACACCCCTGGACTTGACCCTAGATTTGGATGCCAGCTGACTTTTACGTTTCCTCCACCAGGCCTGAAGCCTCTTATGGACTCTAAAAGATCTCTCTCTTCTGCAACATCTGCCTTTCTGTAGCATTATTTCTTATTGCTTTATTTAATGGGCACACTAATAGTCTTGTTTTCTAATCCCAAATAATCCTTCACCTTTGATGTCTTCCTCTTCTTCACTCAGTGCTCAAATTACCACTAACTATAGTTCAACAATGTTCTGAATTATCTGCTGATTCTAATTCTTTTTCTCCTTAGATGTCTTTCATTGCTACTATATACACTTTAATCTTGATCTCTTCTGAGTCATTATAAAGAGTAGATTTATTTACTGCTTTATCATAATCAGATGTAGTTACCATTAATAATATGTACCTTTAAATCTGTACCTTCACCTTGTTACCAAATTTCAACTTACCCCAATAATATTTATTTCAAACAAATGCCTAGAAGTCTTTCATGATTCTACACATCTATCCTACTTGCAACCTTGGCAGATCTACAGTTAATGTAGGACTTGAGACATACTTGAGACAAAATACTTATCTCTGTGCTCATCTCTACTGTATCAGTTCATTTCTTCTTAGGACAGCCTCAAGAGCTCTTTATTGAGACCCCAGCTTGTATTACTGACCTATAAGCATTTCAAAAGCCAACAGTCTTGTAAAAATCACAAACCAGACCATAACACATTACTGAAGAAAATGCCCATATGTGTTTCATTACTTGCCTTGTTCTTTAGGACCCTTCTGTGCATCTTTTCCAAACACCATTAACCTCTTTTCTAATCATACTATTGATTATTGCTTTCTCTATAGCAGCCATATTGAACACTTTCTGTTTGTTGAACAAATCAAGATTATTCCTACCTCAGGATATTCCCTATGCTTGAAATCTCTTTCTTAAAATTGTCTCAATTCCTTATTTAATTCTGTTTTTAAAATAACCTCTATAAAAGTTTTCCTGTACTATCTTACTAAATTGCAACTGGTGGTGCACCCTCACCATGGCCTTCAGCTATCCGCCTCCTTGCTGTGCTGGGCAGGGCACCCTTCACAGTAACTTATTGACATCAGACATCTATCCTGTGTTGTACATGCCCAGGGTTGTCCTGCAGCTCTAGAAAGGCCTCACCACAGAGAATTCTCTGTCATAGTCCAATTCCCATTAAGTTTTGGGTATAGTGAATTCCTGAGACATGAAATTAAATCAATCAACTTTTTGAATGAGTAAATGCTATTTGATTCATTCTTTTAGAGGGCGGTAAATAACGCACCTCTTATTTTACTTGACTGTATCTTCACTGAAATAAAGTTGGAACAGCACAACTAGTGTCTTCTTTGTTAGCTCTGAATCTCCATCTCCCAATCTCTTTGACAATCTCAGTCCCAAATAGGTGTCGCAGTGACCTTGAAAATGCAGGCAGTAGAGGTTCCCTTGGCAGTGGCCATGCAGATGTGCAACACATCCAAGCAAGTGATCTTAAGTACACGATCACTCAACCTGCCTCATGAACACAGAAGCAGTTTTGTGGCTAGTTTTCCTCTGAATGATACCTGAAAATGAAACTGAAGAACTCTGTACGGGCTTCTGCTCTCTGTCACCACCTCATTGCCCACTGCAGCTCCTAAAACATTTTTCTGAGTCTAAAGAGCAAAATTTGAAATGAATACCTTAGAGAAAAATTAAAATTTTGTTTTAGACTCCACAATAAATGTGGTTCATAGTCATTCAAAGGCAGAGCCAAATAACTGGTGGGAAATGTATATTGAACGTTTGGGGAAAATATGGGCCAACTGGGATTAATCTATATTCAGAGTGCATGTCAAGGGATTAGTGGGTGTGTTAGCTGGAAAATATTATGAAAACATTAAGGAGAAGCTTGGTAAGTCAAGACTAAGAGTTTCTGTGAGAAAGCATATCTTAATTTATAGTGGGTTTGCAGAAGATTTTCACATTGTAAGAATTAAATATTAGGTCAATCAGTTTGATACCATAAATACCATTTGATTTAATGCTTATAATTTTGAAATATTGAGCCACTTTTCTGTTAGACATTAGTAATTATTTCTATTATATTATTCTGTTTGTATTTATCAATTATATCCTAAGAGATTCAAAGATTAATACTTCCCTATATGAAAATGTAAAGTATATTTTTAGTGATAGTTAATGCATAAACATGAAGAATTCTACCAATATAGATTACACCATAGCAGATTGCACATTATTTATAGGACAACTGTATGAGGAGAAGAATAAACTCCTAAAAAGTTGCCATGAAAATATTTTGAGATATGGTAAGGTGAAAAACTCTATAAATAAAGGATAAGCAGTTAGACAAATAGACAATTGTGTTTAAGAGAGTTGCTTTGGGGCTGGAGAGATGGCTCGGTGGTCTAGAGCACCTACTTGGAACAAGCTTGGCAAGGCATCAGGGACCGCGGTTCAATCCCCCAGCACCACATGCCAGCCGGCCCCGCCCCCTGGTGGGCTGAGCTGGCCACACACACACACCACTCTCTCTCTCTCTCTCTCTCTCTCTCTCTCTCTCTCTCTCTCTCTAATAAATAAAAAAAAAAAAAAAAAAAAGAGAGAGTTGCTTTGAGTGAGAATGACCATGACTATCAGTGAATTTGCAGACATGACCTAGCCTCTGTTGTGGATATAAAGATCACTGAATCACACTGACTTGTCTTTCTAATGAACATCCTCTATTTTAACTAGTTGTTAATGAGGTGGACATTTTCATAGTATTTATCACTGATTAAAAATTTCCCAACCATTTTCCTAGCTTTAAATGATGTCCTCATAAAGTGGATGGGTGGGTGTGTGAAGAGAAAGAGAGAGAGAGAGAAAGAGAGAGAGAGAGAGACAGACAGACAGACAGACAGACAGACAGACAGAGACAGAGAGACAGAGAGAGAGAGACAGAGACAGAGACAGAGACAGAGATGTTGAGGTTGAGGTTGAGATTGAGATTGAGATTGAGATTGAGATTGAGGTGTATTGACAACTGATGATCAACTTGTAACACCCTGCTGAACTGAACCAGTGTGGTGCTGGGTATGGGAGGCCCCCTGGACAGTGCTGCCAGCTGAGTAAGAGGCAGAGGTGGAAAGGAAGAGGAGAAGAAGTTAGGGAAGTGGTGGAGTGCCGCCGGCTTTCCTGGAGGAGTTTGTCATGCTGGCTTTCCTGATGGGCTCAGCTGTTCTCAACACTGGAGGCACTCAGGACCTCATTGTCACTGAGAATGGCTGTGGTCCACTTGGGGGAGTGCTGGCCTATTCTTTGAGCATCACTTTCTGGCTCTGGAAAGGAAGATGGTGCACTCCTCAACCTCCAGAAGGAGCTCACTGCATTGGCTTTCATGATGGGAGCTCGGTTTTCCACCTCACCAGAGGCACTCAGGACCCTGTTGCTGCTGAGGACTGCTGGGGTACTTTCGGGGGAGTTCTGCTGCTTGCTTCAAGCATTGCTTCTTGGCTCCAGTGCAGATTCCCCAGCCTGACAGCACACATTCTTCATCCCAGTGGCACAGGCTTTCTAGCTTCCACCTCTGACCTTTGGGTCTACCAAGTGCAGATCTGTGACACAGGACTGTGTGAGACATTGTTGGGAGCTGCTGGCCTCGGGCTGGACTTACAAGAGACACCACTATAGGCTCTGGGTCTTTAGCTGCACTCAGGCAGGACGTTACCACGGGGCCAAGGCCCGGAGCTGGATTCTGTGGTATCTAGTGTGCAGACAGATTCTCTATACTCTTTCTGTATATGAGTCCTTTGGTGACATTACAAATAATCTTATGATTAAATGTCCTGGGTGGTATTGTTCCCCTTGCAAAACCCCACACTACAACAGACAGACATAGATATAGATAGGTGACATAGATGGTAGAGATAATGACCGTCCAAGTTTTTAACTTCGTATTTTTTCCCTAAATAATTTATATATAATATACATGTACGGCATATACATAAAATATATAGTAAATATATTTAATAATCATATATATTAAAATATATTGCAAATTCAATGGTGACAGGTATGCTTACGCTGTAGGATCTAGAGCTTTTTATAGTAGAAATAAATCATACAAAAAGCCAGAAAAGGAAAGGAAGGAAATTCAAGAACTCAAAGGGGAGCTGCTGTGGGAGCTGTGAGTGCTCTTCCCTCAGGCAGCATCTCTGTGCAGTTGCTGAAGGCTCTCTCTCTCTCTCTCTCTCTCTCTCTCTCTCTCTCTCTCTCTCTCTCTCTTTCTCTCTTTCTCAAAAATCAGCAGGTCTGCGAGTGCAGGAAATCTCTGCTCCCACTGTTGCAGATACGCTTGTCTGACTGAGATACAACTGCAGGGAGCAAGAGCCCAGGGCCAACACCAGTAGTGTGGTGCTGTGGGCATCCCTACAGAAAAGCAGGGATCACATTTAAACTATCATCAACTTCGGCTGCATAATTTTTGAGTATTTTGGTAAGTTATTTGAAAAGCGTAATTGCTACAAGAAACATAGTGTCACAGTTACCATTTGTAAGAGTTTTACATTTTGGCAAAGAAAAATACTTAGTATGTATTCACTTTACTTAACAGTATTGATACTGTTTTGAAAACTAAAGCAGTGGCTTTGACTAGCAAACATAGGATTTGTTAAATAATCAAAAGCAAAAACCTGGCATATTTTATTGTAATGAATGCAAATGTTGACATAAAATTACAGTTGCAAATTCTCATTTTTCATAAAATTTTGTTTACTTTTATCTTCTGATAGAGAAAAAGATATATCAATTGTAGAAAATACAACTGTAGTAAAATCTTGGCTTTTGAGAGTGGTTTGTTCCACTCGTTATCCAAGGCACTTGTAATCCAGAGGGAGAGGGAGAGATGGAGAGATAGAGAGGAAGAGACAGGGAGGAGGGACAGAGAGAAAGAGAAATCCATGGAGAGAAGATGTAATCATGTGCTGCTCAACCCTTAGCAACCAAGAAACAGAAGGAGGAGGGAAGAGCCAGGGACAAAAACACTCAGTTAACCAGGTGAGGTGGTGAATGCCTGTGATCCCTGTGCTCTGGCGGCTGAGGCAGGAGGAGAACCACAAGTTCAAGACTAGCCTGAATCACATAGTGAGACCTTGAGTCAAGAAAAAAATACTGTTCCATTTCCTACCATTAGTGACCCACCTTTACCCGGTCCCCACCTCCAGACAGCAAGGCAGCCTCTGCTCACCAGGGGTCTGATCCGTCAATGACTGTGCCCCACCCCCACAGAGACACAAACAGCTTCCAAGAAAGTGAAACTTTTGGGGAGGCATTTTAGATTCAAACCATGACAAAAGGGGTAGAAGAATAAATTAAACTAACATTTTGTACTACACAGTTACTTCAAACCAAAGCATCTCCACTTGTCTTACATTTTTACAACCAAGAGGCACAACCGAAATGACTCTAGGATACAATTTCTTACACGTTCCCCTTTGAACTTTTTTTTCTAAAAACTCCCAGTAATAAAGTTTTGTCTTGCTGATCATTCTGATTAGAATAATATGTGTCAAGGACAATTTTAACAGCAATGCTGAGTAGTGTGAATTCTGATGACATCAGTGTTGTAGGATCTACTTGGTGGAAAATGGAATTAAGTATTCAAGACATCTTCTCTACTTCCTCCTTTCATCCTCTGTAGTTGTAATGATTTTCTGCCCATCTGAGATTGTTCTCTTTGTTGTACACTTACAGATCCAATTCTTTGCCAGAGTGTGGACTTAAACTCAGTTTCCTTCTCTGTTAGTAAATTAACCTGTGGAACATAAAGAGGCTAAAGTCTGGTCTGATATAAGCTGTCTGGATCATTATCTGTCTTCTGGAATCCATGATACTACATCAACAAAGAGAAGACAAAAGGAGCAAATTATGAATTCTTCATTTATTCCTTCCTAGTCTATAAGACATCTACTGTACATCAGCAAAGTACAGAATTCTAAAAGAAGAGTCTTACCACTGCAGTTAAAATACTGCATTCTCCAAATACTGACAGACATCAACAGTGTTTTAGGGGTGTGCTTTGGCTTGGGACTAGAATCTATCCCAGAAGTCTCCAATGTTGAAGACCTAGCTCTCAGAAGAGATCCACTGAGAGGCGAGTCCTTTCAGGTGGCCAGATCATGGTGGCTCTGATGTCCTCAGTGTGTTAACTCATTGGGGGGGCCATAAGTGACTGGACTGTTGGAGACCATGGGGCTGTGGACTTGCATTGTCATGTTAGTTCTGCCTCCCACTGGCACAGAGTCTACCACATATTACATGCTTCTCATGTATCAAATATTAGCTAAGTACTTTCATATACATTTATAACATTCATTTTGCAGTAATCCTATGAGGTAACTGCTATTATTTCCTTACTAGGTGAGAATCAAATAATGGGTCATGATATCATTATCATTAGTACTGAGCTTTGATTCAGATTTTATTTTAATTGCATTGATCAAAGGACTTCTATTACAGTTATACATCTGGGATTCCCCAGTCAGTCCCCAGTGACCTGCAGTGTGTTCCCGTGTGTGGTCAAAAGAAAGAGCAAGAGACAAAGGATGATGCAGTGGGGATTGAGGATGACCATTGTTCATGGGGAACAAAAAAGCCACACCAGGTGGCCAGAACCTTGGTGTTTATTGATCACATTTACATTAAGGAAAGTGGTGAGGGGATTTTTGATGATGCAGAGGTTCAACAGTGATCTTCTGTTAATGAGGACCAGTAGGAGAGATGGTGGGTTCACAGGAAGTTTGAACTTTTGCTCAAGTGAAGCTTGTTTTATTACTACCTGGTTCTCAGGGAACCAGCATGTCTTTAACTGATATACTCTTTTCCTGGAGCATGACAGCATTGATACAAGGAACCTCCAAATGATACAGGGAGAAAACTGATCTCCCAGCCTAAAAGGCATCTGGGATGAGTTTGTGTTCTCTAAAACCAAAGAATGAATTTTAGGAACAAATGGAGGTTATGAGCAGCATATATTTATTGAGGGAAAGAAAGCTCCTGTCTGAGAGAGGGACAGGATGGGGGTCCCTAGTGAGTGGTCCCTGGGAAGCTGTCTCTTCTAGGGACTTTTATAGAGTGAGGCGGGTCTAAGATGGTGGAGGCGGGTCTAAGGTGGTGGAGAACATGGGAACTTGCTTAGGTGGGCCTGAGGTGGGACAAAAGTATGATCAGCCAATGAGATTACAAGCACCTTTGCTCAGGTAAAATTGATTAAATCCAGTACCAGATGGGACAGTAAGTCATGTAGCAAGCGGGCATGAATACCGGACATGGTCTCTTCCTGTTGGGGGTTGGGCTAGTGATTCATTTGGGCTCTTTCAAGGTGATTCATACCTATTTAGAATATCAATCCATGATGCCCATTCCTAGGGAAGTATGTAGCTGTATTTGTTTCCTCTTGTGTCTTGAGGTCTGGCCCACAGCAGGGAGTATCTGTCTCTTTCCAGTTGCGAAGTCACCTTGTCTTCCATCTTGTCTCCTTGAAGGCCTGGCCCTGTCTGATTGCCTATAATACTTCTATCTAACTTGGCTGCCTGCAACAGCATCACAGGACTGTTAAATTTTCAACTGTGATCTGAAATACACTGAGTTATGTTTCTGCATACCATAGCTGGCTTACATGGTAAGATACTGTGCCTCAGACAGGCCCTAATTACAATTTAATTATGAAATGATTGTTCCCCAAGGTGTGCATAAAATGGTCATATATAGGTAGCACTGTCCCCGCCCCTAGCATGCTGAGCCAGCCACTGAGACCAGGCGTGGTGGCTCATGTCTACAATCCCAGTGCTGGGGAGGCTGAAAACAGGAGGATCATTACAAGTGCAAATTGCATGGTGACACCCTCTACCAAATACATAAATAATAATTAAATAAAAATTATATGTACATATATATATATACTTTATTGTCCACATATTCCTATCTATCTCTCTGAATGTCTCCATAATCCTGCATCATTGAAATATATTTGTTTAGATGTAGAGACCTTCAGATTCATTTGTCTATTGGTAGTTCTTAAATAATAAATCACTGCCCATATTTTCCTCCCTTTTATTCAAGTCCTGATCAAATCAAAGTACTGAATACAAAACAATAGCCTACTTACCTGAAGTAGGTTTGTCCCTGTTAACAAGCGCTAAGGCTATTCCAACAGGTCCGTGTCCCACACCTCTCTGCTTCCAGGATGGATTCCGTAGTTTCCCTCATCTGCATCCATCCCTCCCCATCCCACGTGGCCTCCCACCAAAGTTGCTACCTTTGTCTCTATTGTAAAAGATTTCCTACACCTGTGAATGCTAGGCCTCTCACTCTTAACCTAAATGTGTTTCTGTTTCATAGTCTAGCCTTATGATTTCCATTTTATGTAATTAAATTGTCATGTTCAAATGTTTATGTCGTAACTGAATTTCCTTATTGAAAAATTATAAACCAGTGAGAGAGGATATGAATTCTTGGAAATGGATCCTTTTTGGTTCTTGCATTCATTTTATTTTCTTGCCATCTTATTTAGTCTTTAAGTCTGATTCAACTCCTGGAGTCTGATTCAATTAGCAGCATGTCTGGCCTTCCCAATATTCAGGGCTTTTTATTGAAGACACAGCCTCTTTATATGTTGTTCATTTTTCTTCAGAGACTCTGAGACTAAAGATCGTTTTCTTGCAAAAGTATTGAAGTTGACTTTTCTCTATCATTATGAATAAAACATCCAATCTTTATTTCCTTTATTTAAACTTCATTTCAAATGAAATACACTTCTTAGGGCTAAATAATACCCTGTGAAAAATGTTTACTGCACTAAATGAAAAGACATAAGTGTGTGTGTGTGTGTGTGTGTGTGTGTGTGTGTGTGTAAAACTATTTCATTGGCCAGAATCCCACATTCTGTCACCACCTTAAATTAATTGATTTATTGATTTGTTCATTCACTTATTGAACAATTTTTTGTTGGCTGCTCTTGGTGTTTGTCATATGACAGAGACTTCATGTCTATTCCATTGGGAAGAGGGAATAAGAAAGTTAAGAAACACATATTATGTGCATTATTATGTATATAGATCTATATTATATATATATACATTATAATTTACACACAATTAGGAAAATCTACAAGTAGAATGAAGTAGACTATCAAACACTAAGATGTAATAAGACATTGTGAAATAGTGAATAAAGTAACAAGTCTAGATCTTTCAAGAAAACATTCAAGTAGCAGTTTCATTGAGTAATGATCCACTAAGGGGCTCTCAAGAAGAAATCTTTCATCTCTAAAGAAAGACTGAGTAACTTTTCTATTACCACATAATACATCACCACAAACTTAACAAATTAAAACAATATTTTATATCTCACAGTTGTACAGTTCAGAGATCCAGATAAGCTTCCCTAGATCCTCTGGTCTCTTTGAGCCTGAAGCAAGGTTTTGGTCAGAGGCTCTGAGAAGACTCCACTTTTGGTCTCACTCATGTCACTGGCAAAATAAAGTGTGGACGTCTGTGCGCCTGGAGCCACCGCTTCCTGCTGGAGATAAGGTGGTCAGCTCTAGGGACCACCCTGCAGCCCATTCTAGTGACAGCATTACCCTCCAAACAGAGCCCTGTCATGCCTAAATCTTTCTGGATTCTTCTTGTACTTTATTCAATGGAAAGCTTTCTGCTTTAATTATAATTATACTTCATACAATTATGTTAAGTCTACCTAGATAACCTTCCTTCCGCTAATTCAAAGCCGACTAACGAGCAGCCTTGTCTGGACCAGCAAAATTCTTTTGCCAGACAATGAAATAGTCACGGGAATGATGTGCACCATAATCTGAGATCAAGCAAGGTATTTTGGGGACTGACTATAGAAATCTTGTTGACACAGGCCCCAAAGTATGGATTTCCAGGGAGCACCGAGAAGACACGGACAGCTGGGAAGGATTTCAGAGCAGGACAGTAACAGTGCAGAGGGACCTCAGCTGGGGTTTGGAATGTGTGGGAAGAGCCCACAAAGTTTAGAGGGTGCTCACTAGGTGTAACAGGCTCTCTTCAGAACTTTAAACCTTTCATGATGTAAGATATGGAACCATCAGAGAACAAAGGTGTTTTTTCCTAATATTTTGTTTACTGGAGAAAAATATATTGTACAAAAGAATGAGGTATGTAATTTTCTTTCACCTAATGTTTCTAAATATATTACAATAACATGTAGCTTTTATTTTATTTATTTGTTTATTTATTTTCATTTATGTATTTGGTACAGGGTCTCACTATGCAGCTCAGACTAGTAGTGATCCTCCTGTTTTCAACCTCCCCAGTGCTGAGATTACAGGCGTGCACCACCACGCCTGGACTAGGTGGCCAACTCAGTGTGCCTGAGGGGCAAGATCAGCATAGCATGAGGGACAGGAGATCAAACCCTGGGCCCGGCACTTGCCAAAGCAGGTGTTTAGCCCACTGAGCTATCTTGCCAGCCCCAACATGTAGCTTTTAGTTCTTGTAATTTATTTCTAGTGTTCACAATAGAAATGTTTCCTTCCTGAAGTGAGGTAATTAGATGATTTGTTTTTAAAATTCTATTTCAATGGAAGCAGATGAAAATTTATGAAACAAGTCTATCATAGTTGATTCTCAAGAGAAATATTTTCAGGTTTTATATCAGATGCTGTGTCATAACTTTCAAGTAATTTTCTTTTTACTTTGTTCTTAGCATCCCTTTTCCTTTGATTAAACTCTTAGTAGTGATACAATGATAATGCCAACATCGTGACAGCATAATCTGACCCTTACTACACACACACACTGAGGAGATTCTTGGTCAGTGCGCTGCTTCTTTGGCCCCTAAATTCTTCAATCTTCAATCTCTTGGAGGTGGTAACTATGACTGTACCTTTTCTATAAAATGAGGACACCGTGGCGTCCAAGCAATCTGCTCAGGATACCTTCCCCTGTTTCACTATGCTAATCATTTCATCGCTTCTACATATTTGAATGTTACATTACATATCTTAAGTATACATAATCACATTTGTTTAAAAATAATAACAAAATTAAACACAGTGGAAAGACATTCGCACTGTAAGTGTAAGACCTTGGATTGATCCTTAGCACCAAAAACTATTTTTTAAAAAGACAAAAGAGAGAGAGAGAGAGAGAGAGAGAGAGAGAGAGAGAGAGAGAGAGAGAGAGAGAGCTTACTGTGGGCCTCACAGATATTTGACAAAATGAAATACATGTGGCATATCACATTTAAACTTTACAACTCTTGGGAAATATTATTTGAGAAAGATATTGTAGTCATAAATCTTTTGCCTCAACAATGAAAAGTGCCATGCTACGTGGAAGCTAGTTAACTGTCCCAGGTTTGGAGGGGTATGATGTGGCAGAGCATGGCGTGGACATCTGTTTCGGTCCTAAAGCCCGGGTTCAAGTCCTCCTCTCGGCACTTCCGGTTCTGAGGAAGCAACATCAGGAGGCCAAGCTCGCCTTGAGAAAGTCTCGCATTGATAAACTTTCCATGAGAATATACAGAGCACGCGTATTTGGGTTTCCTGGCTATCATCTCTATGAATACTACTCAGCTCTGCCTTTTGTAATGCAAAAACAGCCAGAGACAAGCATGAATGGGTAAGGTTTGGCTGTGTCTAAATAATGTTTACCAAAATAGGCACTGGATCAAGTTTGACCGTGAGTAGAAGTTTCCTACTACTGCATAGCTCAGAGAACTCACAAACTATCACTGAATGAAAGAGCACAGAGGAATCTTTTGAATATCATACTGTGCAGAAGGTCAGGTGCAAAGGAGAACATACTAGTTAAATTTATGTATATAAAACACTATAATAATCAAATCTAAGGATATAGAAGGTGGAAGAGTGATTATCCTTAATAGAACATAGTAACTAAGAAGGGCAGGAAGGGAGACATCTGAGATGCTGTCAATATTTAATTTATTGTTATGGGTATTGCTCACATATCTCTGTTCACTGTGGACACTAACTGATCAATTTACTCAGAATATGTGGCCTATAGATTTCAATAAAACAATTAACCTACAATTTAAAAGATTATGAATTGAAAAAACTTAATAAAATAACTTTACTTGCTGGAATACTGAGGCTGGTGGTGTGCACTAATATGAGAACATGGAAAATGTTTAGAGAGAAGTATAAAAGGCACATAGTTTTCCTAAAGACAACAGCAGGTTACACATTTAAACATTCATTAGTTTCTAGGACATACTATCTGACCCCGGAATGTACACAAAGCCATAGGCGGTATTACTAGTGATGTTTTTGTAGTAGAGGAAGCTGAGATGAAAAAAGTTGAATATGTTTTCCATAGTCATAAAGCTTGATAGTGGTAAGAAAAAATAGCAGTGAATCAAGAGAGGGATGGGAGACAGGAAAGAGGGAAGGAGGGAGGGAGGGAGAGAGGGAGGGGGAGGGAAAGAAAGAAAGAAAGAAAGAAAGAAAGAAAGAAAGAAAGAAAGAAAGAAAGAAAGAAAAGAAAGAAAGAAAGAAATAGTTCTGAGCATGATTGGAAATTGGTAAAAGTAAAGACCTAACTGCAATTAGGAAAACATCAGTCTTTTGTAGTAGTTCATTCTTAACAGACAATTCATTTTCATATATCACTAAGAGAACAAAACCCATGCCACCACTAAATTATAGAGGCAAATATCCCAGAAACACCTCATCAGTGTCCAAATAATTGAACAATATCAAACTTATCATCTTCTGAGAGTTTGCCATAAGTCTCTAATTATTTCTTATTGCACTTAACCCAATCAGGAATATAATTTTCTCAGATGATCCATACTATCTGCACTCTCATCCTCACGATGTTAATGATTCCTGTTTTTTGTTTGTTTTGTATTTAGTGCAGGGTCTACAGGGTCTTACTACACAGATCGTACAAGTAGTGATCCTCCTGTTTTCAGCCTCCCAAGCACTAGGATTATAGGCGCGTG
This sequence comes from Octodon degus, assembly GCF_000260255.1. NCBI lineage: Eukaryota > Metazoa > Chordata > Mammalia > Rodentia > Octodontidae > Octodon > Octodon degus. The sequence goes on from NW_004524614.1 coordinate 16,996,501, forward strand.
CCACCACGCCCAGGTTCAATCTCCCATCTTGGCTATCCCCAGGGCGGGGTCCTCAGGGCTTGTCAATGACTTTTTAATCCACATTTCTTAATTGGGTCTGATCACTATGTGGACATCCAGGGAACTCTATATTTGGCAACAGCAAACCTATTTTTAAATTTTCCCTGTCTGTTTTTCTTCCCCAAATAGTTGTTTTTGTGTTTTGTATTAGATCAGCAAGGACTACCCAGCCCTCCCTACCTGAAGAGAAGCCAGGAGCTCACTCTCTGCCCCTCGCACCCTCCACCATCACTGCTCATTTCTTGTCTCCCTGCTTCCCCACTGCCAGAAAGCCGCCCACAGTGTGAGCTCAAACCGCATCACCACATCTCTCAGTCCAGCCCTCTAGTAATCTTTCTGAAAGGTCAAGCAAAACATTTAAGCTTAACAATTCAAATGTTTCTTAAACACATGAATGAAGATCCAAAACTGCATATGTTTTCTTCCTGCATGTATAGATTTAATAAGTAAACTCTTTTAGATTATTAAAACATCACCAATTTCTTGTCATCCTTAATATATGAGTAAAAAATAAAGAATATTTTTGTAGAGAGCTTAAAGACTTTGACAATCAATAAAAACAAGTATCTGCAGGTGGTATTTTAATCATTGTTCCCTCTGGCAGTTGGAACATTGGGAGAAAAATAAATACATGAAACTAAAAACATTGGATATCAAAATCAAATTTTAAATGTGTATCTTTGCAAATTATAACTCAAGTTACAAGGCTGATTCATTTCTATTTTTGTCAACAAGCTTTGTATAAGAAATGTATTATTTCAAAGATAGATGGTCCAATAATGAGGGGTTAAAATTGAATTTTAAAATGGATAGTAAAATAATTCTAAATAAACATAGGAATCTAGTCTCTATACAAATAATTTAACATTCTGAGGATAGTTGAGGAGGTAGTTGGCAATTCACAGAAGAAAACAATATTTTTAATGTCAATTGAGCTCAGAACTCAATTGAGCTAGAACTTAACCTCTCCATACACATATATGTTGAAGAAAAGAATGGTCAGTAGCCACCCAGCTCAGCTAAAAAACACCGTCCTTTAGAAAGTAGCAAATTTGAATGATGTCAGCTGGCTATTGAAATGTGAGGAAGGAGGCTGGGCTCATAGCTCAGCAGCACAACACTCACCAGGCAGGTGCAAGGTATGGAGTTGGATTCCTGGTGTGCTGTCCCCCAACCGAATAAAGAAAACTTGCACTACTGTAAAGAAACAGATGGTGAAGAAAGGGCAAGAGACAGAAGTGAGTTCTTGGTTAAAAGAAATATATATATATTTGTTAACAAATATATATATATATTTGTTATTTATAAATATATACATATACATATATTTATATTCCACAATAAAATCATCCTACAGAGACTGTTAGTGAAAGAATGAAGGATAGCTGGTAAGAATACGAAGTTGAAGAAAACATTATCATCAACGAAGCAGAAATGCTGAAGAAACCCGTAAGAAGTAGTGCTGCATTAGTGTTAATTACTTCATCTTGGATTTACACAAGAAAATGTACTTATTTTGTGGCAAAACCCATTGAACTGTACAAGGCTCAGGGAGGAAATTTTCTGCAACATAACCAGAAGTGTTCCAAAAACCTGTATGTCTGCAGAGAGAAATATATATATGAATATATGGAACTTTGTGCAGCTGTGTCAAAAATAAAAATACAGCACATAATTTAGAGATGGAAGAACAGTTCCTATTTTTAATACTTATTCCTAGCTTCATTGTGATGATCAAATAAAATTATGTTATGCTTTCTAGATTATCAAAGGGGTTGTTCTCAACATTGTTGCTGCAGCATGAGTCTAATGGAGGCTGTGATGTGCTCAGAAGGGAGACAGAGCCCCACAGGAAGTGCACCTTCCCCACGCTGAGGTAATCTGCTGCAGGTTTGCTTTTCTTAGCTCTGACAGTTTTGCCTCGTGTGATAGCAAGTCAGTTCCTTGAGGAACATGATAAGCTATTAAGAGACTTGAGTTCTTATGCAAATGAGGGAAATTTGCAAAACAGCTAAACAATAATAATGATACTTTCAGGTAAAAATACAAATGTCAAACGTTTCGTATGGGAAAGGAAAGGGATACATATTCTCAAGATTGCAAATCACAGCTTACCAAGGACAAAGCTACAAAAATTTTTCAATTTTCCGATAAAAATATGATTACTGAAAGGGAATATGCATATTAATGTGTGCAACTCAGCCCTGTCTGAACAATCTCAATTCATTTAAAGATGAATGACATAAACAAATAGCATATAAAAGTCTCTTGGGATAGGGCAGGGGGTGTGAGTCAATGCGGAGCCCTTGCTTATCATGTCTGAGGTCATTGATTTAATCCCCAGCTCTCAAAACACAGACAAACAAAAAAAGAAAAAGCAAAAAACTTAACACAAAGAAAGATGTTTTCTTAAGAAACATCTCTTACTGCCCATTGGAAAAGAAGTTGAAAGTAAAATTTTTGTGGTAGAGAAAATGGGTGTTGGCCCCTTGGAGCTCATAATTTAATCATTTTGTATTTGATCATTACATTTTATAAGATTTTATTTCTAGATTTAATAGAGAACTTGAAAAATCCTAGTTGTTATAGGTGCCAAAACCTGTTCCATTTTAAATCAAAATGAAAACCAACACGTTCACATTTTTAAAATAAAATAGCAGAATAAAATATAGAATGTGACAAAATAACCTCATTATATTCCAAGTACATGAGATAAACTCTTTGAAATAGATGAAGAAAAGGAGGAGCTGACCTAAGCAATTTTGGAAACAACTACATGTTACAAGTCTGAAGCTAAAAGGAATCATGCATAAGCATCTATTTGATTTAGTAGAGCTGATTCTTACAAGAATAAGAGGCAGGGACTGCAGAGATGGCCCAGTGGAATAAGAGGCAACTGTTCTAAAACCACTGTACTACATATTCACAGGCATTTTAGAAAGAAATACGTGAATCATAGGTGAGAGAAGACAGGTTCTCACTGCTGAATAGGGAGGTTAGACCTGTGCAAAGAATAAAAGGCTAAGATGTGTTTTGTGGCACTTGAGTAGAACTGGAGACATCAGTATATAATTGTATTTACTATAAATACTGACAGTTGGGTGTGGAACAAGCTTCAGGCCTGCCTGTGTACACGTATCGTACGCAGGCACACACTGCCTACCTCCAGCTACTGAGCAGGCCCCAATGCAGTAACTCGCCCATAGCAATGTATGCTACAGGGCCCAGGTCTTGGTTTCTAATGTAATTCTTTTGAAGTGGATGCTAAGACACAGAATTTAATTGAATCATTCCTAATGGCGAATGACAAAAATTTTGAGGAATGAGATACATAAAAATGTATTAGAGGGGCCGGGGAAGTGGCTCAGTGGAATAAGCGCTTCCCTGGCAAGTGCAAGGGTCTGAGTTCAATCTCCGGTTCTGCAAAAAAAAAAAAAAAAAAGTATTAAATTATGTGTATTAGATTATGACCTGTAATATAAAATAAGTAGCTGTAAATCTATGCTGATATAAATTCTTGAATTAGGAAAGAAATGAAGGAAAATAGACAAAACTTTGATACAAAAGAATTCCAAATAATTACATAGATGATATTATTATTATTATTATCATTATTATTATTATTAATTTGGTACAGGGTCTGACTACGCAGCTTGGACTCATAGTGGTCCTCCTGTTTTCAGCCTCCCTAGCACTGGGATTACAGGCGTGCACCAACATGCCCAATCTCAGCAGCCAGCTGAGCATGCCAGGGGTGGGACCAGCATGCAGTCCTGGGGATCAAACCCCGGGTCCCTGCATTGCCTAAGCAGGTGCTTAGTCCACTGATCTATCTCCCTAACACTTACATAGATAATCTTCACATACCAAGAAGATAGAAAACAATTCCCTATCTTCTAAATTTAGACTGCGTGCAGTAGTTTGCATACAGAATGCAGGCTCTAGTGAGATTTTTTAGTGTAGAAGCCTGACAAAAATTACCTCAGCCTATTCTCCATGGCTAACCTCAGTAGAGATAAGTAGCACTGTTAACAAATATCCTTGATATGATGTCCTCAGATTAGCCTTCATTTTGTGTCTTCTTCTCACAAAACCTTCCAGACTATATATATGAAGAAAACCACATTGTTATTTTTTTTTAATCTAAAGAACAGTTTTTCAATTTTTTGACCGCTAAAAATAATATATATTTAAGAAGATAAATATATGTATGATTTAAACATTACATTATGTACAATGGCTTGAAATAATACAAGGTACCCATTAACGTGCATGATTCATATGTCTTTATGTATCAGTTAAGGAAGTAAATTTCATTTAAATTACAAAACAGTCAAATTCAAATTGGAGAACATTTTAGAAAATAAAAAAAAATACAGTACTTCATAAATCTGTCACAATACGAAGATAAAGAAAATTTAGATACAATATCTACCTTTTCATTTAGGTGAAAAATTAGGCAATGTTTTCTCAGATTCATAATTTATGCATATTTCTTTTGCAGTTTTCTTTCTGGGAATAATTATTTCATTAAATTTCTTAAGTGGCATATAAAAGCATCATATTTCGAAAACAGTGAAGAAAATTGTATACACTAAAATTGGTTCAAAATTTCTAGCTAATATAAAAGAAAAAGACCTTTGCTAGTGTTCTGTCTAAACTAATTACCGTCAACAGGGACCAGCTGGTTTTCTCCACACTGATAATTTTGCACGAAGTCCAGCCAACCATAGCAGGTTCTTTACTACCATTCCTGATGCCTGCTCATTCTTTTCCAAAACCAATTATTTGTTATTTCCCCTGTCACACTTTCAGTTTCATGTTGCATGAGAAACTTTACCATAATTAGTGCATAAATCAGGTAGCAGCACATACTCGGCCCCTTTTCCAGATGGCGATGAAAGAAAATAAGGTCAGATGCTTTTTTCCTGCACAAATCAAATTTAAGGCTCTGTGGACTTAATAAACTTATAGAAGTTTGAAAAAGGCAGCATGTTGGAAATTACATATATGGAAACTATAGAAACATTTCCTTAGATTTCTGCCAAAAACTGCATTGGATGGAGTCAAATAAGTGAGGAAGGCCATCTCCAGGATTTGCAATTGGAGTCAAGAGATTCACAATAGGACAGAGAGATTAAACCCAGCTGAAGCAAAAAGTGATAAGGTTTTAGTTGCTGGGAAGAGCTGGTGAAAAACCACCGAAGGACATTAGGACGGGAACTGCTGGAGGTGTTAAGGTCGCGCACGCTTGCTAAGCAGGCCTGGGAAGGTAGGATCTCCTCTCAGGTCACACCCGGGCAATGGGTGGGCTCCTTGGGTTCTTTTCTTTGTCTCTTCTTTCTTTCAGTTTTGTTGAAGTATCATTGATAACTAAATTGTACATATTTGAGTGTGCATCTTCAGGTTTTGATACATGAATATATTTGAAATAATTACAGCTGAGGTAATTAACATAGGCATCATCATATGCAATTATTTTTTGGGAAAAATGCTTGAGATCTCCCCTTGCAAATTTCAAGTACAGAATACATTGTTATTAGCTAAGTCACTCTGCTGATAATTAGGTGTCTGGAACTTACTTATAACTGAAAGATTGTACCCTTTCACCGGTATCTCCATTTTCTTCCACCCAATTCCTGGTAACCAGTATTCCACTGTCTTTTACTAGGCCTGGGCCTTCTTTAAAGATTATACATTCATAAGTAAAACCATGCAGTCTTTGTCTTTGTATGTCTGCATTATTTCACTTAACACAGTGTTCATAATGGGTTCATCTATGTAGCTATAAATTGTAAGCTTTTTTAAAAGTTGAACATTATTGTATCATACATACCATGTGTCACATAACCTTAACCACTGGGAATATGATCTAAGAAGTGAATAATTAAATGAGTTGGACATTGTACAACTGACACAGAATACCCTTAGGAAAACATAGATGGTACAACCTACTGTAGATTATGCTGTATTATTTATATATGATACATCTCATTAATAGGGCTATGATAAGCACAACATGAGATTAAATCCAGTACAAAAATTATATAATGAAGAAACTCAACATATATGATATGTGCAAATTTGTTTTTCATAAGTAGAAACACATTCTACACTAATGATGAAAGTGTAGTAAATATACAAACCACAAACAGTCTTCTTCATCATAGGTAAATATTTTACTGTATTTATTTTATTTTAATTTATACTTTATTATGTGACTAAATATTTTTCAGATATTTTTAAGTAATTTGTGTTTTTTAAATTTTTTATTTTATTTTATTTTTAATTAATTTTATTGAGAAACAAATAACAATGAGACAGTTCCAAAACCAATTAGTAGGGCAGTTTTAATAAATAATACATTGCATATGGTTGTCTTTGTAGTGGTTATCCATAGTACAAGATGCAGACAGGATATTCTGTCCAAACACTAGTAGTACAAATCTTTCTTCTCATTGAATTAAGAGAAAGTAGCTATATACCTATTCTATTTTATATATACAGATACAAAATGGTCCTTCATTTGTATCCCCTTCTTTTAGTTTTGTCAGAGAAGGGTATTTCATTGCCATTTAAATATTGTAGGTGCGTGAATTCAGCAAAATAATCTAATATAGGCCAGTAGTCCATAATAGTAGTGGGTTGTGCCAAAATGTTTTCTGTGTTTAAATATCACTGGAAGCAAAGGAGATCAGTTTATTTATTTATTTATTATTTATTTAGTGGAACCGGGGATTGAACTCAGGCCCTTGTGCTTGTCAGGGAAGCACTTATTCTACTGAGCTATCTCCCCGGCCCTAGGAGGTCAGTTTATACCGGCAGCACCACAAATCTGTCAGCAATGCCTTATGCTACGACTTTACAAAAGCTGTTCCATCTCTAGGTAACATAGCTAAATTTGCACAAGGAAATCAACACTCTCTTCTAAGAGGCTTGACTTACTCTCCTTTTCTAGTTAAAACCGAAAGCCGTATACTGTATATCCTTTTGAAACTCACTGAAGGAAAACTCGAGGGGAGGCCTGCTAACTCTACTACAATCAGCCCTTGTAGCGCATGCTTACCTTATAAAGAGTATTCTAAAAGATTTTCTAAGGAATTTACCCTCCACAGTAAAGCTGAGGTTCTCTGAACACATGTCCTATGAAGAGCCATGAAACTTCTCTGTGCATGCTCAGACCTCTGGTTCTGTCTCCCTTTCTGTCTTCTGGTCATATTAGCCCACACTGCAGACCACTTTATTTTCATTTCCTTTCCCATAAATGTCTGATTCTGGCAGGCATTTTTGAGTCAGGAACTCCTGCCTCCTGCTGCTTGGCTCTCTCATAAATTAAAACTTTTCCCTTTGCAAACTTACTGAGTGAGGGATCAGATTTTACTGCAAGGTGGCCAGAGACTTTTTTTTTTTGTAAAAGTAATACAATTTTCAGTTTCATTGTAATATTATAGGGTACTGTACTGTATTTGTTTTCTTAATAGACATGACCTTAGACAAAGCATGACTCAGGTGTGTGTGTGTGTGTGTGTGTGTGTGTACAAAAATTTTCATTTGATTGTTGTCTATCAACAGACACTTGAGCTGTTCTGACATGCTGAATAACATTGTAATGAGCCTGGGAGCACAAGTCCCTTCAGAGTAGTGATCTTATTTTCTTCCTATAGGTGCTCAGAAATGAGATTGCTGGTAGAATCTCAGTAGTGAACATCTTCCATGCCATTTTCCATAATAATGTGCTCTTTTTCTTGATGACTGCATTTCAAAGACATGGCTTCCAGGACCTCGAGAAAAGCCATTAGGTGGATTTGTAAAACTGGCAAAAGACTAGGAGATATTTATAGCACAAAGGGATGGAGAATGGATTGGAAATTGCAAGTTTTCTAAGATAGATGCTCTAAGAAAAGGGAAGTCAAAACCTGGAGTCAGGCAGGAACCCATCTATACTTTAGTTAGACTGAAGGACCATCACTTTCTATTAAGTTTTATCCTGTCCTATATTTTATTATTGAGGAGAGAAGAGAAGAGATCTTCATAGAAATTATATTGCTTGAAAAATGTGAAGAAATAGAATTGGTTTGCATCTTTCTGAAGAGCGGTATTTGATTATAGAGTCATCCTAATATAGGTAGTATAACTAATACTGCTGGACCACGCCCCCCTCCTGGGCCCTACATAATGCCAGCCCCCACTTTTGCCATTAGGATTGCTACCCAGACACAGAGATAAAAGAAACAAAGCCTGAGCCTGCTACCCTTCCCATAATTCACAATAAATCATGCACTAGAAAACAAAAACAAACCCATTTCTGACCTATAGTAAATTTTGTTCTCTTTTTATTTTATTATCTTTTTCTTAAAAAAAATTACTTTAAAGAGAATAAGAAAGACAAACTAGAAACCTTCGTAGGTAAGTGGATGCAAACTGAGGCTATACTTATAAGTGAAATAACCCAGACCCACAGGTGTAAATATCACACTGTCTCCCTAGTGTAAGAACCCAAAAGAAGAAATAAAACCTGAAAAGTGTAACAGTGCAACATTTTGCATTCCCAACCCAACGCCCCCAAGCGCCGGCGCTGCTGGCCTTCCTGCTGGCCAGAGCCCTCGCTCCATGCTCGCTAGCTCGCAGTCAGGCTTCTCTTCTGGGCCTTCCATCAGTGCCACATCTAGTGCTTCTTCTACGTCACAGGAGAACTTAGGGACTCCCTTGAATTTCCATTGTCCATGGTAACAGTCTTCAGGCTGGGTCTGCACTACATACAGAAAGCCAGCAGGACTGCTTTTTTTTTTTTTCTTTTTTTTTTTTTTAATAAGAGCCACAAACTGTACTAACAAAGTATAATTCAAAAGTTATATTTTGTAAGAATTGTTCCTTTGTTCCTGTTACATCACTGGAAAAGCGTCATTGAGTGTCTGAATGGCTGAAAGATAAGCAGTGTTATCCCCAGTAACTGAAGTTCATGGTGAACAGTTTTCAGAATTCAACTCTATGTTTTTATTATCCAAAGAGTTTCTTTTTCTATAATCTATATCATCCTGGCAGAAAATGCAAAACCTGATTTTTAAATAAAGCTCACTGTAAATTTTGCACGACTAGAGATAAGTTAAGTTATGCTATTCTTTACCAATATGTTCATTTTAAAAAGATGAAGAAATTTTATTTTGGGCTTTTATATGACACAGTAAAAGAAATTCAAACTGGACAGAAGAGTATTAAAATGTTGGTGAAATATTTAAGCAAGACAAGAAAAAAACTGGAGAGAAGACCCAAATCATTAATATCAAGTGGAAGAGACGTGACCACCTCAGAATATAAAGGACACTACGCAATATCAAGGATATATAATGTGAAAAATTCTATGTTTATAGAAGACAAGTGTATGAAGTTCATCTAAAAGAAAAAAGACATACTACATGAAAAGCTCTATAATATTTAAGATAATGAATTCAATGAAAAAAAAAAAAAAACTTCTCCAAAAATGAAATGTAGAGCAGGGGAGATAACTCAGCATCATAGTCCCTACCTGGCACTCATGAAGTCATGAGTTTGATTTCTGGTACAAAAAAAAAGTACAGACATAGTTGATTTCTCTGACAATTTCTAACAGACATTTTAAGTAACAGAGTAGAAGAAACTTTCTAGAATGTTTCAAAACTCAGCCAGCAGACCACAAGCAATCTCTTGAAAGAGTGCAACATATTTATGTGGACTAGAAGTCATGTAGCTAACAATCACTGAAAAGATGTTCAACATCATTAGACATCAGTGAAATGCAAGATAAAGTTGGCTGTTATTATACAATTATAAAAATGATAGATCATAACAACTCTGGAGACGATGAGAAAAAATTAGAACCTGTAATAATGGTTGACAGGAATGAAAAAAGGTATAATTTCTTTAACAACAACTTGGTGATAGTTTTGTTTTTTTCACTTAACCTACTATGTTCTTAACATTCACCCTGGATGATAATAAAAGCATGTACTCAAATCCACAAAAGAAATGAATGTATATGGCCACACTGCTTCAGTGCTCATGAGGATTTATGTATAGGAGCCAACAGCTAGACACAACCCAAGTTTCCATCAGTAGGTGAACTGAAAATAAACAGCTGGCAAAGTATCCTGAAAAATACTGAGGATAGGAAACAACATGTGCACATTTGTTTCTGTTCATATACCATTCTAAAATCTATGAAAAATGGATAGTGACTAAAAACAGATGACTGGTTGTCTGCAGGTGAGAGCATAGGATTAGTGGGGGGAAAATTGCACCAAAGGCATGAAGAATTTTAAAGGGTTGATTTATATGTTTAGTTTATTAATTTTGATGATGTTTTCCATGATTTAAATATTATATACTGAATATACGCAGTTAATGGACTCTAAAATATATGAATAAAGTTGTCTGCTTAAAGTGCATTTTATGGAAAACTAGATAGTGTTCAAGGAAAATTAGGGACATTGCTGAAATAATAGCTACCTATCAAAAGATTTATCATAAAATGTGGACTTACTGTATTTTTCTATATGTTCATAAAATGACAGTCACAGGCTTTATTCAAAGAAATTTAAATAAAGGGACCCTAAAACTCAAGAAATTCTATTTGGTCTAGAATTAATGGGAAAAACTAGAGTCTAATAACATCAGAGTGATTACTTATACATACATGTAAGTCTTATGAGCACACATATAAAATATGCATTATACATAATATATATATATATATGCCATAATTAGCTTTTTTTATTAAAAAATCTTTAGTTATTTTCTACTTATTGCTTAGGAGCATTGCTCAACATTTGACTCTAGTTTGATCTTACAGCACTGAAAACATGGACAAAAAGATTTCTTTAAATTTCATGTACATTCTGTGTTGTTTTGGAAACTAGTATATGAAAATCAGGAAAATATTTCTTACAATGATTTAGTATTAGTTACTTTTAAGTCATTTGGCCACTCACTACCTGTCCACCTATAGCACTGTGTGTCATGCCTACTACGTGCCAGGCCTGAGCTAAGTGTTTCAAAGTAGAGACAGAGAATGGTCTCTCTGTATACTCAAATTGCAAATTTCAAAATTGTGAAGCAGACAAGGTAAATGTGATAGGCTACTACATGGTAAATGGAAAGTGATAGGAAATTATAATACAAAGTCATCTACAAAAATCAATATCTGAAAACCCTAGGCGATAAAGAAAAATCTTGAATGTGTGTAAAGTCCCTTGCCTCATTTGTTGCATATAAGCTGAACTCAGGAATTTGTTGTTTAAAACCAAGCAAGTTTTAGATGCCAGAACTCAGGCCCCACCCTTCATACAAAAGCTTCTTTCCATTACATTATGTGGCCTTCTTCAATGGCATTAAACAACTAACTATACTACTACTTTTTTTTGAAGTTTGATAGCTAAAAGTCATGGAAACTTTGGGCATCTGCTTGGAATTCAGAGTTTAGGTGCACCATGTTTTGTTCAATTTTGGAAGTATTTTGTTTTCCCCGTTGAAGACTTCTTCACCTATACCGTGTCATGGAATACACCTTTTCTGCTTATCAAAGTGTTCCTCAAGGCCAAAATCATAGAAAAATCTATTACTCTTTCATTATTAGTATATTATAATATTACTTTCATTTTATTAGCATGTTTCTGGTATGCATTAATATGTTTGTATTACTATGTCAACATCAAACAAATGTCCAACAGAAGATCTCTTCTTTCCCAAGAAGCATACAATAGGATCAGAATATGAGACATACACACACAGACTCAAGTGGCTTTTTTTTTTTTTTTTTTTTTTTTTTTTTTTTAGGGAATGGTCTACAGGGTATTCAGGGCCTCACTACTAGATCGAACTTGTAGTGATTCGCCTGTTTACTGCCCCCCAAGTGCTGGAATTACGGGTGCTCACCACTATGCCCAGTCTCAATTGCTGTCTCAGCATGCCCTGGGGGTGGGGCTGGTGTGGCAAGTTAGGGGATGGAACCCCTGCCCTTGGAGTAGCCTCTGATATGACCAGAGAGTAAGGGAAAGTGTGGCGGTTCTGTTAGGGTAAAGAAATCAACATTAGTTCCTTTGAAAGAAAGTTCACTGGTGCTTTTGGTGCTTACAAAGCTCAGAGTGGTAAAGGTTAATATGTAAAGTTAACCTTAGGTCATAGGTGGCAGTTCCAGTGTCAGTTGCTAAGGAAATTTAACCTTAAAGACATGACAGCCTCTATCCTTGGGTTGTTTCTGCAAATTAGTTCCTGGCGCAGGTAACCGTGATCTGAGTGTTTCCAGTCTGTGTCCCCTGGACTCGGTCTAAGTGAAGTGTGACAAGAATGACTCCTTCTTCTAGAGTGAATCTCACATCCCTGAATGGTAAGGCAAAAGACAACACAAACATCATGTTAAAATATAGTTCTTTAAGGTAAAAACACAAGAGTTTCAAAGATAATGAAAGGCTGTTTCAATTGTCTATAAATATGCTAGGTGGGTGAGAACCTAGGATAGATGAAAAATAAACACGTAATTAACCTAGTTGATTAAAAGTAGATTGTTTTTTTGTCTGCACTGTGTTCTTGGGTACTGGCCAGTCAAACATAAAATCTGTGCTTGGCAAGCTAAGAAAGAATCTCATTAATTTCCTCTTGCTGTTGTTATAAAACATCAATTCATGGCTGAAAATAACACACATTTATTTTCTTACTTTTTGGAGAAATCATAAGTACAAAATCAATCTCAGTGAGCTAAAATTCAAGGTAATGAGAGATCTGTGTTCCCTCAGGAGTCAGGGGGAGTCCATTCTTTCCTTGCTTTTTGCAGCTCCCAGAGGCAGCCCCTTGTCTCCCACTCGTGGCCACATCGTGGCTGCTGCTTCTGTGCCCACATCTCCCCCAGCTTCCCTCCCTCCCTACCTCTTGCAAGGACCCCTCTTGCTGCTTTCGGTCTTCTAGGATAATCTGCCACAAGAGCCTTCACTTTTCAAAATTGTGTTGCATTTGTTATTAGCCTACACTGGTTATGTAGAATGAGTAGATCATCCTGGAAGTTGATATATAATATGCAGCATCTTAGGCTTTTTAGCCACCCATTTTCTTCTCCCTCCCATTTCTTCTATCCCTAGATCCCCTTGCCAGCTACAAAAGATCTACTTCCCTGTTTTCTGCCATCTATCTTTTGTTTGGACAAGAACTTTAATTTAATCACATCAGCAAAATCTCACTTGCCACGTAGGTAGCAGACACACAGGTTCTGAGGATTGGAGCATCAGCATCATTGCCCAACCCAGGAACTGCTTCTCAGTTATGATAACACTATAATTTGTGATCTTGCTCTTTATGAAGGTAAATGTATCTCCAACCACTTCATTACTAAGGTGAGCATATCACTTTATGTAATGAAGATGAGTATAGCTTTGTATGATAAAAAACACTGTTCAGAAAATAGGTGACTAGGGCCGGCCAAATAGCTCAGCAAATTAAAGTGCCTGCAAACAGGCACAAGGGTGGGGATTCTATCCCAAGGCCTGCCGTGCGAGCCCTTAGGGTGGGCTGAGAGAGCGATTGAGACTGTGTGTGGTGGCACACACCTGTAATCCCAGCTCTAGGGAGGCTGCAAACAGGAGAATCACTACAAGTCCGATCTAGTAATGAGACCCTGAACACCCTGTAGACTCTTCTCTAAAACACAAAAAAGAAAAAAAGAAAAGAAAGAAAAAGAAAATAGGTGACTGCTTTGACTTCACCTTTAGGGAGGTGAAAGTCCTTGGATAACTGAGGCAATTCCCTTAGCAAGGGGGTGAAGAATTTTGGGTAAGCACTGGACTTGAGTTTAGATGGCTTCCAATTCCTAGCTCGACAAGCTCTCCTTAATATTATGCCTGAGAGATAAGTGCTCAGTGAATATTGTCTATGTGAAATTTAAAAGGAGTATAAAAATCAGCTAATTAGAGCTCTCAAAAGGGTGAACACAGTGGGTGGAATGAAAAAGAACACAAGCAATTAATTTACACTAGGGTTTTATTAAGGCATAGAGTGTTTCATAAATTGAGTTTCTCCAATGTATAAATTTTCCCCATATTATTAACTATAACTATGTTATTAACTATGAAATGTTAAGACATGAACTATGGAAATGAATATCATTTCATTATTCAGCATTTAATGAACCATGCAAGTTATAGAAGCTATCTTTTAAGTAGTTATTTATGTGTATCATATAGGCTTAAATATTAAAGTTTAAAGATTTGGATCTTAAAGCAAATTGGGCTAATTTGGAAGGAAAATGAAGAAGGATTAGCCAGTTAATATGGACATTTCTCAAACAGAAGCATGTAAGTAGGTTGGCATATGCTCTTCTACAGGCCATTGAGGAACAGATTGGCCAAGCCGCTGAAGGATTACTTGTCAGCCTCAACCAAATATGAACAATCTAATACGTGGAAGCTGGTATTTGTCAACTATGATCATCACTGTCATCTTCTTTCACTGATTTTTTTTTTTAACTTTAAAGAGAAAAAATAGGACCGGGCAAAATAGCTCAGCAGATTAAAGTGCCTGCAGGCAGGCACAAGGGCTGGGGGTTCAATCCCCAGGCCTGCCATGCCAGCCCCACCCCCCAGGGCACTGAGATGGAGATTGAGACAAGGCATGATGGCATAATTATCTCAATTATCATATATATATATATATATATATATATATATAATTTTTCCCATCCTTCTTTTCTTCTTTACCCCATCCCAGCTTCTCTTTCTACTTGAACAGTTCCTTCCCATTTTGCAATGTCTAGTGTACATTTTGGATCTTACTCACTCAGCTCCTCACACTAGTGAGACAGTGTGGTCCTTGCACTTGTGCATCTGGTTTATTCAATGATGAGTAGAGGCTCAAGTTGCATCCCTTTACCTATAAACGTCTCTAGGTTATTCTTTGTTGCTGAGTAACACTGCATTGTATAAAAATACCACATATTTTGCCTCAATGTCTTGGCTAAGATTTCCACAAGTGACCTGTACTAATCCCATATTTTAAATCCCAGGGCCCAACCATATATGCAGGATATTTTGTGAGGCTGAAAAACTGTATTTGATCATAATTCATAATACAAAATATGTGAATTCTTCCTACTGCCAGATGTGGATGTTTTGAAGGGTCCCACATTGAGTCCTAAGGAAATATCATTCAAGACGCTCATCTGGAAATTTGAAATGACCCAGAAGATCTTTCACCAACTGTGCAAGAAACAAGTGATACATCAGAGTTGTATGCTGCCATGAGATACAAGATTTCCCAAGTCAAGGAACTACAGTAGGATCAAAGAAATTAGAGAGAGATCCAGGAATTATTTCCAGGGAAACTGATACAGGGAATCTCCAAATGCTACAGAGAGAAAACTGATCTCCTAACCTAAGATACCTGGGACAAGTTCGTGTTCTCTAAAACCGAAGAATGAATTTTAGGAATAAACGGAGTTTGTGAGCAGAGTATATTTATTGAGGGGAAGAAAGCTTCTGTCTGAGAGAGGGACAAGAGGTAAGTCCTGAGTGGGTGGTCCCTGGGAAGCTGTCTCTTCCAGGGACTTTATTGAGGAAAACCATGTGGTAAGGCGGATCTAAGGTGGTGAAGACATGAAAACTCACTTAGGTGGGCATGAGGTGGGACAAAACTATGGTCAACCAATGAGATTACAAGCACCATTGCTCAGGTAGAATTGATTAAATCCAATACCAAATGGGGAAGCGAGTCATGTAGCAAGCAGACATGAATATGGGACAAGGGTCTCTTCCTGTTGGGGTTGGGCTAGTGATGCATTTAGACTCTTTCAAGGTTGTTGATATCTATCTAGGATATCAATCCCTGATGCCCATCCCTAGGGAAGTATATAGCTGTATGGTTTCCTCTTTTGTCTTGAGGTGTAGCCCATACAGGAGTGTCTGTCTCCTCCAAGCTGCAAAGTCACTTTGTCTCCTGGAGGGCCTGCCCCTGTCTTACTGCCTGTAATATTTCCATCTAATTCAGCTGCCTACGATAAAAGCACTGAAGCTTCTGCAGGAAATTCAGGGAAAAGTTTGGTCATGTAATGGCCACACTTTTCCCTCTAGAATAATGAAGGGATGCCAAGCAGTAGATGTTATATAAGCACAAAGTTGGGGCAAGGATAATGAAGATAACCCTTATTTTTTTTTCTTTATGTAATTTAGTGCAGGATCTACAGGGTCTCACTATATAGATCAGACTAGTAGTGATCCTCCTGTTTTCAGCCTTCCAAGCACTGGGGTTACAGGTGTGTGCCCCCACTCCCAGTCTCAGTTGTCATCTCAGTGAGCCCCACAGGCAGGGCCAGCACAGCATGTCAGCGATCGAACCCCGTCCCTGTCCAGCCTAAGCAGGTGCTTTACTCTGCTGATCTATCTGGGTGGCCCAATGAAGATGACTTTTGATCTCCTTAGTTTTTGAAGGCTGAGATAGCGGCAAACTAGGAGAAAGAAGAAGTTTTCCATGTATATCATCAGTATACTGTACCTGACAGTGCAGTACTTATAAGTATCTAGAGAGGTATGTATTTATTATGTAAGTTACCAGAAAATCTAATGCTCCTGTAGCTTTAGGATTGATAGGTGGAGAAAATGAGCTTAAAGTATTTGTAAGAAAGCATAAAGTCACTTTTATTTCATAAAATATATTCAGTATATTTATCATTTTTTTCGTGCCTCAAGATGTATAAAATATGGGGCTGGTGAGATGGCTCAGTGGTCTAAAGCACCTACTTAGAACAAGCTAAGCTGAGCAAAGCACAGGGACCACGGTTCAATCCCCCAGCACCACATGCCAGCCAGCCCGCCCCCTGGTGGGCTGAGCTGG
>NW_004524614.1:17013502-17017677 GCF_000260255.1 Octodon degus
GCAGCCAGCCCCCCCCCCTGGTGGGCTGAGCTGGCCACACACACACACACACACACATAAATAAATAAAATTAAAAAAATAAATAAAATAAAAATAAATTAAAAAAAAGATGTATAAAATACAATGTAATAAACTTATCTTCCCTTAACTGATGCACAGGGACAGTATGCAGCATACTCATCTGTGTTCTACCGGGTGGCCTAAACATAAGCAAGGGAAGTCTATGGAAGGATTTAAGGAAGCAAGGAATTTGGTGATGACAAATGTGAAGCACAAGCAATACACTTTAGTAAGGTAGGAAAGAATAGGAAATAGATTATCTGGAAGGTTTTGAAATGTGGTTTGGCCCAAGGCAAAAAAAATTAGTTGAATCCTGATGGAATCTGTTAAGTTAGAATCCTAAAGGAGGGGGGCACAGCCAGGACAGCCTTCCTACACATCTGTATAACACAGGACTGCCAAGTTCTGATTCTGTCCTTCTCTTCTGGCCTAGATGATGGTGTTATGGGTTGGAAGCATGTGGCAAAAGGTTTGGAATCTCACAGTGAAACAAGAGGTTCAGGCACCAGCTTCACAGGTGGTCACACCAGATGTTCAGATTGAAATTTATTTTTTAGCTTAGCTGCATGGATCATCTTTGCTTACTTCAGTTTGATTTCTACCACCAACAAGGCTAAGAAAATTATAGGACAGAAGAAAAAACCCATACCCTGAAGGGACAATCCTCTAGGAGCCCTCACCTGAGACTACTTCCATGTGTACTCCTTATCGATTTGTTCGTCTGTATTTCTATGTGATTCCTGCACACAGGTGTGCAAGGTGTGCTCCGCAGAACAACTGATGGGGAGGAAGGGTCTGAAATGGAGCCTGCAGAATGCTTGTCAGTCCAGTGCCCCCCACCTCCTGATGCTGCCAAGGGGCTTTCTCTCATTCATGTAAAAAAGCTTAATGAGATATGGAGAAAACTGGGAAATGAAATTCAAGTCTGCTTCTAAGTAAGACCAGGGCCAAAGAGAGCTTATTCTCTTGATCAAATTAATATCCCTGTGGAGCAATATACATTGGGAGTGATACACGCACTTCAATTTAAATTGCTGCTTCTAAAAATACTTTCAGAAGGACAATACAAAGCTATCACTTTAGCACAAAAAAGTGATTAGACATACAAAACTTTGCCTGTGATAGAGAACATAATTAAAGATAGAAGGCAACAGGAAGTCTCTCAGAATAATTATAGAAAAATATCACAGCCAGAACAGGTGGGTGTGATTGATTCATGCACAGGGAACTATTACTTAATGTCTTACAACTATCAAGCTAAAGTTTCTGAGTGAATTTTCAGTAGAAATTGTTTATAATCCATGTGAAAGTAGTTTATTCAGAAAGGTATGCAATCTAAAAGGTACTTAAAAAGAAATGATGATGGTCTTCACTCTTATGCCTCAGCATTGGACACGCTACCTCGAGGAGGCTAAGGTGTGCAGGAGGGCGGGCCTCAGTGAAAGGGAGCGAATAGTCTCTCGCTGCTCTGCATACACATGAAGAATCTGGAAGGAGCAGAAAGGTCAATTTTTATTTTGAGTGTTTTATTCTTCTACTTTGACTCCTTGTTGTAACGCTTTTTTCTGAATCACATTTCATCTCCTTTGCGAAAGTTTTCAACATCACTGGCATGACAAGAGCTTTATTTGCCCTTGTTTTAGTAGCACCATGAACACAAAATGGCCTTAAATGCAGAAGCGTCCGTTGAAGAAGATAAAAGAAGGAATATGTGTGTGTGCGCATGTGTGTGTGTATTCATGTGCATCATGGTTCAATACAATCTACCTCTCAGACCACATGAAAACAGCTATTGGTAAAATATAATGACCAATACTATAAAAACACCAATAGTACAGAGGCAAAATGTAAGAAAAAGAACTTTTAGGACAGGGAGATACTGTTTGAGAAAAAGTAACCATTAACCATCTTTCCCAAAGATTAAAATATAATACTAGTGATATTCAAATATATGTCACATTCCTCCTCCTGAAATATTTTTGTCAAATTATGAATGTGTTTTGAGCCTAATTTGTGCAAGTTACTTATGAACTTTCCTAAGTGTCTGCTGTAGGTGTGGATATGTTGAGATTTTCTACTAATTTTGAAAAATTGGCAGTCCATATATCAGAAAATCATTCCTTTTGGAGTCTCTAATTATTAATAAAAATTGGTTCATGTCTATTAACATCTTTTTACATAGCCTCATTCTGTTCCTACTTTTCTAGTCTAAAAAACACCAAGTGCATGTATATGTTAAATAAGTATAATTTTATTCTGTTATCTATGACATTCAACAACATTAATTCAGTGGTAATGTACCCTTTAAAATTTCCCATAAATTCACAGTTCATGAAAACCACATAGAGGAAATAACCACAGACGTCTATGTTGCTAGTGGGATTGGTCTTCATTTGTGATAAATGAAGTATGTGTTTCATGGCCACACTCCCAGAATTCTGAACCAAACAGAAGCATAAAATGAAAAGAAATAATTTTACAGTTTACTCTATTTCTATTTTTATTCCTAATTGATGCAAAGCCCTTAATGAGGGTCACTATTTTTCCAGCTTTCCACAGAGACCTTTTCTTGTGTATGTCCCTTAAGCACCATGATCACACAAAAGACATCTCAGCGGAGACAAACAAAACAACAAATGGAAACCACAAATCCTAAGTGTGCACCAAGGCTGCACTGCACACTGTGGCATGGGCGAGGAGATCTGTAGGAATTTCTGCATTTCTCTAAAATCTGCATGAAACTTTACTTCCAAGAACATTTTTGCTAGTGCCAACCCTCTTCCTCAACTTGGGAGTTGAAAAGATTTTTAAAAGAAGATCTTGGGGAAAGGAGCTCAGGGTGTCTTCACAGATACCACCAATTCCCAGACTTTTTTTCAAAGATATCTTACAGAGAAGTGACTTGGGCAAATCTTTTCCTACCAGAGTCCAAGAAGCCATTTTAAGGAAAAAGACCATGAGAAAGGAAAAGAAATGGAGTGCACAAGTACTACTGATTCAGCGAGAGGCATGCATTGCTGAGATTCTTCCCTTGTATTTTAGCCATATAGCTAATAAAATATTAGTCATAGTCATAAGAAAAAGTGTTCCCCATTTACTCCATTTCAGCTTTTCTTTTTTATTAAAATATAAAAAAACATTTCTGAAGAAGTTGTACAAACAGGTGTGGCGCTGCGTTCCTGTTATCCCAGCACTTGGGAGGCTGAGGGTAGAGAATTGCCACGAGTTTGAGGACAGCCTGGGCTCCACCGTGAGTTCAAAGCCAGCCTGAACTAAATTGTGAAAGTCTTAAAAAGCAGGAAAAAAGGTTTTACAAAACAGTGAAGAAAAGAGATACTCTGAAAAAGAATGTGACGTGTCATCTCTGTAAAAACAGACTCACTAATCCGCAAGAGCAAAGAGCACATGAGGGTCTGCTTGAGACAACCAGGGAGACGGCTCAGCGGTAAGCGCTTAAGAAAATAAGGCTCTGCAAAGCTCTTTAGAGAGAGGTGAATGTATACTTTTTTTTCTAAAATTTCCATTTGATTCTTATTATAACTGGTAACATTTTTCAACTCTGAAACTTTTTCCTCTTCTATAAGTACATTGCAATTTAATCATGTCATTCTAGTATAAAATAACCATTCTAAAGTTCTTTCCAAACTCTAATGTCTTTTTTTCTTTTCTTCCTTCAGTCATCCGTCCAACCTTACCGACGCCTTCATGCGCGCCAGGCACCGTGCGGACCGCTCAGGCCTCGCGGGCGGAGGGGCGCCTCGCTGCGGGCGCTCCGGGCTGGCGGAGAAGACGCGCGGGCTCCGCGGGCGCCGGGACAGCGCTGGCCGCCAGCCGGAGCCCAGGGCCGGCCGGTGTCCGCGGGCTGCGCGGCGCGATCTGCTTTTCTACCTCGAGGCAGGACCTCGCCAAGCCCCCAGCGGCCGCCCAGCCGCGACCTTCCCGCCTCAGCCTCCCGGGAGCTGGGTGCGGGCTGTCTCCAGCTCGGCGGCGCTGCGGTCGGTTTTCGTCTTCGCGGGCGGCCTCCCGGGAAAGATCTGCGGCAGATCTGCGGTCACCTCCCTCTAAAGAGCGTTCAAGCAGACCCTCATGTGCTCGAACACAGATAAATCATTTTG
>NW_004524614.1:17017777-17048274 GCF_000260255.1 Octodon degus
TTATTGATTCAATCTAATTCCATACTGCATGTTTATTTTATAATCAATTTATGTCATAACACTCATACCAATAATAATTGAGATTGAATGCCTTCTAATTTATCATGTCTGGTATTAAATAAAATTCCCATTCCATATTGCAATATGCTAAGTAGTTATGATTATCCAGTATAATTCTTTATGTAATATATTTCCACCAAAGTACATAGATGAATGAGCTCTGTGGTATCTGTTAGTTTTTATTTCAGCATTAATGAGACCCTTACAAAGACACTGAGTTTTGTAGTCACTGTGTGTGTGTGCCTCAGAAATTTTAGGGACATACTGACTTCTTAGACTTAAATTCTGATTTTATTTGGATGTCTAGCCTTTTCTTTTTTAAGCTTTTATTTGATTAATTCAGACTTTCAAGATACTAAATTCACATTCATGTCAGGGAGCAATCACGTGTACATAACCCACCCGAATTCTTTTTTATTCCCCTGTCCCTCTGCAGTCCATAGTTTATTTCCTGGGTAATTTCAGGATACTTAAAATTTTTGGCAGGCAAATAATTAGCTCAGTTATGTTCAGGTATCTGTGCAGTATTTTTATAAAATCTGTTGTTTCATTTTAATTTACAGATACCAACCTGGGGTAGCAAAAATCCTCCCTGGTAATCTGAACCATAAAGACATGCAAAGACTCAGAAATGGTGAGTGCCACAGCTAAGAAGCACGTGATAAGCCTGCTGATTTTAGTTGTTAATAAGAACCGAACTCAACTTCACACCAATCAGCCAAAGGCACCAGGTGTGTCCGGAAGAGGTCAGTTAAGAGGGACATATATCAAATGAAGGTCAGCTAAGCGTAGACACCTCTCCAGTACCTCTCAGAATGTTCTCAAGTACGTAATTTAATCATTTCTTAATTCATATTTCGTTATTCTCATCCTAATTTTAAGTGAAGAAATCAATAAAATCATGTTGCTTAGCAAGAACCCTCCTAAAATTCTAAAGGTAGTAAAGTACAAAATAAAAATAGCCAACCTGATTAAAATCCAGTTCTGCATACTGAATGATTTTACTCATTTAACTCAATTTCTCATCACAGAAAATACTTTTTTAATAAATTCCAAATCAAATAACTTTAAATAACATAAATTCTTTATGAGTCTATAAAGTTGGACATTAATATTGCATATATTTTATAACTTTTTTTTTTTTTTTCAGAACCAGGGATTGATCTCAGGTCCTTGCACTTGCCAGGGAAGCGCTTATTCCACTGAGCAATCTCCCCGGCCCACTGTAACATCTATTTAGCACTGGTAAAAAGTATTAATAGATGTGTTCAAGATTCCTTTTTGTATGGTTAACAAATTTAAAGACATATAGAGCTGGGAAAATGCTCAGATAAGAATAACTATATTTGAGATAATTATAAAGAAAATGATGTGTTTTCTCTATTACCTATCATAGTTCAAAATTTTACTTTATCACTCTTTATTAGCACATCCAAATATGAAGATAAGGACCAAGGAATGGAAATTTGTCTACAGAATCAAAAATTCACAGGCGACCTAGTTTTCTCTAGGTCCACAAAATTCACCGCACAGCAACAGTTAAGTACCTCCAAGTCTATGACTGCACGCAAGTCATGTGACTGACAGACCACAGAGTCGTACTCACCATTCTCATATGCAAAGCGCAGCATCTGTTTTTTAACAAAAGACTACACATGTATGAATAGATCAGATGTATCATTACATAAAACATGTCACATGTGAGTTTGGTTGCCTAATTGTTTTGCTCATTCATATCCTAGAAGAACAGAAGATTTATTTCAGGGAGACCCATGGAAAACAGAGGCATACTGGAAAAGGATCCAGTGTAGTATTTGGCGATCACCCCAGCCAGTTCTCTGTTTGTTTGCTTGTTTTAGTCAATAGCTTCCATTCAAATCTTTTGCAACAGCATTTTAAACCACAATATAGAGGAGTGGTTTAGGAGCAATGACACAATAGCTGATGAATCAGCACAGCACCCCTGGGGTACAGATAGTGTGTGCCCTTCTTTTCCCTAGATCACTGCTTGAGTTCATACTTACTCTATGGTTTATGAAAAATTTGAGGAATTAGAAATTAAAATCTTTGAGGCAAGCAATGACATAGTTTAGTTTACTTTTTGAAGTATTCTAGCTGTTCTGTGGGGAAAAGGTACTCTCTTTGGATATATGTTGGATGAGATCCAAAATAGGGATGTTAATTTTCACATGTGTGTTAGTTAAGGTAATTTAGAGGAGAAGCATCATTGAAAACTATGAGCAATCCCACAAGGGGATTTATTGAGCAGGTGCCCAGGACCAGAGGCCAAAGAGCTCACAGCTGTCCTCTGGAGGTTCAGTGGCAGAATAATTCACAGTGGCTGTCTGCCACCAGAGAGCTGGAGGATCCACCAGCCACTCAGACAGAGAAGACAGAGCCCCAGAGCAGCAAGGATCGAGGCCACAGCTCTGAAAGCACCCTGTGGAGACACTGCTGCAAGTCTGCGTTGGAAGCCCTGAGAAACTGGGGAAGGCAGTGGAGAGGACTGGAGATCTTCCAGAATATTTATTTGTTTAATATTTATTTGGTACAGGGTCTTGCTATGCTGCTCAGACTCATAGTGTCCCAGCCTCCCCAGGACTGGGCTTATAGGCAGGCACCACCATGCCTGGTTTTGGTGGCTGGCACAGTGTGCAGTACCAGGGATTCAGCTTGGAGCCTCTTGCTTGCCGAGCAGGCACTTAGCTATCACCTGTGCTTCCGAGCTATCTCCCCAGCCCACATTTTCCAACATATGAACATTTTCTTTTCCTTTCTCTTTCACTCTGTCCAGTTTTCAAGCTTATTGGCTGAGGGCCTGCACATGTGGAGTGCCTTCTTCCCTCACTTGGCCAGCGTATACATCAAACATCCACAGACATACTCAACGGTGGTTAATAATGTGTTAGATATTTCTTCATCTATTTAAGTCAGTGTATCATAACCCACCCTTTGTCAACTTGGTGACCAGCCTGCCTCCTGAGGCTATACTCACCTTCCAAATAAGAGAACGAGCCATTGTCCTAGCGATGCAAGCCCACTGCGAACAGATGGAGACGCCCTCACCCCTCGGGTGGCTCTTTATCCTATCCTCGCAGTCTACCACTGAAAAGTTGCAGGGCAGACTTATTGATACTTAAGTTACAATCTTAAGTTAATCAACATGTTGTTAAGAGGGAAAAGAAGGATGTCTGATCAATACATGTGTGTGTGAACGAGCATGTTAATAAAATAGGAAAGAAATACTCTGGCCGTGAATGGACAGAGCTACCTACTTTTCCATTCTGCATTCCTTTGGTCTTTACCAGTCACTTTAATGAGTCTTTGTTCCTTACCTAGTGAGTAAAGAACCCTCAGAAATGAAGGCCACTTGTCCTCCAAGCCGAAAGAAGCTGTTGCAGTTCCTCATTGCCCTTCGTAACAGGACATGGTAACACTAGCTAGGGAGCACCCTCAGGAGTTTCTTGTCCTCCAGACATGGTGGAGCAGCAGTAACTCAGCTTTTAGTTTCTGGCCTCAGAAGTATGAAGAGCTCCAAATGTTCAGAGGGAGTCTTCCCTTTGGTTCAGTGGAGTTCTTGCTGTGTCTCCCGGTGCACTCCAAACCCACCCCCCAGATCTGAAGCTTCTAGGCCCCCAGAGAATGATGTCTTGGGAAAAGAAACAGACATTTTCTGGAGAGTAACTAGTGTAATGGTGAACTGTCCCACTCTCAGTACTACTCTTTGAATCCTGGACCCCTGAATTCCGGTTATAGGAGAAAGAGTATCACATACTGCACGCTGATTGTCTCAGTTACTTTCTTGTTGCTGGGATAAGATACCTCATACACAAAGTTTAAAGGGGGAAAGTTTTATTTAGGTCACAGTTTGTGGAGGCTTCACTCCATGATGTGCTGGCTCCAAGGCAGAGTAGCGCATGGCAGAGGGCGGCAGTGCTTGGAGGCTGAGGCAGGGAAAGACAGAAAACGTATCAAGATCTCTTTCTGCCCCTTTTATCCAATTCAGATCTAGCAGTAGGGCGGTGACAATTCAGTCAGGGGACTGATCCAGCAACCACCCGGCATTAATCCCAGCACTGCACCAGGAAGCAGTCACGTACTTCAGACCCAGGTGACTCTGAGCCATATGCCACACACCAGCCAGCCAAGGGAGGCCTTTCCAAGCCTCCAAACACAGTCAGACACACACCATGGCGCTGATGTGGGGCATACACAGCACACTGGAGAGCCTTGCCCCATCTCTGCGAGGTCACCTGGGTGGTAGTGTAGCCACATTTTCAAAAGCCGCTGCCCTGCTCTGTCTTTGTAGCTGCTCACAGATGGTGGCTTAGGACCAATGTGGTTTATGAACTTGAACCCCTTTGCTGGACTTGTTCAGCCATGAAATGTTTATGCGCCTCTGTCAGAAGCAGTGCTGTGTGGAATGCAGTCACAGCAGGTGAGATATTCTCAGAGTGGACAGATGACAGCGTGCCCAGAAGTACTGCTTGCAGAGAAGGCCAATCCATGTGTGGAATAAGTGTCTATCATGGTAGGACAAGCCACTGACTATCCTTGCTATAATGGAAGTGGCTATGGATGTGCTACAATATGGGGCATGAGACAGTGACTGAAACCAGATCAGCACTGCTGAGCTCCATGTCCATGAAGCAACGTACAAGCCCCTTCCTGGAGATCATGGCCACTTTACTCGTGGGCTCATTGGGCAATAACAGGAGTGGCTGTGGAAAGAGATTGACGGCTACCCACAGCGGTGGTGCTACCAAAATGATTATTAAAGTCTTCATCTGCTGATGCCCTACTTCAGTGAACACTTAAGTGGAACACAAATATCTTCACATTTTGCACCCATCTGTGAAACCAATCTATATGCCTAAATGTCTTTGTCACCTGTGTTACAGTCCTGTCCCTTGCAAGTCCCTGACCACCAGAAGGACCCCTGGCTATAGCCTGAGCCTTGGGATATGGTCACATACCCAGCCATGTTTTTCTTCCAAGCAGAATGTACAACTAGGTGCATCTGGGTGACGTGTTGGTCCCTGAAATGCTCTGCTCTCTTCATGTGGATGTGAAAGGCATCGGTGTGTCATTGGTGCATAGGAAATAGGCCCTGGTAGGAGAATAGTTATGATAATTTATGAAAAATGCTTCACTGGAAAAACTGAATGAACTTAAGACTGAGTTCTGAAGTTGTCCTGTGTTTATAAGCAATGCATGTTTCCAAGGGCTTGGTAAACACTGGCTTGCTAAGTACCCTAGAGGCTAGCTACTCTGGGTCATCATTTCCAAAATACCTATTTAAATCATTCTCAAACAAAATCTGGTAAAAGTACATTATCCCTGGTTTACATTTTTAGCAGGAGCTCAGTGCTATGTCCCCACTCGGCCTGTGACACTCTTCCCCATAGTCTCTGTGGTTCATTCATCCCTTGTACGATTTAGGTGTTATTTTGACACCTTATTTGAAATAGATGCTGGTTTCCAGCCATGTTGGTATTGAGGTCCAAACATTATGACATAATTAACATATTTCAAATAGCAGGCTCAAATTTATTCTTTTTAATAGCCTTTGCTTGTCCCTTTCCTTACTCATTTTGAAAGAGCGTTGCTAGGGCTCACCTAGCCGACAAATCCTAGCAAAGAAATTTTCTTACATGTATCAGCGAGACAGTTATACTCACAATTACAGGGTCGTGGAGGGTTTGTCTATGTGGTGTGTCTGTGTGCAGCCACTAGTATTGCTCCTGCTCATTTCATTTTCCCGCATTTTTATTAGTGTGCATTGGTCACACAGGTTTGTACGTTTTCTTTGGTCAGATTTGTGTGTGCATTTGTATATAACATATTTTGCTCAAGTCTAATTCCTGCCATACCCCTCTCCTCACTTCATGTGGGGTTTTTGTGAGGGGGGCAATGTGTATATGGATCTTGTCATATTCATCATATTTAATTAAATATTTAAACTGAGCAGAGGATATGTATTCTTGTTTTTGTTTTTAGACTTTGTTTCTTGTTGCTATGACTGAGAACCTTCACTAGACCACACAGAAGTTATATTCAACCAGCAAACCAGTAAAAATTCTCTCATATGTTGATAGATCCATATGTTAGCAGGGGGGGCTTGTTAAACAGTTCACTTGCGAATCTGGCCCTGACTTTTACTTTCAAGCTGTTCTACTATTCTGTACCTCTTTGTGCAAAATCTTCCAGGAAGAGTTGGCACAATCTTGGGGAAAAGAGGTCGGGGTCTTGCTGTTCACACTAATTTGTGATTGTCACTTAAATCAGCATTGTTCCAGACTACTGATTGCCTATACTCCAAAATAAATGATCCTTTATTAATTATGGCAGTAAAACTAACCAATCCCATGGCCTGCTCCCACTGCTGTCCTTTCTGCTGGCCTGAGCCCTTGCTCAGCACTCTCTAGCACTCGATCAGGCTTAAACTGAAACATCCATGTTCTCTTTGTTTTTTACATTGTGGTGCACCTTTGGTCCAACTCCAGGGCTCCAATTTTCATTTCCTCACCACATCATTGTGATATTGAGAGAAAAAAATGTGTATATATCTATATCTATCTATCTATCTATAGATATAGATATAGATATAGATATAGATATAGATATAGATATAGATATAGACATGGATATCTATCTATCTATCTATCTATCTATCTATCTATCTATCTATCTATATCCTGTCCAGAGCTCCCAAAACTCGGATAGTTTCTTAAGTGATGAAACAACAAAGACAAAGTGATCGTTTTTCATTATTCATAAAATAGCTGTCTCAACTACATCTAGTTTATATTGGTGAAGTCCTTTCAGAAGCTACTTGATAAACAGAGAAGGAAGGTGAGCTAGAGTCCAGCAGTGCTACTACAGCGTTTAGACCTTCAGTTCTGACCCCGACTGCTGGACCCTGGAGACGAACTGAAGACTACGCTGATCAACGGCTTAAGCACACATACTATCTTGGGTACTTTTCCCTTTGCGGGCACAAAACACCCCACTCCCACAAACTCAAGGAAGAATGGCTGCTCTTAGCTCACTATTTGTGGAGATCTCAGTCCACAGGTTGCTGTCTAAAAGCAGGGTGTCTAGGCAAGGAGTATGTGGGAGTGAAACAGCCCACACTGAGGCAAGCAGGAGAAAGCCACGGAGCAGCAGCACCTGTGTGTTGTCTGCATCCTGTGTGTTGGCGCCACCCACACCCTGGCTGGTCCTGCCAGGGATGCTCACCCAGCCCAGGCTAAATTAATCAGAGGGCTAATTTAGTTATCACACACCTCTAATCCATACTCACACACACTATGTCAGCCACAGTGACAACCCTCACTTACAAGTGCACCAGGCTTTGCAGGGAGATCTAGACACAAGTCCGAAGGAGGACTTAAATTAATAAAGCCCCCATAAAGTCTTAAACTGACTGGATTTGGGGCTCCTCTGAGTTACTGAATACACAGAAGGTGGCACTCCCAGAGAGAGGATCAAAGCCCTGCTCCCCTCACCCCATATCAGCCCTGTGTGCCTCTTCTACCTGGATGATTTTCAGTTTTATCCTTTTATAATAATGGGTACTAGCAAGTAAAGCACTTTTCTAACTTTTGTGAGCCAGTAGTAAATGAGCGAACCAGAAGAAAGTGTCACAACCCCCATGAATTTGTAGATTTTTTTTCGGGAGAACCAGCGGCACCTTGTGCTTCTCTCTAGGTCTGAAGTAAGGGACAGGCATTGTGGTGGGAGTTAGCCGTTGGCTGATGGGATCTGGTGCTGCCTCCAGAAAGACAGTGTGAGAAGGCACTGGAACTGTAGGACATCCAGCTCCTGGCAAAAAGGTGGCCAAAACTGGGGGGAAATCCTCATTTTTTGGAAAGAAGAGTGCAGAAGTGTTCTGTGTTCAAAATGAATGTGAGGGAAAGAGGTCTATGCTTCTCTTCATGCATCAACAATCTTTCAGGATTTTTAACGCTATAATTCTTAATGTATTAAGTTGGGCACATGGGGCTGGGGAGATGGCTCAGTAGAATAAGCGCTGCCCTGGCAAGTGTAAGGGTCTGAGTTCAATCCCCAGTTCCACCAAAAAAACAACAACAACAAGAAAAGTTGGGTGCATAAGATTAGCAAAAAATAAAGACAGATTTTTTTTTTAGGTAAATGCAGAAGGTTATTTACTAGAGATAGCTCATTCATTGTTTAGAGAATGCCCACTACTACCTTGGTTGCATGCTTGCACTACGTCTAAATTAAAATACTACAAAGTTTTATGTTAAGTAAAGAAGCAGTGTCTGTCTTTAGGGCCAGCCAGATAGCTCAGCGGACTAAAACACCTGCTTAGGCAGATGCAGAGCCTGGGGTTTGATCCTGGATGTGCAGTGCTGGCCCACCCCCGGGGCGTGCTAAAATGGCGACTGAGACTGGGAGTGGTGGTGCGTGCCTGTAATCCCAGCACTTGGGAGGCTGAAAACAGGAGGATCACTGGGAATCCCATCTGTGTAGTGAGACCCTGTAGATCCTGTACTAAATACATAAAAAGAACGAAAGAAACAATATCTGTCTTTAATTCCAAAGAGTAGGATCATCTACAAAGAAATTCTAAAGCACTTGAAAGAAAAATCTTTAGAATTCATGATATAGGTTAGAGCTAGATATGATTTTCTGTACAATAAAATTTTTATGCAGAAATCAATAGTATTGTTTTACATAACAATGATAAAAATAAAATTCATAAAAATAACATTTACAACTGTAGCAGAACTTCTTCCAAATCCAATTATTGATATATCAAACCAAAATCCATTCCAAAAATATAAAATTACTAAGTTTAAAAGCAAGCTGTACAAACCTTTAAGGAAAAAATATGGAAAATAATTTTATTATATATTTAAAAGTTTTCTAGCTCTAAACTTAGAAAGCATGAATCAGAAAAGAAAACCGTCTGCACTAAAATAGGGAGCAAAGATGCAATTAGGGACTTTTAGGATGCTAAGAGCTAATTCAGAGTTCATGTGGATCAGTTTTACCTTTCTTCACGGAATCATGTACCTCCTGATAAGCCTCTTCACAGTCTCCATCATAAAGGATTGATTCAAGCACAAGACTCTGTGTTGACTTTCCATAAAACTGACTGTACTTCACCTTCAGTTCTCAGTTGAAAAGTAGATAAGTTAAGAACTAATCTTAGCAATAATAATAATGATAATAATAATTTATTTTGAAAGCACAAAAGCTTTTAAAAAGCTGACAACACTATTAGTGGATTTCTCCAACTTGGAGATCTTGATCACAAAATAAGGATATGTTGAGGGTTTTTTCATAATTCTTTGGTAAATTTTGCTTTAATTACTGTATCTGGGGAGATAGCTTGGCAGTCTAAGCTCCTGTCTCACAAGCACAAGGACCAGGTTCAATCCCCAGTCCTACCTGCCATGCCGGCCCCACACCGAGCTGGCCACCAAAACCCACATGCCTGTAATCACATCACTGTGGAGACTGTAATGGGAAGACCACTATGAGGCTGAGCTGTGTACCGAGACCCAGTACCAAGTAATTAAATCTTTTTAAAAAATTAAAATTACCTCTCTTTGTTTAGTGTATCTCAAGAAATACTCATTAGAAGTAAATCTTGCTAATATTGCAGAAATGATACATACAAAGTTTCTAAGAAAGCTTATAATAGTGTGACTTATTTTTATTCTTAAAATAAGTGATATAAACTTATCAAAGACAAATTCTATCTATTGTATTGTAGTTTTGGGAAAGTTATCTGCTTCTTTAAAAAAAATAGAAAGAAAATGAGACAGTTTTCTATCAACAAGAAAATGAATCTTCCTTTGAAAATGAGGATAATATATATAGAAATCAAAAAAAATGTACCCTTAGTTTTACTACATGACTGAAAAGAGTAATTGAGAAAACACTACTTATAAATTAACTACATACTTTTTTAAGACGCCATTTTTAAAAATGTCAGACCCATGAAGCTTGACATCTGCAAAATTCCTGTAACTAAATGGAAGGAAACACAGTGGAGACTTTTATACACTTCATTAACTTTTCTATACCTTCACTTTAACTATAGCTAAAATGTCTATAAGAATTGTACATTGTCGAAGCGGGAAACTTTAATGATCAAAATTCTGAATATCTGATCTTTAGTCTATCTTTAGTACCTTTTTGGTTTCTTCTACTGTTTACTATAAACTTGATCATATAATTAACTTCAGCTCTCTGTTAGTCCGTTAAGTCAAAATGGTTAAAATAGATAATTCTAGATTTCTAGTTACTGAACTGACAAATATTTCAGCTACTGCCTTAATATGAGTCATTAATTTACTATTTCTTTTCAAATATATATTAATTTATAAATCTATTTTTCAAGAATAGCTCCAAAATGAGCAGTGACTTCTGCCCTGTCCCTGTGATGAGATACTTGATTTTTCTCCCAGTTTTCTATTGACTTAGTTGGTAAAGAATGAGGCAACACGTTTGTCACAAACCTTGCCTGTGGCATGCGGCAAAGGATGAAGGATGACCCAGAGTAGCTTACCCTCTAAGAGGTCCCAGAGGAGCTGCCTTAGTGGAGACTCCTCAGCACAAGTATCTCAGGAAATAAGACAGCCCTGAACCACGGCAGCTGTGGGCTTTTATTGATAGAGCAAGAATATGGGACAAGAGAAGGATGTCCATGCAGGAATTCCTGCTGGGGATGTGGGACGTACAGGATCCTGACAGGGTGGCCTGTACATGATTGACCTTAGGGCCAATCTGAGTAATAAAACTAAGTATGAGAGGACAAGGACCAGAGTTCATGGATCTGACTTGACTTTAAGGCCCTGAGGCTCTCCTGTAAGCACAAGTCACAAATTCCCAGGAGGCCATGGGTGCCACGAATTCCCAGGAGGCCAAGGGTGCCTGGCCCCCACGGGTTTTATCGCTGGATGTCCCTCTCACACACCTCATTTTCACCTGAGTGCAAACAACACGAAGAAGTCAAAGATTTTTGTCTGCTTCTGACAAATCATTCATACCCTGTTAATAAAGTCACTTACATTACCTACCATTATACCTCTTAAATTTTAGGTGACAAATGTTCATGTAGTTTTTATAAATGTCAGATAATATCTGAGACACTGAAAATATTCAGTGTAAAATGGGTATTTTTATAAAACCATAAAATACAAAAATAGCTATTTTATAAGAATTTTACATAGTAAAAACCCTCCAGGCACAGAGAAATTATATACTCTGTTTGAGAACACACAAATAGCATCTGATCCTGAATTTGAATGTAAACATTTGGGCATCCAGAACTCAAGTTCTTGACTGCTGTAAACGCTGTGCTTCACACACTCAGAAAGCTATGCTTCCTGGTACCTAAGTCAGCTTCACTGGAAAATGTCTAAGACATTACCTTGCTTTAGTTGCTGGAAAAAGCCAGCTGGCCTCTTGCAAATTTGCTAAGCTAGTAGAGACAGAAAGTCTGGATCAAAGCTGGTTATCCAAGTCTCCTACCTGGCTGAGAAAAGCCGCTGTGCTTCTGCCTTCTTGAAGGCGCTAAGCCTCTCACCCAACAGTTTGTTAGACTTCATCAGGCCTCGTGAGACACAAAAACACTCGCTTTCAAAGAGGCAGAGGAAAGGCCACTGG
Source organism: Octodon degus (assembly GCF_000260255.1). Classification (NCBI taxonomy): domain Eukaryota; kingdom Metazoa; phylum Chordata; class Mammalia; order Rodentia; family Octodontidae; genus Octodon; species Octodon degus. The sequence goes on from NW_004524614.1 coordinate 17,029,487, forward strand.
AGATAAATCCTTTCATGAAAGTGACCACAGCACTGACAAGACTTTGTCACAAAGCTTTGGCCATCCAGAACTTAAGTGACAACTTAAGACATTCAGATGAGCTTCCAAACTCAAATAAAACACCAGGGATTGTGGCACTGGGATGTAATCTAGTCCCACTCCAATTCTCCAACTTCATTCATAGTTGCCTTGAAAACTGGAAGCTGTGTAAAAACTACTGCATAAAAAGCAGCAGTGCTGTGGTCACCAGAGGGAACAGATGAGTTTAGTGAAATGGAAGAAACCCCTCCCTAGAGCTCTGTCACCAACCCTGAAGCTCCAATTTGAAGTTCACTCCAAGGGGAAACTGTGTTTCCAGGGAATTTGTTGAAGAGAATCAAAGGTCACTGTTTAACATGCCATCTCCCTAAAAGGATAAAGGGAAGATTTATGGAAAACAATATGTCTATAGGATATTTCTTTTTAGGCAGGGTTAGGCCAGGCTGGCCTCCAACGCATGGCCTTCCTTCCTACATTACTCCCCTGAGTGCTGGGATTACAGGCATGTGCCACCATGCCCATCCCACACATGGCTTTTTAAAGTTCTGGATCATTCCTAATGATCTAGAAGATGGCATATATATGCACCACTCTACATAGATGAGGAAGAAGAAAGGGTCCGATGTATCAGTGAAGGGTAAGATGGGAATTCTGCACAAGCAGCAAAAGAGGCCAAGTCAGAATTTTAAACTGGCTCATCATGAAGATGTGTCTAAACACAAACACACAGAGCTCTCTTGAACTCTCTTAGAGATGAGATTCAGTGATTTAAGTAATTTTATTATTAAGACAATCTCTATCTTACTAGATGTTCCCTGAACTCATTGAGCAGATACTTCAACAGCCACATGATAGAAAGGATGTAAGGCTTTATGAAGTTGGTATAAAAAGTCACTAAATAGAAGAAATAAAACACTCTGGGAAACAGGAGACATGATTGGGCAGTTTCCCTGCCATGTTATCTAAAGTGTCCAATTGTCAGCAGCAAGAAAATAGACCTACAAGACAGAAGATGCTCTTGTACACAAGAATAAAGCAGCCACAGACAATAGACACTACCCTAAGGGGACCAAGGTTGACATTTCAAAATAACAATGGTACATCTTCTACTGAAGACATAAAATAAAATGATTCTAATGAAATGAAGAAAAACGATGGTATCTCACAAAGTAAACAATATTTACAAAGATGAAGAACACATTTAAAAAAAAAACACTAGCACTTCTAGAATCAAAACTTTCAATATCTGCAATGTAAAATACACTTGTGGGATTTACAGAAGATATGAGTTGGTAGAAGGGAGAGTCACTGGACATGAAAACAGGTCCACTGAGAAGGGTCTGCAGAACAGAAAGGACCATGACAGAAGTGTGACCCAAGCCTCAGACGGACATGACGCCTCATCCAGTGCATCAACGTGCACAACATGAGTTCAAGGAAAAGAAGACAAAAGCAAAGCAAACCAGAAGTAATATTTGGACCAAATATAGGTGAGCATAATTCTCAAGAAAAGGCATGCAAATGGTCACTCTGCTCATGGAAGAACTATGCTCAGCACTGCTAGCCACCGGGGAGCTGTCTGATCAGAGCTGCAGTGACCCACAGGATGGCCATTCCTGAGACAAAATGAATGACAATTGAAAAGCATAGCAGTAAACATGTGGAAGGATGTTAAATTAACACAAGATTGCTGTTAGGAGGGTAAAGTAATTTGGTCACTATACACAACAGTTGTGTTTGGCTTCAAAGGATTATTAGATGATCCAGTAATTGTAAGTCCCACATAGGCAAAAGAAATTGAAAGCATGGAATGAAACTGATACTAGTAAACTAATCTTCATAGTTCAACAACCAAAATTTAAAAGCAGATGCACTATCCATTAAGTGAAGAGTTGATAAATTAAATGTAGCTAGAGGCACATGATGATACTATTCCACAACAACAGTCAATGCAATTCTGATATTTGCTATGCTGTAAAGCCTCCAGCTCCTTAAACTAAATGACATACTCCAGGCATAATACAAGAGCTGCATGATTCTACTTAACGGAGGTACCTAGAATAGGCAAAAGTATGGAGATATTAAATAGATTAAGAGCAGAGACTTGGAGACATGGAGTAGAAAGTTATCATTGAATGGTTAGAACATTTGTACTTGGGTATGAACATTTTAATAGTACAGAGAAGTGATAGTTACACAGCCAGCCTGTGAATTTAATGAATACCACAGAAATACGCACCATTTAAAACTTGTTAACCTCAAAAGCTGGGCAAGGTGGTACATGCTTGTAATCCCAGCACCAGGGAAGCTGAGGCAGGAGTGTCTCCTTGAATTTGAGGTCAGTCTTTGCTACATGGTAAGTTAAAGACTAGCCTAAATTACGTACAATAGAGTGGCCTTGTCTCAAAAAAAAAAAAAAAAACTATTTAATTGATATATTTTATTTTATGTGTATGTTATAATATAATAAATATTAATATTTTTGCCCCACTTCTCATGTATCTTTATAACATCATTCACTTAGTACTGTTAAGAAGATCATCATTTGCCTGAGGTAACACGTTTCCATTTGTAGTTATTTACATTTGTTTAACCTTCATAGAAGATGAAATTATAAATTCTTTATTTTTATTTTTTGTAATATGTATCTGGTACAGCATCTCACTATGTAGCTCATAGTGATCCTCAAGTCTCAGCCTCTGCGGTGCTGGGATTACAGGTGTGTGCTACCACACCTGGTTTCTGTGGTGGGTGGGGGTTCCAGGGCCTGCACGACATATGGTACTGGGAAGCGAGCCCGGGTCCTTGCGCTTGCCTGTTAAGCACCTAGACTGCTGAGCTCTCTCCCCTGCCCAAATTCTCTATTTAGCGATACCTTTTCTTACACTTAAAATTTATTACAAATAGAAGCTTTTATCTCCCATCCAAAATCAGCAGTTTTAATCTCCTTCAGAACAACTCTCTTTTCTTTATCAAAAACTTTTCTTTGCATTTGAATTTTACCTTGCTTCATCCATGAGAAGAACTACAAAATGCACATGAGAAGGAATGTGCCAAATGCTGACTGCATGGGCAAGTTGACATTTTGCATGAAGATGAGATAGCTGCACAACTTCTTTTCACAGTGTAATGTGTGTTGCTTTCATATTTGTTCTTCACTATTTAATTCTCAATTGATTTTTACTCCCATTTTGCAATGCACATTCATTCTTATTTGACTAATGAGCAAAACATCTCTTAAAATTCTCTTCTGCAGCCTTTCATGTCACTTCTCTAAAGGGTCTTTAATGTCTCGTTCCATCTGGCTGAGTGCTGGCCGCACCCCTCCATGTCTGCGTGGCTTAATGAAAAGGCTCCCTAATCCGTCTCTCAGATCAAATTTGCCATCTACCTTGCAGGGCTTAGCAGGAATTAATGAGATCATAGTCCCGGTGCTCTTTGAAATCTTACATTTTAGAAGAGAGGTGGTGAGAATCTCCAAAGACTTGCACTATGAGTTACTTGTGAGAAGTAAATTTTATGATTTGAGTTCCTGTGAAGAATGCAACATACTCAATAAGAGAATCCACCTGTTGGAAGCTTGAAGGGCAGAAGTCACAGCTATGATACCTTTATTGACAAAACTCAATAGAAAACACAAGGTTCAGTTGAGAAATCTGAATATTTGAAAGACGTATCTCAAAAATAAATTTCCACTATCATTTACAATATCTTAGGAAATCAATGAAAATAACATATGAGCAATATTTCCTACATAACATTAATTGTTCTTTTTAAACGTACTTGTTTTTACCCTAATTATATCATCTAATAATCCTTAGAAGATATTTAATGCAGATATTTAGGAGAAAATATTGCCATTTGTTCTATATACATTTCCATGAATTCCTTGAAGCTTGCTATATCTGCCTTGATTCATATGAAATGTATATATGATAGATAAGATTAAAAACTTTAAGGGACCAGGGAAATAGCTCAGCAGCATAAGCACCTGCCTGGCAAGTGCAAGGTTCTGAGTTCAATCCCCAGTACCAAAAATAAATAAATAACACTAGAACCAGAAATAATAATAACAAAAAAACTTTAAGTACTGTAGGCTAATTTGAAATCTAATTTTTTCATTGCATTTTAAGTATCTCAAATGTAGAAACTTAAAAGATAAACACAAAATGAGATAGTTCTGAATAGTTTAATAAAAGTTATTTTTCAGTAATTTCTGTTTAATACATTGCATATCATTATCTTTAAATTACTCAGCATAAGACAGAGGTATTTAATTGTTCAAGGAACATTAGCACAAAACTTTTTCTTTTTTAAATGTATTTGGTACAGGGCCTCACTATGCAGCTCAGACTCAGAGTGATCCTCCTGATTTCAGCCTTCCTACTACGATGGGATTACAGGTGTGCACCACCTTGCCTGTTCTGTTTGGCCAGCTAGGCACACCTGGGGGCGTGGCTGGTGCTCCATGTGGTGCTGGGATCAAACCCCCATCCCTGCACTTGCCTAAGCAGACATTTTGTACCAGGAATCAAACTCAGGACCTTGTGCTTGCTAGGTAGGTGTTTGTGCCCAGCCTACAAACCTTTCTTTTCAATGAACTGAGAGAAATTATTAATACAATGATTTTAATATGTATATGTTTCTTTCCTTCATTCTTTTCTCCTTTGCCCCACCATAGTTTCTCTTTCCTTTTGAAATGTTTCTTCCCATTTTATTATATCTTTTAAACATTTTTGTATCCTTCTTATACTAGGGAGACAATACGATGTTTGCACATCTGTATCTGGTTTATTTTGCTTATGAGTATGATCTCAAGTTATACCCATTTACCTATAAAAGTCTCAAGTTTATCCTTCTTTATGGCTGAGTACTACTCCCTTGTATAAAAGACATATTTTTATCCATTCCTCAGTTAATGGGCAATTGGGTTCGTTCTAGGATCTAGCCAATACAAATTGGGCTGCTGTAAATGTGAGTACACATATCACTGTGGTATGAAGTTTTTAATTCTTATGGGAAGATACCCAGAAGGAGAATAACTGGAGTAAGTGAGCCATCCAATCCTAGATTTTTTAGGATTTTCCACACTGATCTACACAGTAATTGTACCAGTCTACACTCCAACCAATGGTGGAGAAGGGTTCATGTATGCCAATTCTATTCTCATCAGTTAATATTTAAAAGGGGTTAGGGAGAAAATACAGAGGAAGGAGAAGAGGAGATTAGAAGTAAGGCTGCAGGTCAAAACCAACTGTGAGATTGGTACAGCAGACTGGAATGAAAGAGAGGAAGAATGAAAGAAAAAGAATGAAACAAAAAAGCAACCACAAAGCGGTTAGAGACAACATTTACAATCATGAAAAGATCAAACAAGGAGGGAAAAAAACCAAAAAAGCAAAGACAAAACCATCACCACAACAAAAACAAAAAAGGGAAAAAAGTCCACTTTCAGATTTGTCTCTGCTGTCACTGGTAGACAACATGTGGAGACAGTCCTGGTCCATGCCCACCTACCCCAAAGCCAGCAGTAGCATTTTGATGGGATGATGGAGGTTCCCAGTGAGCATGCACCTTCTGACTGAGGCCAGATTCTTTCAGCCTGCAGCCATCATTATACCTTCTGTGGGCCTGAGCCTAGATGGGAACTGCTCGATGGAACCAGAAGCCTCTCCGAGCTCTAAGTCCTACCACCCCTCTCATAGCTCCTGGCCAATCACTCTTTTTCACAAGATGACTGAGCACTCAGAAGTCACCACAAGGTTGTGTAGTCCTTCACATCTGCAGCTCCCCCACACCAAGACATCTCTCTATGGAGGCCTCTAAAGTCAGAAGTAGTTACTGTGTGTTCACTGGTTTGAATCTTTCTTGTTGTGCAGTAAGTTCTGCCTCAGGGGGAAAGCGATGCTGGATAGCTCCTTCCTCTTCACTGAATCTCTCTCTCTCTCTCTCTCTCTCTCTCTCTCTCTCTCTCTCTCTCTCCCCCCTTCAATTTATGCTTCAGATCCTTCCTGGGTCCAGAGGCCCACTCCTCTCCTTCTTCTCTCATCATATGCTGTACTCCAGTTGTATGTCTGGACAGTGACTCTCAGGTAGGCTTTCTCTGCTGTCTACCATTCTGTCATCTTGGGGGCTCCCTCCTTGCCTACCTATTTTTGTAGCAATTACATTAGGATAAATCTGCACTCTCCACATCCCATTTTAGGAAGTTAAACAAAAGGAAAAGTATTAAGAATCATGACCAAACTCACCAGGCATAAATATCACTGCTAATATTTAGGGTACAGTTTTACCCTTTCTTCTGACATAGATATTGCATAAAGATGCACAGGGATATCAGTAAGCACACATGCTACTCTAAATTCATATTTTCATATCAGTAAATAAATATAATCTATGCTTCATGTTTAAATTCTGCATAATATTTAATAAGGGGAGTATAGATATAGAAAGGCTGTGTATAGGAGATGGGACACAGAATTGACAGTAGAATGCTTGAATTGGCGTCATTACACCCCTGAAATTACATCCTGACAGATTTTTTAACTCATTGTGCATTAGTTTCCCTATCTTTAAGATGGCAGAGAGGCTAAACGATAGCAAATGAGTGGGGAGACGCAATGAAGACTTAATACAGTAAAACATACTCTTAAGACTAAGAGGCTTGCCAGATAGTAAATGTTCAGCAATGTTTATTCACATTATTATGATAATCTCTATTTGCTATCCTTCTATTGGCAAGTTTTCATTACTGTGTGATGAGTACTTCATATATTTGAACAATTATTTCCTTACAAGAAAACTGAGGAATAATGGGTTAAAAATTAGTTGTTTTTTAGAATTCTATGCAGTCCCCAAAGAAGTGCTTATTTGTAATGAAAGCCTTGGAAATTCATAGAATCCTGCCAACTAGTGACAAAGGGAAAAAGCAAATGGCTCCTTCAATTTTGCTGTGACTCTGCTGTGTCTTAATTTCTACATGTTTTTCACATGCTCAGTCTTTTGAAAGTGGAGCCATTTTCAGTACCCTCTCATATTAGGTCTGGTGCCTAAAGGGGAAAGAGTCACACTGGGTCCTACTGCATATCTGGGGATACTGGGAAGTAACTATATTAATGCCACATAGTAAGGGTTTTTTAGTGCCTCAAATTCATCTATGGTGTGGAATTGATTGGAAATGGCAGTTTAAATGATCTTCATTAGGCGTGTTGTAAATTTAGGCTCATACCACTCTCAATATTTTTAAAAATAGTGTTTCAAGCAGGAAAAACCCACATTTAAATTGAATCAGTGTTCTCCAAAGCTGCCTTCTACACTTGGCTAAACTTGCAGGAAAAGTGTGAAGTTGCTCTGCTGCCTCATTACCCCATTCCAAATTGCATGGGACCAGCGAGGGAGACAGCTAAGCAATCTACGTGCCTGCCTGGCAAGCGCAAGGACCTGAGTTTGATTCATGGTACCACATGTTGTGCCAGACCCACTCTGTGCCAGTCACCCAGACTGGGATGGTGGGACACCCCTGTAATCCCAGCGTTGGGGTGGCTAGACAAGAGGGTCACTATGAGCCTGAGCTGCATAGTGAGACCCTATAAATAAACAAATAAGAGATTTAAAATTTAAAAAAAAAATTGCATGAGCAAGAGACAGCCCAGTCCAAATAAATATTTTAAGGTCACTTAGGATACTTCAACTTAGTAACTCTTTGCCAAAGAGACCTCGATCTGCATTGAGGATTGTGGTGTGTCTCAGAGGTCCTGTAGTCCAATAATACCACAGGAAACTGAATATAAAGAAAGCAAAGGGGATGATGTATGCACCTGGGACTCCCTTTTTCAAAGCCCTTTCTTCATTTACCTCTGACCTGTTGTTCTGCACAGATAAAAAGAAGATTTGCTATTGGAGGGGTTGTCAACTCATCTTCATTAAATTTAGATGGTTATGGTTGAAAATTGGCCCTTGTGAAAAGGATCTTCTAAAAACTCAGTGTAACTTTTAAGTGGAAATGAGACAATTACTGATAGCATGAGTTCAGGTACCATACTCAGTGCTTGAAGATGTTTTGGATGGAAAATATTCTTGGAAATAGTCCTTCCTGATGCACAGAGCCAGCCATCTTCAGTACTGTAATTATATAAATGGCTTGTGTTTTAATGATAATGTAATAGTTAGCTCTGGATGTGGATCAGTGACAGAACATGTTCCTAGTATGCACAGGGTTCTAAGTTTGATCTCTGGGGCCAGGAAGATGGCTCAGTGGAATAAGCACTTCCCCAGCAAGTGGAAGGGCCTGAGTTTAATCCCCCGTTCCACCAAAAAAAGAAAAAAGAAAAAGAGAAAAAGAAATCTAAGTTTGATCTCAAACACCACATTAAGGTGAGAGTATACTTTGAGGATGTGTCTATGTCAATAACTAAATATAATAAAATGGTTAAAAATGTAAAGTTTGGAATTAATTCAGCATGGAGTGCTATGTTTGTGCCTAGGTGTCCCCCCAAAGCCTAATGCAGCTGTGGGCTGACTTCTAGTGTTGGTGATTAATTTATGATTCAATGCTGAAATTATTCCCACCCTGGGGTGGGTAATCTTTATTACAATGTAGGAAGGGGAGAGGATTTAGATATCTGCCCCTCCTTTTGCTTTTTGCTGTTTTCCACCAAACTGCTGCCTTCTGCCATGTGCCTCTCTGCCTTGGAGCCAGCCGAGGATGGACTGAAACCTCTTCTGTGAGCTAAATCAATCTTTCCTTCCTTAATTTGGGGTGTTGGGTATTTTGTCCCAGCAACAAAAGAAAAGAAACTGAGACATGGAGATCCTGGCCCTTCCAATTACGAGCACTGTGCAGACCGTCAAAGTCCCATTTTCCTAAATTCTTTTCATTTATAAATATTGATAGTACTATTAAAGTTACAAAATGATGACTGAGAGGTGAAGCCTTTGAGACCTTAGTACATCAAGAAAAAGGAGCCGTTATGAATGTAATTAGCTCCCTTGTTAAAGAGGCCAAAGACAAGTCCCAGGTCCCCTTTGCTACATGAAGAGACTATATAGAAGATAGTCTTCTATGAACCAGGAAGCAGGGACTCAGTAGACACCAAATCTACTAGCACTTTCAATCTTAGGTTTTCCAGTCTCTGGAACAGTGGTGTTGTAGGCAGCTGAATTAGATAGAAATATTATAGGCAGTCAGATAGGGCCAGGCCCTCAAGGAGACAATATGGAAGACAAGGTGACTTCTCAACTTGGAAGGGACAGACACTCCCATATGGGCCACATCTCAAGACCAAGACAAAAGAGAAAACACAGCTACATACTTCTCTAGGGATGGGCATCAGGGATTGATATTCTAAATAGATATCAATCACCTTGAAAGAGCCCAAATTAGTCACTAACCCAACCCCTAACAGGAAGAAACCCTGTCCCATTTGCTATATGACTCACTTTCCTATTTGGTCCTGGACTCCGTGAATTTTACCTGAGTAATGGTGCTTGTAATCTCATTGGTTGACCATAGCTTTTTCCCACCTCATGCCCACCTAAGCGAGTTCCCATTTCTTCTCCATCACCTTAGACCTGCCTCACTGCATAGTGTTCCTCTATAAAAGTCCCTGGAAGAGACAGCTTCCTGGGGACAACCTGTTTGGGCCCCCCTCCTGTCCCTCTCTTGGACAGGAGCTTTCTTTTCCTCAATAAATATATTCTGCTCATAACCTCCGTTTGTTCCTAAAATTCATTCTTCAGTTTTAGAGAACATGAATTCATCCCAGGTACCTTTTAGGTTGAGAGATGAGTTTTTTCCCTGTGTCATTTGGAGACTCCCTATATCAGTAGTTTGCATAAATGACCACAAATGTTTAGCAGCAGCTTCCATTAAAAACAAAATCTTATTTTTCTCACCTTATTATTGTTGGACTGGATTTTCCTCACTCTAGTAAATAAAGTACAGGCAAGGTAAAACCATCATAGGTTTGATTTTTTGAGTGAACAATTCTTGAAGTGTTCTTCTCACGTCCAGAACCCTTTCTCTACCATATGACCCAAGGTGGACCAACTTTCCACAATTTGAGAGAACACAAAATAGACATGAGCCTCCCAGGTTGATCCTTTATACTAGCACTCACTAGGCTATTGGCATCAAGAAAGATCAACTTTCTGCACCTAGCAGAGGATGGGGAGGGTGCTCAGGCTGGTTCAAGCACAGTGCCCTTGCTGTGCTGCTTGTGCTACTGTTGTACACTGTGTCCTCTACCCAGAGATGCAGACATTTATAAATAATTGTGAGTTCAGTACCACATTAGCTTAAGTTTGAGGGAATTTTAAAATTTGACATAAACGTCACTGTTTAGGAATTTTAGACCTAAGTCCTGTACTGCTAATAAAGTTAGGATTACATTTGTTGTGGATCATCTTATAGTCTGAGCTATCTGACTTCTGCTTGATTTAGGCACAAATTATGTTTTATCGTGAAGCATTAATTTATTGGCATTTAACCTGCTTTTAAGACAGCCCTTGCTCAATCATGGTCATTTTCTGAATTGTTAGACTCATTTTATATTGTAGAAGACAATCTTTTGTTTTTGAAAAATGTAGACAGCTGGAATATCAGAGAAATAAACAATTATTTCATAACATGTAGCTGAAACCTCATTAATAAAAGAATATCTAAAGGGAGGATGCCAGGGTGGTGGATAGTGCTAGAGATAAATACAATGGAGAAGGAATAACTTCCAAATATTGTAGAAAATAAAGATATTGATTTGCTGATCTTAGACAACCACATTATACTGTACCATTGTAATAACATGAGTATACTACATGAGGGTTAAATCTTCAAGGTTTGCTGTTTCATTAACAACTGTGTGAATTGTTTCATCATTCTGTTTTTCTGCTCAAGAGTAGCCCATACATATTTCAGATTATTATTTATGAATATTTATGCCTTAACAATAATTCCTATATCTTTGTTTCCCTAAAGTGGTAGGTCTAATTTTGCCCTTTCAAATACATTCAGTATAGTGTTTATTTTCTTTCACCAGATATTTCATAAATGGATGACTTTAAAAAAAAAAAGCCTTTAGAAATGATCTAATCTCTTTCCTTCCTATTTTAGATAAGAAAGTTGAGAACCAGAAAGCTATTCTTTTACTTTTTTCCCCATTCCTGGGGATTAAACTCAGAGCTTTCATACTGAGCTACATGACTAGCCCTATTTTTATTTTTGAGACAAGTGTCATTGACTTGCTAAATTACATGGGCAGATAGCATTCAGAATGATGGAAATAGGTGTAGTCTGACATACTTCAATTGTTTTTCTTCTTTATATTTTTTTCTTAAATTTATTTTTTATTATTATTAAAGAGAATAAAAACAGAAACAGTACAGAATTTCACTAAACCAAACAACAGGAATTCAGCAATGGTTGTTATATTGCATATTGTTGCCTTCAAATTAGTTGTTCAGATTACCAGATATGAGCCTGTAAGATTGGTCACAAAATTATGAAAAGTTAGAAAGAAAGAAAAAGCATTAATTGCTCCTTTCAGTAGACTAGCAGAAATCAGCAGCACAATTATCTAAATTATCCTATGTGTATATATATATTGTTAGGCTTTTGGTGCAGTAAAGAGGCAGGAGAGATGAAAGAGACTTTTTGTGGACACAGAAAAGACCACAGGGAAGGACAGAAGTAGAGCTTCCAAGAGCCTGGAAGGGGGACAAGGGCTGCACAGGGCCAGGGGGAAGGGGTTGAGGGACTGGCTTCAAGACAGCAGTGACGGGGCAAGGAGTGGGAGCGAGGAAACAGGGCATTGCCAAAAGGTGTAGGAGGCTAAAATCTGATGGAGGAGGAGGAAGCTGGAGAGCGTGCCTTGGTCTCCAGTGGCCCGCACCATATTGGCTCACCTCCACAAGGACTTAGCAGAGCTTTTATGAAGGAAGGGAAACCCAGTCATCCCAGTCTCTCTCTGTCAGACAGCTCCTCGCTGAGTAGGGGTGTTGTCACAGGGGGCCAGGGACCATGGGTAGTGCCTACTTAGAAGCTGGTGTTGGGGCTTCTTGCTAGTATGAGTTCTTTTGTGGTAATCACATGGTAGCTAGATTGTATGAAATTAAAATGAGTTTTAAAATGCAGGTCCCAATGAGTAGATAGGTCATTATCATGATGAGAAGACCCAGAGGGGGGAAGTGGTAGGGTGCCCAGCCAAACGTGCCACGCCACCATGGCATGGTGCAGGGAAGGAGTATTAGTTTCTTAGTTCTAGGTGTTCCTGCACAAGCCAGGTATAGATACTTTTTGCCTTGCCCATAACAGTCTCAGATTCATTTACAAAGTAACGACCTTTCTCACCCAACATAGTACAGGTGGCCTCTTCGGCAGTCAGGACACCCAGGGCATGTCAGTTTTGAAGGGTAAGTGCAGCAAGGCTATTAATTTGTTTCCAAAGTGAGTGGACAGCAGGAGTTATCTCATCTTTCTTTTGGCACAACTCAAAAGAGAGTTGGTGATAGAAATTTATGGCATGAACACTTGTGCCTATTCCCCTTGCCCAAAAACTCATGGCGAGAACTGAGAGAATGCTTAGGATGGGGACCTGAACAGTCCTTGTCTTTTTGGTTAGGTAAGGATCCTGCACATGAAACAGGAGAGGTATTTCTGTAGTATCCTGTGCATTTATTATCAGGGCCAGGGCCAGGAAGACAAGTGCGTAGGGACCTGTCCATGTAGTTGGAAGACAGGCGTAAGCCCCTGCTGGCATCCTATACACCATCAGCTGGGTGGGCATCTGGCTGTGTCTTTTATATTTGTTATCTATGTAGTGCAGTGGGGAAGATCTTTTACTTGAAGTAAGGAGCTCTTAAACTGAGAGATTAGACAAGTAAGGCTAGTTGACCATTGTTGGGAGTTGTGAATAAGTAGGGGATCCACTATTACAGGGTTAGGTAGAAAAGACAGATAAGAGAATTGCAGAGGTAGGGGCTGCCATCTAGAGATCTTGTCTGTAAGGGACACAGAGCCAATTCTGTGAGGTTGGAAATGTATGAGAAAAACTCATTGGAGAGGAGCTGGAGGATGGGGAGGTGGCCTTGTGTTGTAAAGCCACCGGAGGGAATTCAAAGAGGTCAAGAGTGGAAGCAGGGTTATGGGATGAGTTTTTAATGGTCATAAAATTACTATAAGGTGTTTGTTATCTATTGCCTTGATTATGGAAAGTCTCCACATTTTGTCCAGAAGAGTTGGAAGTGTGATACATTGGGAATTGAAAATGTCACCCGTCTGACATCATGACCCCAATGTTTAAAACAGGCTAAAATGAGCAGGTTTATATGTTTTAAGATTTTCCCATGCTCATTTATTCCTATGGTCTTGTAGCCTGCAGTGTCAAGATAGAAGATGCTGGCATTGATGCACTCCCACTGGTGGAGCGAGGAAGGTGGGGGTGCTGCACAGATGTCTGGGAAACAGCACATTCCTATTGGTGAGGCATGGTTTGGTCCCTCTCATTGCTGACTGTCCCTCTTCCTGATGCTAATTTTCCCCAGCTGTATTTCAGGTGTGTTGGATTGGCATAGTGGACAGCAAGGAATGAAAAAGACAGTGCTGAAGGGGTGAGGAAGTGAAGTACAGGAACCCACTATTCCTTGATCTGATAGGTAAGTGTTACAGTGTAGGTGGGCTGTGGTTGGGAGTCTGGGTGGACTGGAAAGAGTCAGTAGGAGTACCAGGCTCAGAAAGTGGAGCATATTTGACATTGGAGGATGTCGAGGGATCTTAGAAGAGAGCCAAGGGTGCAAACCTAGAAGGCTGCTGCAATGCATAAAAGGATGAAAGCTCCCTTCTGTGGCCTGAGAGTCACCTGGACAAACAGTCCAGAGTCCAGCCATGAATGAGAGCAGCAGGGAGTAAGAGACCAGAAACCAGATGGAGAGCAGCACATGAGTTACCTTGGGTTTGTGAGCCCTTGAGTAGACAGAGACCTGCAGGCAACAGGAGCTGTGAAGACCGGCCAGGTGATGACAGCTCAGGGTCAAGAGCAGCAGGCTTTATTCAGTGGAGCAGAGTTTTCTAAGCTCTGCTTGGCCCAAGTGATACAGAACCAGGAGGGCAGGCTGGTGAATTCACTGCTGTTGTTTTTGTGAGGACAGCCAGGTGGGGGCCGGTTCGCATAGGATTTAATCCTGCAGGCTTAGAGGATTTAAAATATATTAAGTCTCCTGGAGCTATGGGGGATATGTACTGTGTGGTTTCTACTGGTTGAGGAAAGCAGTGGCCAGCATGTTGTTGTAGAGTATGTCAGAGAAAAGACAGACCCAAAACATGATCAGCAATAGGGGGAAAATTATCAGGAGCCAGGAAGTTGTGGAGCAGAAACAATCTCCCATACATGAGCTCAACAAAGTAGGTGTCCTGGGAAGTGACCTGAGCTTGGTCAGGGCTGGGAGAGGAGCTGGGGCCAAGGCAGACATAGTTCTCAGATTAGTTTTGTGAGGTAGGTTTTTAAAAGTTGACTGGCACTGGAAAAGGACGAGACGGAGCCTCCTTCTTTGTTTTCGTTCCCTTTATTTTCACGTGTCCTTCTTCCTCCTCTCTCTTCTTCTTCTTTCTCCTCCACTTCCTCTAACCCCTCCTTATATCCCCTCCCCGGACCTATCAGTGGGCACCACGTACATCACCTGACATGGGCAATAGGCCAATAGTCAGCTGCTTCGTAGGGCTATGTGAACCAATCAAATCTTACCAGCAGGGACCAAAAGCTATACAGGAAACAAGGCTCGTGGCATAAGCTCCAGCGGAAGGGGCAAGGCTGAGGAGCAGGGCGCCCGCGCCCGACATCTCCCCCTTTTTTATTTAATTAGATGCAGGGCTCTCAGGGGTGAACGCCCTTCGCGCCTCGCACCTTGTCGCGATCAAGGTTCTCAAGCACTACCAATGGATCCTTTTGGAAGGGGCAGGACAATAGCCGGATCCAACCTGCATGCTCATCCACTTAAGAGCCAGGGTCCATCTCCGGCCAAGAGCATGTACCCTCTGCGATGCTTTGCTCCACACCTGCATCAGAGCATGGAAATCCATGCTTGCGCTGAGCCCCCGACCTGGGCAACTAGAGCCTGTTTGATGATTATCTTGTCCCTCGCGTGTTGCTGGCGAAGGTGGCATAATAGAATTAGAGCGCCTACACTACCCAGAAAGGCGATGATAGCCACAGCCTCTACGCCGGCCCATTCTTTGAAAAAGGAGAAGGTTTTCCTAATCCAATCTGATAAGTCTCCAATACTTAGCACTTCGACCTTGGTGTAGTCTCTTCTATGTCGAAGGAGCTGCAAGATAAGGAAAGACTGAGGATCGTCAATCACAGGGATAAGCACATATTGTGGAACCTCCATGACCACTACAGTCAGGCTGACATCGTTCCAACATTGGGAGAGGTAGCAATTCTGCAGAGAACAATCTAGGGTCCTATTTGTAGAATTAGACTGGAGGAGAGACATAAATGGGGGTCTAAGGCAAACAGCAGTGGGGGAGCAGAGAAATTAGCCAACATTTGCTTAGCACGGACCTTGCCATATGGGGTGGTGCAGTTGACCTCTACTGTGGCATTCCACAACCATCCCTTGGCGCCCGTGAGTACAAACTGTGCAGATATATCTGCCGAGGCAGGTGTCCATGAACCTCTCCCCTAGCAGAGACTTTTCTCCAGGCCTGAAAAGCACACTGGTTGATTTGGGCATATACCTGTGGGGGTTAGCCAATCTGCTGATTAGCAAATCAGCCTTGCCCTAGCAACATGTCTGCATCCCAGGCCGGCTGGTTGTTCCGAGCATTAGCCTGGGCCTGTTCAGTGGATATCTCCATCCACCAGGACTTCCAATCTAGATACTGTCCGGGAGATAGGCATGCTCAAACAACTCCCTTCCAATCATCAGGGGTAAGGGCCTTGCCACTAAGGCTCTCTACCAAGGCCAAGGTATAGGCTGCATTTACCCCATAGGTTCCACAGGCCTCCTTAAGGTGGCATATGGTTTTAATCTCTACAGGGTGATGTGAGCGATTGCCCTGGGCATCTTGAAAAACAGGAAATGCTCTTAAAGCCGCAGTGGCACATCCAGGGACTTCTGTTTTCAGCTGCCGCCACAACCCCGGCTGGAAAGAGGAAGAAGATGGCGACGGCATGGGGGGAGGGCCAGGATACTCGCCCAACCTGGAAGGGTGCAGCCCGAAGGGCGCGCGAAATGGCGCCGGCGGCTCGCCAGGCGGCGGGCCAGGGTTGTAAAATGGCGCCGGGGGCCAGTTTCCGGTCCCTTTTTCTCCCCCCCTCCTTATTCTAGGGGTACCGGGCAGTCCCACATCTGCCTCAAGCCGAACCTGGGCAGCCGCAAGCATTTTTTGCAGCTCCTCTATAACGTCCTTATAAGGATGCGAGACAGGGGGTTCTTCTGAATCTCGCGTGGTCGCCTTGTCCCTCTCGAATGGCGGCTCTGGCTCGGGCTCCTCCTCAAAGGAAGAGTCCGAGCTCTGGCTGGCGGAGCCAAGAGACTCCACCTTTGCTTGCTCAAAGGCCCTTCTACTGTCTTCTAAAAGGGCAGAGCAAGATTTATCCTTTAAACAGCCATGGATCATGGACCAGAGCGGGCGGACACCAGGAGACAGCATGCCATGGTCTGCAGCAAAATCAAGGTCCCTATCTAACTTCTGCCATTGTGAGAATTGTCCTACCCTAGGATACGCGGTTTCACCGCATCACCTGCCTTTTCACGGCAGCCTGGGTCTCCCTTCTGGACCCGTTAATCTCCCTGGTGCATCCGCCAGTATCCGCCTCTTCACGGCGCTCCCTGCCTCTTCACGGCAGCCCCGGGTCTCTCTAATGAACCCACCACCTCCTTCAACTCCTTGGCCGGGGGTGAAATAAATACAAAAAAGAACAAAGGAGTACTTACACCGTCTTACTTACTTTGAAGAGAGGAGGGTACGAGGGTTCCCCGTACGGGCCACCACTTGACCGGCGCTGGAAAAGGACGAGACGGAGCCTCCTTCTTTGTTTTCATTCCCTTTATTTTCACGTGTCCTTCTTCCTCCTCTCTCTTCTTCTTCTTCTTTCTCCTCCACTTCCTCTAACCCCTCCTTATATCCCCTCCCCGGACCTATCAGTGGGCGCCACGTACATTGCCTGACGTGGGCAATAGGCCAATAGTCAGCTGCTTCGTAGGGCTATGTGAACCAATCAAATCTTACCAGCAGGGACCAGAAGCTATACAGGAAACAAGGCTCGTGGCATAAGCTCCAGTGGAAGGGGCAAGGCTGAGGAGCAGGGCGCCCGCGCCCGACAAAAAGTGCATTTGCTTTCTTTGTTCTCCCAGAGTGATAGGGTGTGTACAAGTGTCAAGTGTGTTAACACTTAAAACCACCTGTTGAGTAATTTGAGACATGATGCTGGACCATTATCTGACTGGATAGTTTGAGGCAATCCAAATCAGAATAATATCCTAGATGAGAGCTCTGGGGACTACATCTGCAGTTTAAACAGTGAAGAAGTCCTCTATTCACCCAGAGAAAGTACAGACAGAAGTGAGAAGATACCCGTATGTCTCATAACAAATCAAGCGTGTGAAGTCTATGTGCCATTCTTTGCCTGCAGTGTGTCCAGCTGATGGTTTGGAAAGAAAGGAAATAAATGTCCCTGCAGAGAGGTCTCAGCTTAGAGCTGGCAGTTTTGGGTACTTTGGTAAATGACCACTTTTAAGGAAGCATGTGCCCTGGTCAGAGTTAGGCTTTTATCTAAGGCCTGAGGGTCAACATGGAAGCAGTTGTGTAGATCACTGACAATGGTTCACGCTTATTGGTCTTGGAGGAGAAGCTCTGGCCCTGGGAAGGTGCATCCTTCAGTGTTTTGATGATAGCTAGGTCTGTGGAGCAAATGTAATTGTTCTGGTGAATACTGCAATGGGTACACAGCCTTCAGAATGAGCAGAAGTGGAGGAGGAGGTGCCTGCTGTGCAGCTTGCTTGACTTGCGTGGCGGCAACCAATCATGTCTCCTGGAGCTACAGGAACCACTGGTCTGGCACTTCTGCAGTGGATGGCTGCTGCCTGTTTAGGGGGTTGTGCTGCCTCTAAAAGTCTAGGGATGAGAGGTGCATTGACGATGGGGTGCCCTGAGCATCAATGAATCCCCTTTCTTGCCAGAAAGGCAGTATAAGAGTGGGGCATGCTGGGTGCATGCTCAGAGCCTGTGTAGATATTGGAGATTTTGTCCTTGGCTGGTGTGAGGACATGTTCCCTTTGTGTGGATGTCTCAGGTGGCAGTGGGCCTGCCTCTACCACTGTTGACCCATTAATGATGTGTGTCCTGCCCTTTCTGAGTGTTCATGCTTGTTGAGCTGCCATCTATGTGACAGAGGCCACAGGAAGAGCAGTGCTAGGATGTGAAGGAAGGGACTTGCAGTCATCTATAAGACCTCAATATGATTAGGTGGAAGGAGTTCCTCAGAAATGGGAGGGAGTCGCCCTGGGGGCATGCTGAGATGGCTACTGGGACTGCACGTGGTGATGCACACCTGTAATCCCAACACTTGGAAAGTTGAAAACAGTAGGATCACTGAGAGTCTGATCTATGCAGTGAGACTGTGGAGACCCTGGAAACCCTGCACTAAATACAGAAGGAGAAGGAAGAGGAAGAGGAAGAGGAAGAGGAAGAGGAAGAGGAAGAAGAAGAAGAAGAAGAAGAAGAAGAAGAAGAAGAAGAAGAAGAAGAAGAAGAA